>NW_023494802.1:40437156-40494656 GCF_904425465.1 Colossoma macropomum
ATAAATGATGAACTAACCTAACTTTGTGTAAATAGACCACAATATAGAAATATGTACACATATGCAGTCGTGACTGACGTGTCTTTTTTCTGAATTTATACAAACATTTCATTTTATAGTAAATTTGTTTTGGCTAGTTTATGTTTATGAACAGAGACCTACAGATGCAGTTTAGTAAAGGAAACTCATCTGTGAATCTGAGTTTAAAGTTTTTATTAAACTTAAACTGTAACTAAGCTGTAAATAAATCTTAAACTGAAACTTTGCTTGTTTGTAAAAAGTGATTTCAGAGCCACTCAGTTCTACCTGATGGAAACTGTTTGCCTTCAGTGTTTTGTGCTTATGATAATTTTAACAGACATCAGCGTCACTAATTAATGACTCTATTAAAAGACTGGTTTACCAAGAGAGACACTGGAGTATTTTCACCTAAAATGAGTTAATAAAGCAAAGTCTTGTTATAAAATGATAATAGGACATTCATAATTAATCTTTTAGTACTTTTACTTTCGATACTTAAGTACATTTGAAGGCAAATACTTTTGTACTTTTACTCAAGTGGAGGTCTAAAGGGAGGAACTTCTACTTTTACTGAAGTAATATTTTACCTTGGGTGTCTCTACTTTAACTCAAGTACCTGGTTTGTGTACTTTGTCCACCACTGCCGACCACTTCGTGGCTGAGCTGCTGTCGTTCCCAATCGCGTTGACTTTGTTATAATACCACTGACAGTTGACTGTGGAATATTTAGTAGGGAGGAAATTTCATGACTGGACTTGTTGCACAGGTGGCGTCCTATCACGGTACCACGCTGGAATTCACTGAGCTCCTGAGAGCTCCCCATTCTTTCAGTAGTGTTTGTAGAAGCAGTCTGCAGGCCTAGGTGCTTGGTTTTATACACCTGTGGCCATGGAAGTGATTGGAGCACCTGAGTTCATGATTTAGGTGGGTGAGTGAAAACTTTTGGAAATATAGTGTATGTATGTTTAAGGTTAATGATGCTTCCAGCTGTGGCTTTAACTTTCATTGGGGCTGAAAAGGTTCGTCCCAGTGAAAATGAGCCATGAAGAGCAGATCAGTGAACATGTGTTTTGATATTAATATCCATTTCTCTCCCAGTGTTTTCATAACTTCCACTCTACAAGCCGGCGGAGCCTCTTTCGTGTGTGTTTTTGATTGTAAAGAAGCAGGCGAACGCGTCCGTCTTTAAAGCAGTCACATTTATTGGCCTCCTCTATGCACATTTACTCAGCTGCCAGGCAGCTTCAGGGAAGATGTACAACAGGAATCTCCACAAAGTTTACTAAAAATAAATACAAGACTCGTCGCTGCACAGCTCAAAAAATATACAAAGGCTTGGAAATAATGTAAACTTCTGAAATCATTACAAAAGAAACAGCATCGCAACATTTTAAAAAGGTCATATTTACAAATCTGTACAAAAAAATACAAAAGTGATGCTTTTCTAGTTTGTTCAGAGTGTTCGGTCTGAGTGAGGCGCAGCTCGTACCGGGACCACAGACGCACTGCGGCTCTCCTTCTCACTGAAACAGTGACCACTGCTGTTACTCTCCACGTTCATGCACCAGCACAGCTAACTCTCAAGCCACTTGGTGCGCAGATGTAAGGAGCGGGTTCCTTAATTTGGGTTTTGTTTAGTTTTTCAAATAAAATTTCAAACAGTCTCGTGTAGAAATCCTCCATAAATAGTTTAAGGTACAGCAAAAGACAAAATAAACTTCACACAGTCCACGATATCAGTGCAATACCAAGGTTATGCTTGCTGGAATGATGGTGTTCAGAGCTGCGCCAGACAGTTATCCGCTGCGTTTTCAGTGTAAACCGTCAGTAAAGCAGCTCTCCTGCGGACGTCATGATGCCAGACACGTCCGCCAACTGCCTTCGTCTTGTTCCCTTTGTAGTGCGCCTGCTCTAGCGTTTCGTTTAAGATCAGAGCCGAGAGAAGGGCCGGCGAGGAAACTAGTGCTCGTGCAGCGTATCGGCTTATAAATGAAGAGTAAACGTACAGCAACTCTGGACAAAGTACGCATTTCTGGTCATTTTCTAGTTGCAAACAACAACTTTGCCGAACACGTCCTCTACAAGGAATAAAAAACAGAGGTGGTGATGATGCCACGTTCTGTTTTACTGATAGTGTTTCAATATCGGTATCAGCATCAATATTAGCAGCAGTGCTGGCCGATACTTAAGGGTCAGTATCATTGTTGGCCGATACTGATATTGAAACGCTGAGTATCAGCCGATATCGATATTAAAACATTGAGTATCGGCCGATATCGATATTAAAACATTGAGTATCGGCCGATATCAATATTAAAACATTGAGTATTGGCTGATATCGATAATAAAACATTGAGTATCAGCCGATATCGATATTAAAACATTGAGTATCGGCCGATATTGATATTAAAACACTGGGTATCGGCCAATATCGATATTAAAACATTGAGTATCAGCCGATATCGATATTAAAACATTGAGTATCGGCCGATATCGATATTAAAACATTGAGTATCGGCCAATATCGATATTAAAACACTGAGTATCGGCCAATATCGATATTAAAACACTGAGTATCGGCCAATATTGATATTAAAACATTGAGTATCAGCCGATATCGATATTAAAACACTGAGTATCGGCCAATATCGATATTAAAACACTGAGTATCGGCCAATATCGATATTAAAACATTGAGTATCAGCCGATATCGATATTAGAACATTGAGTATCGGCCGATATTGAAATCGATACTGACATATTAGCCGATATATTGATATTGAAACCTTGAGTATCAGCTGATTCTGTTATCAATATTGAAACCAGTATCAATATCAGCTGATACTGATATTGATACTGAAACCTTGAGTATCAACTGATACTGATATAGATATTGAAACCTTGAGTATCAGCTGATACTGATATAGATATTGAAACCTTGAGTATCAGCTGATTCTGTTATCAATATTGAAACTGATTGATACTGATTGATATTGATATCGATATTGATCAGTATCAGGCTAATAAAAAGATTTGAAATTTGTTATTGAATTCCAAAAGTTTTCAACGCCTTTGAAGTAATAAAAGTAATTCAATCGGTGCCATAAAAGTCCGGCATCTCGATACTCAGTCCTAGCAGAGGACGTGTCGCCTCACTTTCACAAATCAACATTGACCAGGGGTGCCAATAATTTTGCACAAGACTGTACCACTAAAGCCCCATTTAGACCTTTATTCTGAGTGTAACGCCGTTTTAAAGCCACTATTATTTCTAGCTCAATTATAAACCACATCCCTGTAGTTAAGTGACTTAATCAACTCAGCTTGATTTCACTGGTTAGTAGCTTCAGCTAAATCAGAACAGTGAATATGATCTGACCACTGTGGCCTGCTGCAGTTAAGGGTTCAGCACTCACCCCTTGGAGAGCAGCACTTAAAAAAAGAAAGAAAGAAAGAACGAAAGAAAGAAAGAAAGAATAGGATACAACCATTTGGAGAAGGAGCTAACAGGACATACAAACATTAGCTTATATCTTTATAATTTGACTTTAAAGTGGTTAAAACTCTCTTCTGCACCAGTGTTACTTCAATAAAGCTTAATCATCTGATGATAAAATGTAATTCCATAAATAAAAAATGTCTCACCTCAATATTTCATAGTTAGCAGTATCTTTTAAGGTTCTTTGTTAGGGTTAGTACCGACAATAAAATAAAAATTAGATTTCGTTTTTTCTGTGATGCACAATTGAAGTTGCCTTAAATTGTAGTCATAAATAAAACAGGAAACTACAAACAAGTCAAAACTGCCTAAACATTCCTACTGAGACACTTAGAGAAACCTACACTACAGACTTGCCTTTTCTCTCAGTCAGACATGACTTTGCTCCATGGATTTTTACCTCCAGAGGGTTTTGTACCCCTAACCTTCCTTTTGTAACCTAATTGCTGCTTCTGAGCCAACTTAAAGGGGAACTTCTCTGTTCTTTCAATTTCTACATAATTAAATGGTTAAAGCTGCACTGTGTAAGATTTGGGGATTTGGAGACCTCTCTGGTGGAAATCTGTAATTGCACACAACATGCATCCCTTTCACTGAGGGGATGAATCTGATGATTGAAAGAGAATTCAAAGACAAGTATTTGAGATCTAAACATCCAGCCGGACCTTTTTGAGCCTGTATTAATACGTAACACTTACAGACGGCAGCTTTAAGGTGTAAACAAAGCCATTAACTTGAAATGCTCTGTTCTAGATTTATAGAATTGTTCATAATGGTGGTGATAGGAACCAGACGTCCAACTCTAAAAGCTCCCTCACAGAAAGTTACTACATTAAATGGTTATGAATTCACTGCCTGATGACTGAGACACTATTTTATGATAGTTTTAAGAACATTTTGGCCTAAAACCCTTGCAGGATGTTAAAGGGGGGGGGAAATTGTCCATAAATATAAACATATTTTTCAGATTTTCCACTATTTTGCCAGCATCAACAATCCATATAACACTCAGACTCGTGTAGGTTCACCGGTGGTTTTGATAGTAAATAAAATGTCTATATTTGTGTTGTAGTCATGGCGACCCCTGGTTCCTATCACCACCACTGTAAAGACATCTGAACCATTTCACACCAAACCACTCTGAATCACTTTGTTTACATCTCAACCACTGAATTATGCTGAAATTTAGAAAAGCTCCCCCTTAAAAAACTCAGTTTCTTCTTACTCTCAAACTCACCACTTAAACTAGGCTACTTCTGAACTTTCCTCCTTGCCTTCTCAACTTTCACACCCAGATCAGAATTGCAGTCCAAACGCCTGACCACTCGCCCCGCTGTCCTTTAAAGCTTGACTTAAAACTTGACCCTCTACACTTGTTTAAACCTTGCTCCACTTCACTCGCAGTTTACTGCTTTTGTTTTGTTTTCTTCTACTTTTGCTAAAGGTTTATGCCAAAATATTCATACTGTATGGATGACAAAACAATGAATTTACAATGAAATACACCATGTAATCCCACAGCCACTCCACATACAAGACGAATTCTAGCGAACTGACGATACCAACACCAACGTTTTATAGTAACCTGTCACCACTGTGTCTGGATATTTATTGCATGCAGTTCATTCAATGGCCACTAGAGGGAAACAGGAAAAAAGGACCAAAACATCATCACATCAAGACACGCTGGTTTAAAACACGGTCGTGTATGCTTTTAGACTCCGATCGTCTTCCCATCCTAGTTTACACAGTGCTAGTGCTGACATGAGGTCACTTAAAAATGTGAATTAATTATTAATTCAGCGTGTGAAGAATCAGTACTCCAGTGACCAAAGCACTGCTCGCTTTATCCCAAATCGTTCATACTGATGCATTTCACAGGTTATTTAATTTCACTATTGAACTTGGGCTTATTTGATCAATCAGAAAGAACTGGCACACTCCTTTTGAAGGAATTCATCAAAAAAATACAAACATTGTGGTGTAGTGTTTTAACAGTTTTGCGACTAAATCTTTTAACCAATGTACGGTCGTGTGCAAAAGAGTGGGCACCCCTGGTCAAATGACATTTTGTTGATTTTCTAAGTAAAAGTAAGTGAATACATCCTTGTGGAATGCGCCCATCCCCCAGGCCCTGATGACGACCGTGAAAGCCCCAAAGAATGGCGGGAACTGCAGAATCGCAAGTGAGCAGGGGGTGGCGGACTTCAGGGCTCACTTCCAGCCTTCGTCCCGTCTCTGGCGGCTGACGTCCTCCTCCCGCCATCACTCATGTCCCTCAGCAGAGGTCAAGATTCGGGCCCTGCCTTCCCGCCGGCTCTCGTGGCTGTCATCGGGGCTCGGGGGACGGGCGCAGGGCTGAACCCTCTACAGAGAACACAGTTCTGCACATTTTAATGCACAATCACTGTTTACTTACTGAATGTAAGATACTGGTGGAAAAGTTTAGTATAAAATGTGTGCAAACGTAATTTTATATTTTATTTTTATTATTTTTATTGGTTCCGATATGTTGTACACTAATTTAAAATGCCAAGTGTGCTCCCTGTAGAAGATGTGTTAATTAATGTTCACACAACGTTTTCAGCAGAACATTTGACCAAGGGTGTTAAAACTTTTGCATATAACTGTATATGCTTATACAAGCATGTGCATCCAAGTATGTGTGTATGCAAGATCTGTTTGGGCCTCATTTAGCATATATAATGAGCATAGAATGTTTTTTTGAAACTGCATGTCATATTTATTAACATCTAAACTGAAAAGAGCATCAATTGCATCAGTTTTTGAATTCCAGAATTTCTAGATGTGAAATGGTCTCGTTCTCATTTCACAGTCTTCTTCAATTTGCAGTTAAATTAAATAGATTGATCTGCACCTAAGAAGGACAACCACATTATTTCACTACCATTGCATATTTCTTTTAGGTTATTTGCTTTGCAGAGAATTAATATTTAAATGATACTAATAAACTTCACAGCTGTGTTGATTCAATAAGATTAATTCAGAAAAGTTCAGAAAAATCTCTGTAAAATCATTCTTCACTCACTGATCTGAGCTCATTTAGCTGATATGCTTGATAAATTAAGCCTATTTTGAGTTATTAAATTATTTTCTGCTTTAAATTTGCTTAAAATGTTTTTCTTTTTTTAAGGTATTTTACTATAAAACTCTGTTATAATTTCGGCTAGAAATTGAAAGAAGTGCAAAATAGTAATAGGATAAACCTACGTAGCAAAATTTCCAGCCAAATGACTGTGAATTCTATCTAACGCTGGACTGGTCATCTGAGATCATCATCATCATCATCATCATCATCTTAAACTGATTAATCCAGCTAGGGTTGTGGTAAGACCGCTGGGATAGACTCCAGCACCCTCCGTGACCTAGAAGGATAAGCAGTTATCTCAGATGTTGAGGAAGCTGACTCATTGTTGCTACAACAAACAAAGGCCACTTTTTGATTGTCCTACGTTTTTCTGTCTTGGACATGTTTACGTTTATGTACGTAGCTACATAACATTGTATGCCCATACAATTTTATTCTCCATTTTTTTGTGACTGAGCAACTCTACAATATAGATTGCTGTGCTCTTAGACAGCAAGTGATGTACTGCATATGCTTATAAGATGACTGTGTGATTATTTTGACACCATACTTGGTGAAATTTGTAATGTCAGTTAACACACGTATGCTCCAGAAACATAAGCAAAGTCCCGGTCGCACATAAAAAAGTGAGTGAGTGAAACAAATATGATGGAAGTGTTACATTGCAAATGAAACATAATCTCTCTGCACACTTCTGTTTTTTTCTTTTTTTCCTCAGAGCTACAAAAGGGTATAAACTCGGCAGAAGATGTCTATCATTTCTGCTTTAAAAAGAGAATCAAAAATATGTAACTGGTTTCATAAAAAGTTCAAAAAGATTTGTGTTCTTGTTTAGTGGCTGATAGTAGAAGGTGCTTTTTTTAGTTTTGCTTAAGAAGAACGGTCGTCGTGTGGACTCCCGTCTGAGTTTTCTGTTTCTCCCTCAGAAATCGCTTGCATGGGTGCCGTGTACAGTCGGCTGCGTGTGCTGTACCGACTGCTGTTTGAAGCTGGCGGTATCCTTGAGCGGCCTGGTCTGGAAGAGCCAGTGGGAAAAACTTTTGTGGTGAAGCCCTCCACACTGACTTTTGGGAAGGGGCTTGGGAATTGCTCAGGGGTTCCCTCAGGAGACTGCAGCTGCAAGGGTGAGGGAAACTCTTCGGGTTGTTTGGAGCCCTCTGCAAGAGAGTCGCTGAAACTTTTGGAAGCAATGGGACTTTTTAGAATCTCTGTGGCAGACATGCGGTAGCTGGAATCTGAGCGACTTCCCTTTTTCAGCAGCAGCTGTTTAAATTCCTCGTTGGAGGTACTGGACTTCTTGGCGCTCCTGTAAATTGGTCCTGGGGTCCGCTGGGAGCTCGTTGGAGTTGTTGGAGTGACAGGGGTGCTGGGAGAGGTTAAAGGACTGCTAGCTGCACTCGGACGACCTCTCACTGTCATATCTCCAGAGTCCTTTCTGCCAAGGACTTTTCTTTTTGACCTTAAATGACAAACAGTTTTGATGTTAAGATATTTCTGACCACATTTTCATTTAAACAAATCTGCTACTTTTGACTGAGACATAGTTCCTTTTACTGAGGAAAAGATACTGTAAGTTGGAAGCTTACCTGTGAATCATGGCAAAGAGGTCCTCTGTTGTGCGGGCTTTACTAGGAGAAAGAAAAACGTCCTCATCCGTTTGAGGGGACACTGTTGGATCACTAGGTGTGGATTCTGCAAAGATATTTGATCTGCTTTTTAATAAATTCAAGTAACAAAATGTGACACTCACTAACAGAGATTGATCATCACAGACAATGTTTTACTGTGCTTTGCTTTGTTACTAAGGGCTTGATGATAAACTAGCTTTTGCTGTAGCCGAAACTTAACTGGTGCGAGTAAGTACTTTGACATTTGTTTCTGGCTAATAGCTGTTGCTGAATGGCAGCATCCATGATAAATGCATCTCTGAAGAAGAGAACAATGTGACAGTCCTTGTGTTATCAGTGCTCAAAATATTATCGCAAGCTCTACGTTATACATGACCAACATGCTTTTATCAAATGTAATGACCAGGTTATAATGTTTCCACAAAAAGATGTCCCTGACTCATTTGGAATTTGATTGGTTTCCTTTTAGAGAGCTTTCTTTTTATTTCATCTATGGAGAACAGAACAGTCAGCCTGGCCTTCTTATATATACACTAGACTCCATTTGAGAGCCAGCGTGAGAGAGAAACTGCAAGAGAATGTGTGATGTTTGTCAGATTGGATAGCAGACATTTGATATGAACAGATTAATGCAACCAGTGACTTACCTTTGCTGAAGTAACCCTCTGTGTCTGGCGTCAACCCTTCCTCCATGTTGTACTGTGAGGCACTTCTGGCTGGAACACTTGATGTCAGTGATTCCCTTCCTTGATTACTGGCATCGCTGATTGGACTAATTTGCAATGATTCCAGTAATGATCGACTCATAAAATCAGGCACTTTGTCAAGACTCTCAGAGGTCTTCACTATACCATGATGATCAGATGGGGATACTGCTGTGTTTTCTTCTGTTGCCTCAGATCTCCCTGGTTGGCCCTTCTCTGCTTCTACACTGTTCTGAGGGGAAATCTCCTTTGAAGTACTTGTGTCTTGGTCACAAGATACCTTTTGTTCCACTGTGTTCTCTGATATGTCAGCTGTGATGTCATCTTGGTTCCCCTCTTCAGAAGTTGCACTGAAAGCAGTCAGACTTGAAAGATGTACTGGGGCTAACCTGTCATATCGGTTTCTAGCACTAAGATGGCTCACCAAACTCCCAGAAGCTGGTCCATCTGCAAGAATAAGCAGTGATTCACAGTTGTCCTTAGAGGAGGTTTCAGTGGTCAGGGGTCTGTAGGGTGGGGGCTTCCTGGTTTCATGGGGTTTACTATTGGTGGGTTCAGTGACAATAGTTACAGTTGGGCACTTGGGTCTAGTGGAAGCATCTGTACAAGGCCGATCATGGTTTTCTTCACCAGGTTTGCCAACCGAGCGTAGCTGCACTGAACGAAGCACCATAGGGGTAATTACTAATGGACCGGTGCTGTCAGTTTCAACTTTTGCAGCCAATGAAGCTCCGCCCTCAGCTTTTGCTGCAGCCACCTTCTGTTTGTTCTGGTGAAAGATGTGCATGTGGTTCCTATGGGTTGAAGGCTTGTTGACACTGTGAAGGCCACTTAGGTCAAGATGGGTAGGAGGTATAATGGGTAGCTCAAGGTCCCTCTTGGATGTACGATGTTGCAGTGAAGCAAGAGAGGACTTTCTCTCTGGGACTTTTGGCTTCCTCTTTCCACCAGTGGGGGAGATGGGGTTAGGGTTTGGAAAGAAAGCAGATGGCATAGAAGATGTTGGTGTCTCTGACTGGCTTGAGTAGCCACTAGAAGGGGATGCCAGACCTACTAGCTTCTCTGGGGAGGGCAGTCTGAATTCATTTTCCACAGGTGGTAGTGAAGGTGTGGTGGCCCTCGAGCCAGACTGGGAAGTCTGTGACTCTGAGCTCTCCTGTGACTTTATGCATTCGATGACTGTTGTACCCGTAGCAGTGCTGGAGTTTGACAAGGATCGGTATGGATCGTTGGATTTCAAGTCATTCAGAAGCCAGAGGTCTGCATAGTCAGACTGCACGGCTCCCTCATCCTTGAAGGAGTGTGTGTCTGTGGAGCCAAGGAAAGCAATATCTGGAATCTCCCTAGAACTCTGAACACCCCAGGCTTCCACTGGCTCCTCACTCTCTGGCTGGTCAGAAGGGTCACTTGATCCCGACTGCAACAACTTCTCCTTGGAAGACATTGGTAGGTGTTGCTCACCAGTTATCTTTGGTTCATTTGTTTCCAGAGCTGGGCCAACGTGGCTGCTGATTTTCTTTAAGGACGAACTACGTTTTGGTGGTGATGGCTTCACCTTTGGTTTCCGCAGAGAGAGACTGCGTCTCCCAAGACTGTGACCTCTGTAGTCTTCCTTTTGCTGGTCCACTGATGCATAGTTGTAAGTGAAACTTTTGCTACCTTTAATACCACAGTCAAAGTGCATGGAGGTATAGTAGCCCTCAGCATCCACAGAGAAGTGCGACATGGTGTCAGCCTTTTCAGAGGGAGGCTTATCTAGGCTCTCAATCGTGGCTATGCTAGCAAAACTGGGGCATTCTAGGCTACCTTCCTCTTCCCTGGAGTGTTCAGGGCTGAAGTCTTGGTGGCAGGATGTGCTGTGCCTATGCTGAGGGTAACTCCACTCACCTTCACTTGCAGTGCTGACTCCAGCATCATCCAGCATGTCAGTTGCAGTGGAAGTAAAAGAGCCCGTTCTGTGACCACGAAGACCTTGAAGCCTGTCCCCAGAGTATGGATCAATAATGAAGCCTGTAGAGTCTTCATTTGCATTAGGAGCTGCGTTTAGAGACAGCTCTGAGTCACAGTGTGAGGATCCAGTAAGTGGGGGTGAGGCTGCAGGAGGAATAGTCTCTGACGTCTGAGAAGGACATGTGGAGCTGCTGCCACTCCAGTTGCCACTGGAAGACTGATGGTCCTCCTTGTGATCCATCTGGCTGGTCAGTATACCAGCATTGGAGTGGATGGGGCTGCTGAATGTGTCAGAGCTAGATGAAATCTCACAACTTTCCATGTCAGCTTTATGAGGCAGGTGGGACCGACCTCTATCCATCCACACATGCTCTGGGCTCTCAGGTAGCTGCTTGAACTTCAAGCTTCCTAGCTGCCGTTCTGGCGGTACCTGGTCATCAGTGCTCTCTCCTTCATCTTTCAGCATGTGCTCTCCTGGTACTGCAAGGAAGTCTTCTGCTTCAAACGGGGAAAGTTCTTCTTCCTCTTCATCATCATCATCATCACTACTATTGTGGCCATCATCAAGTAACCGGCCACCTTCACGAGGCAGGCTACGGGAGCGCAAACGGGAGCCAACAGAGGCAGCAAACATCATTTCAGAGCTTTCCGGTAGAGAGGAGATATTCCCTGTGGAATGGGAGAGTGACACAGTCCCACACTGTCCCCTCTGAGCTCTTATCCGTCTACGTGACGGTGCTGCTGCAACTATCAAGAGGTCGTCTGTCTGGCAACCAGAGTCCCTGGTGTTAAGACGAGAGAGTATGAGATCCTCTTGGCAAGTGTCAGGACTGGCATGCACTATCACTGTGCGTTCTCTAGCTACCGGGGACTCATCAGAGTCTGAGAAGAACACAATTTGTAAATTGTATGCTAGTACCTACTGCATAATCTCAAACATCCTAAAATAAAAAAAAACTCACTGTTAAAGAAACTATTTGTTGCCATGGGTGCCAACAGCATCTGTACCTTCATGACTTTTGTCAACTTAGTCAAATATATCTAAAGTTTTTCAGCAGCTTGAGATGCTTTAACCCCAAAAAATTCCCCACTTTCCCTTCCAGCACTCCTGAAGCCCGTTTTAAATGAGAGCGCTGCAGCTCAAACGGCAAACCCGAGAGCATTTATCAGTCCACACTTCAGTGTTTTATCACAATGGATAATGACCTTGACCATTAGATCAGTATAAACATGTGCTGCTGCTCATTAACGATGAAATAAAGGTTATGTAGACAACATCTGAGCACAGCTACTAATAACTGCTTGTTAGCGGTAGTACGAGTCAACTTGCAGTGATTTTCAATAGCCTAGCTTAGCTGTTGGCTAGATTTAAACATTTAAAAATGAAATTATTTCCTTCCGCATATCCCTACATCTATCACAAAATACACAGCTTTTGATTGAAAAACATCATTGTGGATGCCTTTGTGGTGAGAGGATGAAGTTCAAATAAACCAAACAGGAGCTTTATTTAAGCTAAATGTATTGGCACACCAGGCCAGCATGGGCTACTGAGGTTAAACTAGTGAACTTGAAAAGTGTCAGTGACTGCAGAGTGGTTTCAGTACAGCAGTCTGTGGGTGGTCCCTCATCTGTATACAGAATAGCAGGGGGACAAATTGCAACAGGATTTTATTTCACTAATTTTTTACATGGACTTTGGCGGAATATTTTACCGGACAATGTGGGATTTCAAATTACCAAGTGTTAGGTAATTACCAGCTAATGAAAACCCTGATATATGATGCCTAAAATAACAAAATGCCTGAGCACAAAACCTAGACAGAATTTCAGAAAAATAGGTCCCCCATTAGACCACTACAACTTCAACTATTTCACGAGATTGTCATATTAGAACAATAAGGCAAAAGAGCCAGATCTCCTGCAACATTTCTCAAAAGCAGTCATTTTTCTAACATAATAACCTTTTCTAGTAACAGACTGTAAATCTAGAACTGCATGTGAAAACAAATTTCATTGACACTGAGATTAAAAAAAAGAGATGAAGGTGGTAATTGGTTTACGTGCCTAGGTCTGGCTGCACTCGTCTGGGAATGCCTGTGATGGTTTTCCGTCTCCTCAGCTTCCGTCTTCTCTGTAGCACAGACTGTGAATGGACTAGCGAGCAGCGCACACTGGCATCTCTGTCAAATCCGACCCCTGTGAAGAGCACCAGACGTCAGGAGCTGCTCTCTGCCAAGCCCTCTGATCCCTCCTGTTTCTCACACTCACGCCTCACAGAGGCCTTTAACTCTCACTGCTAACTGTATTGCAGTACCGTACAGCAGTCACTTTACATTCAGTAATGCTGAGAATGGATAATCAAGGCTTCACACTTTGTTAATGCTGTTTTAAAGCACGGTAATAATGACGTGAATGGATCAACATGTATGCCCAGTTGAAGAGATGGATTTCAGGACAGAACTGCATCAGACAAAGTACACAATTCCATGCAAAGGGAAGGGAATCACAGACCTGTGGTGTTACAACAATAAACTGGAGTATAAAGCTTATCTATGCTAGCATTCACTGTCGCAAGTAAATAAAGCTTCACTGAAATATAGATAGATACATTAGACCTGTATAGATACAGTGCAACTGTGGCTATTATAGCAATATATTATTTGCTATGGAAGCATTACTAGTAAATTGATGGAGGGCAGTAATAATCACTTCAATTTCCCATAGTATGCTTTTCTAAAATCCCTCAACACTGACTCAAGAATGCGCTAGCATCGCTAACGATGAATGTGAGTTAGTAGGGGCTGGTTAGCTTTATGTAAAAAGATCAATGCTGACTCTTTTCATACTTTGCTAGCATTTTTGGATGAAGTTTCCTTTTAAGCCCTCACTCCAGCACAGAGCAGATCAATTCGGTCTGCTCCTTTGTGATTTTAATGCAGCTAATTGGCATGCGTGGAGCAATGTCTCAAAGCTTTGCATTTCCTGGCACCAATTATGCACCCGGGACAACCAGAAAGTCATCGGCTTTTTGGCGTGACTCGCAAATTTTAAGCCTAGCTTTCATGTGCTAATCATATTTTCATGATACAGTTTCATAATGATGAGTGCTGCATACTCATGATGCCACATACAACACGATGAATTTAAGCCTAGTCTGTTATTAAGCTATAGTTAAAGTAGCCGTTTAGCATGTTTTAGGGATGCGCACCCATACTGGAAAACATACAGGCTAATTCAGTGAAGCGTGATGGTTGTATTTGTGATGAAGGGTTTTATATTTATTATCTTTATTAGTACTTTTATACTGCTACTCTGAAACACGTGTGCCTGAATGTGAGCACGTTGCTAAGGTTGCGTTGTTAAGGATGTAGCCGAGATGGTGTGGCTGTAACGCTAATTAGATAAATAGTAAGTATGTTATACTATATTTTGCCAGTACAAAGCATTAAGTGCATTGATGTAAGTATGCTGCCATAGATGCGTTGATAACTGTGTGACTAAGTAGCCAGAGAAAGCCGGCTGTGGCGCTGTTTGTCTGCTAACTAGGCTAGCTAGGCTAGCTACACAAGCTGATGTTAGCTGGTTCCATAAACAATGGAAGGATATTTTTCTGACAAACTAACATGTTGGCACATCGCTAACTGAGGAGAAGAGAGGTCGTGTGGAGGACAGTCTAAATCAGCGTCCAGTGTTGTACTGGTTAGCTGGTAACGTTTAGCGCATTAGCTCATAATTCTTTTGGGTTCCAAGGTAGCCTAACGATTGAAATGCCCCTGATAGCAAGAGGTTAGTGGACCACTGTTGGCCCCCTGATGGCAGAGCTGGCGGTCCACTGGCGTTTAGCTGGTAATGTTAGCTCATTAGCTCATCTGTAGAGTTTTTAGCTGTACTAGATAATACTTTTGGGTTCCAATATAGCCTAACAAGTGAAATGTCAAACAGGTTCCTAGGTACCAACAGGGTAAGTATGTGGTACAAACTCCACAGTACTGTGTAATTACTTTGGATAAAAAGTATAGAATAGATCCATGACATAAAAAGACTACACAAATAATGTATGTTTTGGTTGTTTTTGTGAGTAAGTTTATTATACTATATTTTGCTACTACCAAACATTAAAATCTTAGTGTAAGTACGCTGCTATGGACAGAGGAGCCAGAGAAAGTGCAGTTGTTTGTGGCGCAGCTTGTTTGCTAACTAGGCTAACTAGTTAGCGCAGCTTGTTTGCTAACTAGGCTAACTACTCTAGCTGAAGTTAGCAGGTTCCATAAACAATGGAAGGATATTTCTCTGACACACTAACATGTTGGCACATCGCTAACTGAGGAGAAGAGAGGTCGTGTGGAGGACAGTCTAAATCAGCGTCCAGTGTTGTACTGGTTAGCTGGTAACGTTAGCGCATTAGCTCATAATTCTTTTGGGTTCCAAGGTAGCCTAACGATTGAAATGCCCCTGATAGCAAGAGGTTAGTGGACCACTGTTGGCCCCCTGATGGCAGAGCTAGCGGTCCACTGGCGTTTTGCTCAGCGTTTTCTGGGCGGCCCACCAGCGGTTAAGCAGAGCAATAGGCAAAACTTCACTTACCACCGCTCATTTTCCACTCAGAGCCCAATTTACTGCTTTTTTCTTCCTTCTTATCTTTAGTTGTACTTTGTAAATTAGTTTAGTGAATAATTTTAATTATTTTAACTATAAAATCATTTTATTTCAGGACTAGTCATTTTTTTTTTTCTCTCAGTCGTTTGTAATATTTAGTCTATAAGTTTATTTTCTAAAATAAAAGTCTCTGTGTTTTAAAATCTGTTTGAAGAGATTAAAAACTAGTTAGAGTTTGTATGCAGGACAGTAATCTGGGTAGTCCGAGGGTGGACTAGCAGTGGCAAAGCGGGGTGCCGACCTTTTCAAACCAGCAGACCAATATATTCTCGCTATCTGTGTAGTTAAAAATATAGTTTAAAAAAAAACACAAATAAAGTACATTTCTGGTTGTATTTGTGTATTAAATGATATTTTGCTACTACCACACATCTTAAAATCTTAATGTAAGTACGCAGCCATGGACAGAGTAGCAAGAGAAAGTGCGGCTGTTTGTGGCGCAGCTTCTTTGCTAACTAGGCTAACTAGTTAGCGCAGCTCGTTTGCTCACTAGGCTAACTACTCTAGCTGATGTTAGCCAGGTCCAGAAACAATGGAGAGACATTTCTCTGACACACTAACATTTTGGCACATTGCTAACGGAGGAGAAAATACTTTTATGCAGTAAATACAAGCTTCTAGTGTTGTCCTGGTTAGCTTGTAGCAATAGCTCATTAGCTCATCTGAAGAGGCGGCCTCAGCTATGAAAACCAATGATTTTCTTTGGCTATTTTTGAATAATAATACTGCGTGTTTCAAATTTATTCCTCTGTGTGCTGCTAAATTTTCATTTTGCTGAATTTTTATCAACTAAAACACGCAAGACTACATTAAATTCAGCTCTTTTTGTCCCCAGTGGTTAATGAAATATCCATTCATGAACACTTAAGGCTACTACAATATCCAAATTAGTCCCGATGCATCTATGTTATGTCTGTCCTGAAACTCCTTGAATGCTGAATGTGGTCTAACAGCTACAGCTTCTTATCTAACCTTCCGACTCCTCCATATTCTCTCTCTGTCATGGTGGGATGGTTGGGGAGATGAAGGGGGTCTGAGAGGTATGAATTAATGGACACGTAAAAAGGTTTCTCACTGAGAAAGGCTGAAATCGCTGAGGAAGGAGCAGCAATGGAGACTTCCTCTGAAAACAATACATGCACAGTTCAGTGCACTCACAAGGAAAGCCTACAAATACCTCCATCTGAAAGGAGAACTGTGTCACAGAGCCCGAACAGAGCAATGATCACGATTCTGGGCACAAAACCTGGTCTAGGTAAACTTTATTTACATCTATACACAAATATGATCTTTAAGTGTGATGGCATTGCTAAGGCTTCATTTATGTTCACTGACAGTCAAGGGTGGAGCCAGAACGTTCACAATGGGGTGGCCAGAGTAGAGCTTGGTTTAACTGGGGTGGCAAACTTAGGGTTACACAAGCCCCTATGAAAGTAACATAAAAATTGATGCATTAAAATAAATATAATTTTGGCATCAACTAAATATTTCACCAACAAAGTAAGTCAACTTTTAACAAGAAAGACAAAACTGATATATTGTACATACATTGAATTATGTTAATTCAATGCAACACTTTTTCAGTGCACAACAATAACTTCTAGTATAACATTTAAGGCCATTAAAAAAAATAGGAAAATTTGGAAATTATTAATGGAGTTATAATTCAAAATTCTATAAGGATTGTGGCTGGAAAATGAATTGTTTTTATATTAAAACTGCAATTTGATAGAATGCAACATTGAAATTGCAAGAGCCTCAATTTTTGTTATATTCTGCATTATTTAATGCTGTCTTAAGTTTGAAGTGGGCATATTTAACCCAGTAACACAGAACTTGTGAACTGGCAATATGAAGGCACCACATTGTTCTGACCGCACCGTGTTCAGGCCTCAAGTCCAACAAAATGGACGTGCTGGTCTTCTTGCCAAAAATAAGGAGTGGAGCTTAATGTTTAGAAAGTAACTGCAATTTTGGTGAGAAAAATCACAATAAAATGTTTCCACCAAACTGGTCAGTTCTACATTATGAACTGGAGAAGCATGTTTTAAAACATAATTTTCACCCTGGAACAAATCTGATGTGGCCAGATGGGAGGCTATGCTTTACAATAGGGTAGCACTGGCCACCCTGGGCCACCCCTTGGCTTCACCCCTGCTGACAGTGATCACAGGAGGGCAGTCTTTAGTTCACCATGCCATGTGTAAAGTTTACAGGTGCAAACGGTTCATGTACAACGATCGGCACAGTTCTCCATTCTGTTAAGTACTCAAAATCAAGCTACTGTCAGACTGTGAGCAACACTGTAAACTCAAAATCATTCAGTTATTCCAGGCAGGCCTGGCAGAGACTCCACTGGATTGGATTTTGTCTTAATACGAGGAATGCAAGTCATTCAAATCAAATAAAAAAAAAATGAAACAGTATGTGAATCTCCAATTGCCTTTTCAACATATTTAAATTTCGAATCTGTCACAGCAATGTAATATATCGCTGCTGTCGGAACAAAACCTCATATCTGCAAAACGGTAACTTTACAGGAGAAGGAAAAAACATACTTTACTTTCAATGTAAGTCAATGGAACCAGAGTTTTTTCCAAGCAATTTTGGGTCATTTCTTTTGGTTCATTCCTCATGAAATTTACACACAATGTAAAGGGTACAAGGCATTTTCAAATTATGACAAAAACTGAAAAATGACAAAAAATGGAGATAAGGTTTTGTTCCAACAGCAGCGATTTATATATATATATGTATTGATATAAGCTGCCAACATGATCATACAGCAGGGGTGGCAAAAATAAAACATTGTAATTATAGATATTTTCTTAATACACAATATGCATCTTGATATTTAGCTTCTCTCAGGTTTGTTCAGTTGGAACAGACCAGAAAGAACCAGTAAAAACAAAACCAAAAACTATTACAGATTTTTATTCACTTTACTCCTCTAAATCTAAATAAACAGGAGCACCCTCAGGACCCTCGCATCCCCCATATTTACCTGTGACGTTGATGGGGACGACGCAGGACCCGATGGCCTGCGACTGGCTCTTCATCCTGTCCTCTGGGGTGGGCAGCGGTAGAACTCCACTCCAGTTGGTCTGTTTATCCAGTGTGGAGGGTACGTTAGGGATGGGGCACTTGGACCGGAGCCCTAGAGCCATGCCCTCTGAGTCTGGGTCATCCACATCCTGGACAATGGAAAGCCAATGAGAACAGCTCTGATAGGAGGTCGCTTAGTTTCATGTGGAAGTTTGAGAAGCTTCAGAATTAAAGAGGCTCAAATTCGTCACTATCATAACAAAACCTCGTATCTCTGAAATGGCCACTTTACAGGAGAAGGGAAATATGACTAAATTTTAATATCTGTTAACCCTCTATTGCATGAATTATTACTTAATTATTATTACTTAAATGATAAAAATGTCTTAACATGTTTTTTGTCATTTAAAATTGCTTAAATAATTGAAATATTTGAAAAAACGTGTATTTTTTTTAAAGTGGCGTATTTGGTAAATTGTTGCCATATGGCAACAATACACAGTTGTACCACAGCATCATAAAATCTAAAAAAAGACACCATAAAATCTATTTTTTCTCTAAAAACATACTTTTCTTGAAAACAAGACCAAACAAGTCCAATTTATACATGAAATACATGGCCCAAAATTTACAAATATTGTAAATTCATAAAATTTTAATTGGTATTTGGATTGTATGATATTAACAACATCATGATAGAAATTCCTGGCCATGTGACGTCATAAAGTATTTGTTTTCACAGATTTTATATTACTGCTTTTTAGTAAAATTGAGATTAAGTAATTGTTGCCATGTGGCAACACCGTGCAATAGAGGGTTAATAAAACGAGGTTTTATTCCAAGTCACTTTGGAGAATTTCTATTAGTCCCTTCATCATATAACATTCGCACAAAGTAAAACGCAGTTTTCAAATAGTTCAAAATGAAAGAAAAACACTTTTGAAGCTGGAAGGTTTTGATACGACAGTGACGTTTTATATGTCAACATGCATTAAACGATGATTGAGTATAGGCTGGCAGGGGAACTGGTTTGAGACCAGTTGTATATTGTATACAGCAGGTTAACGACAGTAAGCTTTGGGGTTTGAATGCAGAAACATGCATGAAAAAGAGTGAAACAGTGAAAGAAACAGCAGTCGCTCAGCAGCGCCCCCTGAGAAAAATGCAGTCATGAACATCAGGTATGTGGGGTTGTTAAGAAGAAGACTGGACAGAGACGGGTTAGCATTAGTAAAATACAGCATGCAGAACAGAACAGCAGCCAGCTGCACCAGCTGAGCGTAAGTTCGATCGTAGCCTAGTTGGAATGTAAACTGCCACTCTGTTCAAGTTTACGAGCGACTAGAATTTAATTGCATCAAGTAACATAGTTTCAACTTAGCTTTACGTTGTCAGGTAGCGTTATTGATTGGCTGCAGAGTGAGAATGTTGCATGCTATACACTCCTATATTAATCAATGTAGCCTTTCACACCGTCACGTTTTGGGTCTATTTCTGACGCATGCCACGCTGCAGGCCAGCAGTTTCTATGCAGAAACAGTAACGAAATGCAATGCCTGTGCTATGATATACAATCTAGGCTAATAAACAAATCAACAGATCCAGTTTGAACTCTTTGACAGGTTGATTGAAATCCCTTGAGTAGGTTAAAGTTGTGAAAATACAGGCGTCTCCTCTTCTTTATATAGCGCTACATCACCTGATGAGAAAGCCAGCATGAGTCAAGGCAGCTAGTCAAGGTTTTACTGTTGATCTCTTTATGACATCTACATAAAGCGTGCGTGAATAATAAACGGACAATACAGATGTATTTCGCTGTTGTCAGAACAAAACCAAAATGGTAACTTTACAGGGAGAAGGAAAAAACCTACTTTACTTCTAATGTAAGTCAATGGAACCAGACATTTTCCCAAGTCATTTTGGGCCGTTTCTTTTAGTCCATTCATCATAAAATTCACAGATAATGTAAAGAGCGACAGGCACTTTCAAATAAGGGAAAAAACTGAAAAAAGACAAAAATGGAGATATGAGGATTTCTTCCGACAGCAGTGAGTATATTAGATGTTATACCACAGTTAGTTCTGGCCACACGAGCTGATTGGTTGAGAAGCGTTCTGACTGTGCTGTTATTTCGCCATAACATCACTTTTTTTTCACAAACACTGTATCACTCCGCTGAGACGGCATTGCTAAGCAACGAGTTTGACAGCTGTAGGAGACGCTCAAGACATTTGAACGTTTTTACTTCTTACTTTGCCACAAACAGAAAATTGACACTTAAGATCACATTTGACCGACAGCCGATTTGGTCAGACTCTGAAGATGAGACGACACTAAATTCCCAAACTGTCGTCACCACTGAGCAGCTTTTCAGTCGGCAGCTGTGACAGAAGAACAGCTGAACAACCTGGAATCAGCCAGAAATGAACCCAACACCATTCGCCAAACTAAATGGGCTGTAAGATGCTTCACAGCTGGAACAAAACAACATTCATTACATACATACATTATTAACATACTGATCTGGCAAAAACTGACAAAACTGAGCTAAACTTGATATTGCGGCAGTTTTATGGCTCAGTCTGAACTTCAAAAGGCGAGGCTTACAGCAGACTGTGCAGCGAGTGGGTGGAGTTCGTTACTCTGACGTAGCAACAAGCTGCTCGTTAAGGAACTATAATTTGGTGAAGGAACTGCGAACATTAAAACATATTAAACGCCGCGTTCACAGCCCAGTTTATTAATTTATTACTTTATTTATTTAACTGTTGTGTAAAAGCAATAGAACACGAGAGAGAGTGTGTTACAGCGAATAACATCACGGCTGTAGTGATATTTCACGATAACACACTCCCTCCCATGTTCTATTGCTTTAAAAACACAACACATGAATCCCGCGTGAAATAAGAAGCGTCGCGGAGTGGTTACGGATTAGCGTGGACGCCGCGACGTGTCCAGTGTGAAATGGGCGTGAGAGTCTTTGAAAAGGCCCATCCTGCAGTAGCACTGAACACAGTTCTTCACGTAGTGGGTTAGCGCTTGTGGGTTCCCCTCCCCCGAGCGGATGAATCTGACGATTGCGGGTGCATTACAAGAGAATTCAAAGGGGACTCGGTCAAAGCTTGGCGAGGGACGCGTCTTCTAAGGATGTGAGTGAATTTTCTTCTATTGTTCTCAAATCTTCATCCGTAAAATGTTAATTTTGAGACCTAAACATCGAGCCGGACCTTCTTTTTGAGCCTGTACATGTGACGTAAAAGACGTATGACGTGGTGTAAAAACTCCCTGACCCGACGCCTCTGACTTAAAATTAATATTTCAGGAAGAACTGCAGCAGCACACGCTCTCTCAGTAACGCTACTTCTTTCAGTTTTAGAACAAAAAATCTTACATAGTGCAGCTTTAATGCACAGTTACTGCTTGTTTGCTAAATTTAGCATACTGGGGAAAAAATAAAGCAAAAAATATGAACATTGCAAAGTTATGGCACATTTTAAGGCTAACTTAGTTCACATATTTTTGCTTAGAAGATCAACAGAACATGTAATTTCACCTCAGAACTGTTTAAACTTCTGCACACAGCCGTATTTTCAGTGCTGGTCTCTAAGCCCGACTCGCTGAGCTAGGAAAGTTAAACTGAACACTTACCTCACGACGTGTACAGAGCGCTAGATAACTGGAGTGTGTGGAGAAACGACTGAGTCTGTCACACTTCAACCTCTACACACACACACACACACACACACACACACACACACACACACACACACACATTCAGTGAGCTGAGATATAGAGTCACTCTGTGAGACTCTCTCTCTCAGCAGCCTGAAGCAGGCCTCACAATAAACAGCGTCCACGAAGCGGCGGGTTACCACGGAAACCTCCCCTCAAAGTGAGAGGAAGGAGGGAGGGAGGGGAGGAAAAGAAAGAAGAGAGAGAGAAATCAAAGAGGTCCTCTACACCGCTGATGTGTTTCTATCAGAGCTGAGAGGAGAGAGAGAGAGAGAGAGAGAGAGAGACAGAAGAGAGGGAGAGAGAGGAAGAGAAACAAGAGAGCAGATGAATGGCAAGAAAAGAAGGAGGAGAGGCAAGAAGAAGGAGAGAGAGAGAAAATGGGTGAGGAATGAATGGAGAGAGACAGAGAGAGAGAGATAGAGAGAAAGAAAGTGAGAGAGAGAGAGAGAGAGAGAGAGAAAGATAGAGAGAGAGGGAGAGAGAGAGAGAGAGAGAGAGAGGGAGAGAGAGAGAGAGAAAGATAGAGAGAGCGAGGGAGAGAGAGAGAAAGAGAAAGAGAGAGAGAGAGAGAGAGAGGGCTGAGAAAAGGGCAGAAGGGGCTTGGTCTGGCTCTCAGCCAAAAGCTGTTTTCATTAGAAAGCTTGGAGGGGCAAAAGAATGCCATTCATGAAGTCTAGAGAGAGAGAGAGAGAGAGAGAGACAGACAGAGAGAGAGAGAGAGAGAGAGAGAGAGAGAGAGAGAGAGAGAGAGAGAGACAGACAGACAGAGAGAGAGAGAGAGAGAGAGACGAGACAGACAGACAAAGAGAGAGAGAGAGAGAGAGAGTAAATGTATGACAGACACACTATAATGTCCAAAAGTTTGTGGACACCTGCTATTGGTATTGATAGTGAGTTTGCCCTCCTTTGCTGCAGTAACAGCCTCTCTTGGGAAGGCTTTACACTGATGTTGGAACATTGCTATGAGGATTTGATTGAGCATTAATGAGGTCATGTACTGATGTTGGATGATCAGTTCTGGATCTCCAGCTCGTCCCAAAGGTACCGGATGGAGCTCCAGCACTCCAGAGAACGCAGGTGCTCCACAGCCCATGGAGCATGGAGACCTTAGGCTCATGGGTGGCTTTTAGACACATAGTGTGTGTGACAGATGAGGCAAAGAAAGGACAGAGAGAAAATGGCCACATATAGTTGAAAAGAAGATTATGAGTAGAAAGCGAGAGACTATTCCCTCTCGTTGTCAACCACACCTCTCTCTCTCAGTGATGGTCTGTGGGTGAGCCGCAGTTCTGAGAGCTGGTGAGTAATTACAGGATTCCTCTCTCGCTCATTCGCTTAAACGCAAACTAGCTTTAACATTGAAACCGTGTCATTATGAGCCTTCAGACCAGCAGCCTTCCGTGTGCTCGTCTCCCCAAGACATTCCACACATACTGCAGTTAAACTCGACCCAGCGGAGGAAATAAGGCCACGTGTCTCACAGCTCACAGCAAAAACATCCATATACGACCACTGATAGTCTCAGCCTCGAGGCCGGATTACAGTCGTATGTTTTAAGTAATGAACAGAATAATTTAGAAGCAAGCAAGTGATACATCCTTGTGTATTTGCCAGCGAATACCACTTTGTTTTGTGTAGGTGGGTTTTTTGGTGTAAAACCCACCCACAAAAAACCCTACATGTCTATGATTGGTTATTTTGCAAGGCAGTCAGGCGGCCCCTTCCTGTCAAAGTAGGCAGTTGTTCACCATGTCAAGCGCACTCTGACGACAGGCAGAAGACTAGCTTACTTTTCCACTTTTCCACAGTTAAACCTCAGAAATCTTGTTATGGTACACAATTTTATGATTAGTGACATAGTAGATGAATACATCCCTATAAACACGTACATACAATTACATACATGCATACAATCACACACAGACTACTTTCCCTTCGTTTGAACCTCAGAAAATGACAAAAAAAGATGGTTTTTATTTACACTCTATCGAATGTGGTTTGGATTGAAAGTTTAGAATCAGCGCTTTCGTTTGTTTCAATGAGCTGCGAGCAGTGTGGGAAATACCCCCTGGTATTTGAGGGGTCCCATGTCGGCTGGCTGCGAACTCACTCGCCATAGTGATGCTGATACTAGCTTCAAATCTAGTTTGGTAGTGCAGTCTACAGTATTTCAGAGGTATTCTGGGCATAGTTACAGTTGCTAGGTTATGAAGGACCAACTGGGTGAACCAATGCTACAGTGACACCCTGAGGCTGAGCAGTGCTGCATCTCTAGCCAGTAAAGAATGGCAAAGACAGAAGCTGATTGTGGGTGAAGCAGCTAAATAATGAGCTTTCCCTGAATTTGTATTTGAGTGTTTATTTTTCCCTAACAAGCAACTTAACATCATAGTAAGTTTGTTTTCGGGGACCACCCAGAATTTTGCATTATTTGGCTACGAGAAAGAAAAAAAGTCAGAAAAAAGGAGGTTCTCATGACAGAAGAATAAAGTCTTAGGGTTTAGGGATTAGGGTTCAGGCTTTAGGGTTAGGGTTTAGGCTTTAGGGTTAGGGTTTAGGGATTAGGGTTCAGGCTTTAGGGTTAGGGTTTAGGGTTTAAGTGTTACAGTTTAAAGATTAAGGGGTTTGGTCTGCTCCAGGTCCAGCGGCGGAGGGCTTGCAGTGCTGTACCTTTCTGCTCCATCGGGAGAACTGGCAACATTCAGTAGGGGAGGAGGATCGGGCGCTCTCAAACTACAACACAAACAAACAAACACAACACCAGCACAGCTATGAGTAATGAAGGGAGGGAGGGAAACAGGTAAACAGAGGTGTAACCCGGGGGCTAAACACTGAAACATGAAGCTGCAGTCGACTCCTGTTAGCTGCACGTATAGAGGTCATAGACGTCAGCAGGCCGGGGGATGCTGGTCAGCAACCTGCAAACAAATCCTAAGCCAACAAAGAGGTGGAGCTCATAGACAGCCTGTATGTAAACACTCCAAAGCACTGTGGACTTACTCTGCACTCTGTAAGGCAAACAATAAGCAATATTATGAGCTCTGAGCATGACAGACAGACAGGAGACGGCATGTAGACCAAAACAGAAACCCTGTGATGTGACAGTTTTACCTGTGTGTGCTCTACCTGCACTGCTGCATCCCTCACCTCCTCCTCCTGCAGCATGATGGAGGAGGAAAACACACAAGCTGTAAGAAACATGTCAGGTAAATAAAGCTCTGCTGGAGCTGGATTCATTTTGCCTGAGGAGGTTCTATAATTTAAGTGCTTGTGATCCATTATGAATCTGCAGTGTGTGTAGTTTTACAGTCTGACGGTAATAATTGTGGAGCGATTTTAATCCAGTATGAATCTGCAGTGTGTGTAGTTTTACAGTCTGACGGTAATAATTGTGGAGCGATTTTAATCCAGTATGAATCTGCAGTGTGTGTAGTTTTACAGTCTGACAGTAATAATTGTGGAGCGATTTTAATCCAGTATGAATCTGCAGTGTGTGTAGTTTATACAGTCTGACGGTAATAATTGTGGAGCGATTTTAATCCAGTGTGAATCTGCAGTGTGTGTAGTTTTACAGTCTGACGGTAATAATTGTGGAGCGATTTTAATCCAGTGTGAATCTGCAGTGTGTGTAGTTTTACAGTCTGACAGTAATAATTGTGGAGTGATTTTAATCCAGTATGAATCTGCAGTGTGTGTAGTTTTACAGTCTGACAGTAATAATTGTGTAGCGATTTTAATCCAGTATGAATCTGCAGTGTGTGTAGTTTTACAGTCTGACAGTAATAATTGTGGAGCGATTTTAATCCAGTATGAATCTGCAGTGTGTGTAGTTTATACAGTCTGACAGTAATATCTGTGGAGTGACACTACTGCACGACCTCATCAGGTAAAACTAATCCAGCACCAACAGAGTTGTGTGAGGCGTTCATTGCAAAGTTGGAGCAGAAAAATATCTAAAAGAGTTAAAAGTTACAGAAAAAAAATCATGCTGGACGTCGACACCATTCTTGATAAATGATGCTGTGATGAAACGTGTAAAGCAGTAAAGTCACACAAATAACAAGGCAAGCCATGACTGTCTGGATGACTGGAATGACTGAAATGATCCTGTAAAAAAGCTCATGCTGCTCATGAAGGAGGAGGTTCAGTCGGATGAGCACTAGCATGCCACAGTCCACACAGGTGCGTTTACCTGTGCGTGTGCTGTGTGAGTGTCTGTGCTTCCCTCTGTTCTCTCCTACACGCACATCACACACACACACCACAGTCAGCTGATCCAGTGTGAAGCACAGAGCTGTAGACACTCATCATCTCATAGCTTTAATGGCTCAGCAACACAATAAAGAACAATATTTTAGACAAACAGCCCAGTTTTACTGCAGAATGCAGCCATGCAGTGTAGTTCAGTTCAAGATCAGGATCTGCACTCATTCAAAATCCTGAGCTTCAGTGTCGATACACAAACTGCCCCTGAGTTATAGGAGATTATAAAGAGGGATTCCACAGCTCCACTGACCACACAGGAGCACTTTGTAGTTCTACAGTTACAGACTGTAGTCCATCTGTTTCTCTGCATACTTTGTTAGCCTGTTCTTCAGTGGTCAGGACCCCCATGGACCCCCACAGAGCAGGTACTATTTGGGTGGTGGATCATTCTCAGCACTGCAGTAACACTGACGTGGTGGTGGTGTGTTAGTGTGTGTTGCGCTGGTCTGAGTGGATCAGACACAGCAGTGCTGCTGGAGTTTTTAAACACCTCAGAGTCACTGCTGGACTGAGAATAGTCCACCAACCAAAATATCCAGCCAACAGCGTCCTGTGGGCAGCGTCCTGTGAGCACTGATGAAGGACTACAGGATGACCAACACAAACTGTGCAGCAGCAGATGAGCTATCGTCTCTGACTTTACATCTACAAGGTGGACCGACAAGGTAATAGAGTGGACAGTGAGTGGACACCGTGTTTAAAAACTCTGATCCACTCAGACCAGCGCAACACACACTAACACACCACCACCACGTCAGTGTTACTGCAGTGCTGAAAATGATCCACCGCCCAAATAGTACCTGCTCTGTGGGGGTCCATGGGGGTCCTGACCACTGAAGAACAGGGTGAAAGGGGGCTAACAAAGTATGCAGAGAAACAGATGGACTACAGTCTGTAACTGTAGAACTACAAAGTGACCCTATGTGGTCAGTGGAGCTGATAAAATGGACAGTGAGTGCAGAAACAAGGAGGTGGACTTAATTAAAGGTTCCTCTCTATTTTTGTTGAATGGACAGAAAGACGGACTGATAGATGGACAGAAATGTGTGTATGATTTTACCGTCTGGAGGTGTTCCTGGTTCCTGAGGGAGTGGGGGGAGGGGTAAGTGGGAATGGGCGGAGCCGCGCAGATAGAGATGGTCACCCTCCTCTCTCTTTCACTCACTTCCTGTCTCTGCTGCTGATCTGTTACACGCAAACATACAAGCTAGCGTTAGCGTTAGCGTTAGCACTGAGGGACAGTCAGAATGTCTGAGTGTAAAACAGACGGTCATTCATTCAAACACAGTAACAGAGTCAGGAGACGAGCGCGCTACACCCTCGTGTCCACCAGAGGGCAGTGTCTGACCTCACACTGCCCACACGACCGGTCACTGAACAGCATGGAGCTGGAATTTGGTCTTTCACACTAAGGACAGTGTTTCTCACATGACGGTTAAAGCAATAGCTGTTTATTGATTATTGATCATCCTGACTTCTGTGCAGAGATTCTAGGCTCTGATTAGTACTGTGAAAGTGATTATTGATTACTGATCATCCCGACTTCTGTACAGAGATTCTAGGCTCTGATTAGTACTGTAAAAATGATTATTGATTATTGATCATCCTGACTTCTGTGCAGAGATTCTAGGCTCTGATTAGTACTGTAAACTTGATAACTGATTATTGATAATTCTGAGTTCTGTGCTGAGATTCTAGACCCTGATTGGTAGTGTAATGAATGATTACTGATCATTTAAACATCTGTATAGAGATTCTAGGCTCTAATTAGTACGCTGATAGAAGGTTATTGATTATTGATGATTAATTATTGATCAGTCTGACCTCTGTACAGAGCTTGTAGGCTCTGTTTGGCATTTCGGTGCAGCTCCTCCACGCAGGCTGGCCGAGTGGATGGGAGAAACACATTCCTCTGCAGGTGAAACACCGACTGATAGTGAGCAGTCAGCTTACTCTCAACGTCCAGATTCGACACAGCTAGAGAGGGAGAGAGAGAGAGAGAGAGAGAGAGATGAGAGTCAGATCAGATGACCATACATAACCAGGCCTATGCACTGACCACTTTAGTCATGTCTACCTTACAGGTGTATAATTACAGACTGCAGCTTATCTGTTGCTGCAGCTAATCAGCCCCTTTCTGCCCCATTGGTCAGTTTCTGACCACAGGAAAGCTGTTGTCCAGATATT
The DNA here is from genome assembly GCF_904425465.1 of Colossoma macropomum. NCBI lineage: Eukaryota > Metazoa > Chordata > Actinopteri > Characiformes > Serrasalmidae > Colossoma > Colossoma macropomum. The sequence goes on from NW_023494802.1 coordinate 40,465,960, forward strand.
ATTTGGGTGGTGGACCATTCTCAGGACAGCAGTGACACTGACATGGTAGCGTGTGATGCTGGTACGAGTGGATCAGACACAATAGTGTTGTTGAGGTTTTTACACGTCAGTGTTGCGGCTAGCTTTAGAGTGGACCACCACCCAAAAGTGCCCAGACCAGATGACCTCGATGAAGGACTAAAGGATGACTAACACAACCTTTACATCAACAGATGGTGGGTGAAGCTACAAGAGAGGGGTTTCTGATAAAGTGTCAGAAGGCAGAATTGTCCACCATGCAAATAAGATATCAATAGTGGTCCAGTGGACAGAAGCTGACTAGTGACAAATGGGGTGATAATCTATTGAGTTCCCCTACAGATCTGCAATGGAAGTCTATCCAGCTTCTATCAGCACTAAAATAAAGAGCTTAAGCTCAGAAGTGAGAGGGGTGGTCAACAGTGGAGCCGTCCCAGCAGCTGAACTAACACAACGGAATCAAACTAAACCCAAAAACAGAGAATTAGGAACTAAACGTTAAAGACTAAAATGGAGCTACGCAGAAAGTAAGTTCATTTCCTCACTAATTTGCTTGAAGTAAATTGTTGTCATTTAAAAATAAAAGCATTAATCCGTTAAAATTGCACTTAAGTACATGTAACTGAGCAAACACAACTATTTACTGCCCCCCTCTGTTTATCAGACCCCCTAACGGATCAGTAAGAGAGAGAAACAGTGGAGCTTAACGCAGGCCCACCTTCTAAACAAATGACCCTCCACTAAATAAACCCGGACAAACCCCAACCAAATGCTCTTCTCACCCCCCAGTGAGACCCCCTCACCCGGCACTCAGGATCTAAATGGTACGGCCCATCACTCAGGCGAGGAGGTGGGGAGAGCTGTTTGTTACAGATGATGGACAGATGAACACGTCTGCTGTGAACGCGGAGATGTTATGGCTACATTAGGACTCAGTGTCTGACTCCGACGCCGCAGGCAGTTGAAGCTATAGTGAATGTGAATAGGTCTATAGAGCACTCACTCTCCTCACTCACACTCAAAACCCTGGTATTAAAGCTCTCCAATCTAGGTCAGATACTCAGCAGAGCACGGCTGGCTTGATCTTCTGTGACCGTATATGTGAGAGAAAAGAGGTAGTAAGGAATAATGTCTAGTCCAGACGCTGAAATCCTTTGCTAGCAGAAGAAATCAATGTTTATTAGCAATAAATGCAACACAGCGTCACAGCGTCACAGCGTCACCGCCGAAACACAATTATATGACCGTTTATGGAGAATTGTGCTGATTTTCAAGTCATTCTGAGTGGTTTGACGTGAAAATGGTCCATTTTATTTACTATCCAAACCCACCAGTGAACCTACGCGTGTCTTCTGAGTTTTATATGGAATGTTGATGATGGTAAAACAGTGGAAAATCTTTAAAAATATGTTTTCTTTGGGCTCCATTTTGCCTCACCATGCTCTCCCAGCACCCACAAATCGACTGCACAAATATATATATTTTAGCTCATAATCATAAAACAGTGTCTCAGATGTCACGGTATTCATAACCATTTCATGCAATGACTTTCTGTGAGGGAGCTTTTAGAGGTGGACGTCTGGTTCCTATCACCACCACTGTGAACAGTTCTGAAGTTTCTCTAGAACAGAGCGTTTCACACCAAACCACTAAGAATAGCTTTAACCGTATAAGCACAAATTTTTGGAAATTGATTAAAGAATTCATCTTTAAGAAACCGTGTTGAGCTGTTAAAGGAATAGAAATCAAACTTGCTTTAGAACTGGAGCTACGAGGCTAACTCTGCTAACAAACCCAAGAATGCAATAGTCACCCAAATAGCCCAAAAACATCTCTAAACACACTCAAACTGCATCCAGCTCTTTATTAAGGTGGCGCAGGCTTGGTGATGTGGTTTAGAGCACAGTATGACCAACCGTGAGCTTCACAAACACGGGCAGCCATTTCAGACACCAACACCAGGACTGATATTCACAAAGCAGGACTGATCTTGGATCAGATTCCTCCGTATTTATGATGGTCATTGTCACAAATACTGATTCCAGATCAGCACTCCGACTCCGGAGGTGGTCTGGGAATACACACCCTGTAGTTTAAAGAGGCTGCCAGCACTTTTGTTCATTTTTATAGTTTACAGTAAGTCATGAAGGGCTTTAAACCACAATGACAAGTCTGTCCCACCTTAATGAAGACCTGGTTGAAGTGTGAGTGGGTTGAAAGATGTTTCAGTGATGTCTTTTTACAGAAAAGATTTGGGCTATTTGGGTCACTATTGACTTCCAGTGTGTTAGAAATCGCAACCTCACAGCTCTAAACTACAGAGACTCCAGTCTTGTTCCGACCGATCGACTACATCTGAAGTAAGTGCCCTGATAGCAGCATATATCGGTCCACTGGCTTGATAAGGTCGGCACCCCGCCGGCTATTTGCCACTGCTGGTCCACTCTCGGACCACCCAGATTATTGTCCTGCATACAAGCTCTAACTAGTTTTTAAGCTCCTCAAACAGAATTAAAAAAAGACAAATATTATAAACAACGAAGTGAAAAAAAATCATGTCTAGGCCTGACGTGAAATGTTGTTGCTGACACTGTTAAAATTATTTTACTGATTAAAATGATTTACTACACTAATCTACAATGTATAACTACAGAAAGTTGGTAAAGTAAATTGGACTATGAGTAGAAAATGAGCGGTAAGTGGAATTTTGTCTAATAATCTGCTTAACCACCGGTGGGCCGCCCAGAAAGCGCTGAGCATCAGCGGGCCAACAGTCGTCCGCTATCCTCTTGCTATCAGGGTGGAAAATTGTATAAATTTGATTTTTTTGCTAAATTAATCTTAAATAGACTTTTTTTAGACTGGTTTCTGACGCTGATGTACTGTTGTTTATGTATCTAAGGTAGCTGCAGCTTCTGTTTAGCTATGCTAATGTACTTCAGTCTATGTTTATAGATTACAGTGAGTCATACAGTGTCAGACACCACAAAATCGAGTCTATTAGTGATGAATAAAGAAGTAGACACAGTTTGAGGTGAGTAATGATTTAGGCATTATTAGCTTCCATTAGCTTCGTTAGCTGTGTAGCTCTAAAAATGAAGTAAAGAAGCAAACTTCAGACACTAAACATGGCTGATCGACTACATTTGGGATAAGTGGAAAATTGTGTAAATTAGATTTTTGCTGAATTATTCCTTTAATTAATCTTAAATGGATTTGATTAGGTGGTTTCTGACAGTGACATAGTGCTATTTATGTATCTAAGATAGCTGCTGCTTCCACTATGCTAATGTAGTTCAGTCTATGTTTATGGATCACAGTGAGTCATACAGTGTCAGAAACCACAGAATCCAGTCTAATATTGATTACTGAACAACTCCACACAGGTTTTAAGTGAGTGATTATTTAGACATGCAGTTAGCACCATGCTAACCTCGCAGTTATTAGCTTCCACTAGCTGCATTAGCCTTGTAGCTCTAATGCTGAAGTAAAGAAGCAAAGCTTAGACACTAAACCTGTCTTGGCTGATCAACTATGTTTGCAGTCAAGGCCAAACTTGGCTGTAATATTCCTTCATCAATACTGACTTCCACAGTGATTCGTCCGTAAAGAGCCAAACGCAGGCCAGTTGCACGTAAATCATGCGTGAAGGAGGAACGCGATAAATCCAAGCTTTATTCACTGAAATAAAGCGAGTGGCTTGGATTCGAAACACAATTCCACAGCCGCAGCCCTGCCAGACTGAAATCTAGCAGCGCTCACACAACCCCTCGCTCCTTTGAGCTCCTGCCAGGTTCCTCCTTTCATTTCCACTCCAGAGGTTCTCTCCTACCTGGAGCCGAGCTCCAGGCTCTGTAGACCTGGCAGGTGGACTGTAGCACGGACCAAAGACCCGATAGTGATCAAAGCGGCACCCAGACAGACCAAGAGGGACTCAACTGATTCCTTCAGATTCAGATCTGAGTGCGGCTGTGGCTCAACTTCAGTCTGGGAGGATCCAGTGACTTTTCTTTTTTAATTAAATGAATAGTTCAAAGAAAAAAACATCAGATTTACACAATATTAGCCTCACTGCAAATTCAGTTGATTGGTCAAGACTTGCTATATGGATCTGATATACAGTAATATATGGATTTCAAATAAATGACATACATTAGAATATATGGATATCCAATTTATATTAATCATATAAGTTGGACTTCCATATTTACAAATGGTCAATTTAAAAAAAGTTGGCATACATATCACATAAATGTCGGCCAACTTATTTGAAACTGGCCATTTTCGAATATGGGACATATATTCCAGCCATATATCAACATATACAAACATATATGTGTTATATTTAACAACATATGATAGAAAACATTGGGCCTCGTTCACCAACCGTTCCATCCATATATTATGAATATATGTTCAATTATTGATACTTATATATGTACATAACAAACATATGCATGTATTTGGAAATACATGCCTGACCCTTTATGATATATGTGCATATATGGCCACATATCAGGTTTCTGTGTGGGTTATTTGTCTGAAGTTTACATCTTTAGCTTTAGCACTGGTAGCTAACAGGTCATGGAAGCTAATGTACACAAATTAGCACGCTAACCTGGTGGCCTCCATCAGCTGCCTCAAACCGTGTTGAGTTGTTCAATAATCTATAATAGACTTGATTATGTGGTTTCTGACATTGCACAGTCATGTGAAAAAGTTTAGGCACCCTTGGTCAAATGTACGCTTTGTTGATTTTCTGATGTAAATAAATGAACACGTCCTCTACAGAGATCAGACTTCTGCACATTTTACTAAAAAAATCACTGTTTATTTGCTGAATTTAACATTTTCAGGGGAAAAAAAAACAGAAAATGTAACCTGTGCAAAAGTTATGGCGCATTTCACATTTGAACTCAGCAAATAAATAGAAATTGTGCACTAAAATTAGCATGAAAATGTCATATTTATTTTTAAGCTCTGTAGAAGAACTTATTTTCAAAAAATCAGCAACAACACACATTCTGCAGACGACTGTCTGTGACTGTAGGCTGTGGATCTAAATGCCCCTGAGAGACCAGTAACCCTGCTGAGTTTGACCTTTTACCCCCAGAGACCACAGATTGAGCCAATTTGTCCTAAAAATCCTGGTGCAGTTTTAAAATGTACTGTTTACTCCTCAGTCTGTATATGGAAACAGAGCTGTTAAAATACCCAGAATGCTTTGTATTCATGATATCACAACAAATAACACATTTACATATACCCCAGTTAAGCTCCGCCCATTCACTTTAAAGTTGAAGGCTTTCTTTTAATGGTGCATCACATAGGACAACCAATCATAACAGAGGTCAGTGATGTATGTCTGTCTTAAAGGCACAGTAACAAAAATAGCCTGTTTAAGTCTGAGGGATAAAGAGAGAGATAAAAAACAGTCATGTAAACATGAATTATGACTGTTTTGGGTAAATAAAACCACACAAATATCATAAGTGGACCTAAAACATAAAATACAAGGAAACTGCTGACCATGTCTCCTTTACGTAAACAGGCCATATAAACCGTTAGCCATATTGGACACTGCAGAGTTAAAACAGTGCTGTGGCGACGACAGTACTCTAGTAATTCTGTTTAACAGACTGACGGCTCTTTATTTCAAAGTTTATGCCTGATTTGCTAAAGAAATGAAACTCATTCCAGACCTCATGACACGTCGGGATTCTCTGATTCCCGGGATGCACAGTAAGAACACTAATAGCAGATAATTGCTCCAAATCAGTGAAGCGCTCATCTTTCCATGTTAGGGCTTGACCACTATTTAGCACTGAAACACTGAATTAATTAGACCATGTTCTGGATGAACAGACAGGCTTGCAGCTTTGCCCAGTTTTTAACGACTTTGTTCCACATTGGCTGAAACCTCAACAACTTCAACAACTATTTTTTCAGTATCTAGTGTGTCACTCTTTACCTTTATTTCATCTCCCATTCTTTTCAGGAGACTCACTGTCAGTTTCTCAAAGAAATCTGCAGACACACCTCCAAAGTTCAGTCTTAGGCCCAATCCCATTTCTTATTTTTACCCCTACCCCTTGTTTGTCACCTTGACAACTGAGACACAAGGGGTAGTGGTTGAAATCTTCCCTCTGAAATGGGACCCTCAGATAAAAAGAGCATCACTTCATTAACAGCTACCAGCGCTGCTCTGTAGGCGACCCTGCCAGTCTGCAGTGACAGCAGAGGAGGGTAAAGTTCAGCTCCTCACTGCTGGGCTTTTGTTACATTTAGGGCATCATATGACTTCAAAGAGGGGGGCAATTATTTATTATCACCCACCCCTAATTCTTCAGTGATATGAAGCTGAAGTCAGATTTTCTCGTTCCACCTTAAATAAAGCAGCAGTTCTGATATCTGAGGTGCCAGAATGTAACTGCTGCACCATTTAAGGTGAAACGGGAAATTTAGCTACTGAGACATCAGCATAATACTGGTTGTTTTTTATGCTTGCTGTGAAGAAAATGATAAATGACCATAATACACTGAAACTGTATTAAACAAAAATAATACAGGTTATCATAACTTTTTAACAGAGAAAATTCTCACATTTGTGGGTTTTTTTGGTCGTCTTGCCGGTTTTTCTTATTTTTTTCATAACTCTCTGTTTGGAGTCTCTGAAAAACCTCTGTTTGGAGGGTCATGTAGCCCCAACACTTCGCCCTCCCCCTCTATCTCAACAAGAATTGGGACATGCAAGGGCTAAGTGGCAGGGCGAGGGGTGAAATGGGTTTAGGCCTTAGAGGCTGGTTGATCATTTTCTGAAGTAATCAAACACATTCAGTGGTGTTGAGGTCTGGACTCTGGGGTGGTCAGTCCATTGTTCAGCTTCTTTGTTTGATGTGTCCGTCTCCTTTTCTCAGTGAGGGCTTCTTGACAGCTACACATCCCTTCAGACCCATAGCGCTCCTTTCATTTACTTCTTCCTGATGCTAGTGGTTTATCTTATATCTAATCTCTTCAGAAAAGAATCACTTGGACTTAATGGTCATGCGGTGAAGAGGTGGGGGGAGGGGAGTCTCACCCTGCTGGGGTGTGAGCTGTTTATCAGCATGAGACTGAAAACCCAGTAGTGACCTCTCACTGTAATAACAACTCTCTCTCTCTCTCTCTCTCTCTCTCTCTCTCTCTCAACCTCTCAATTCCCTTAAATGGGCTTTACTGGCTTGGTGGCTAGTAGTACACTAGTACTGAACAAATATAGGGGCTGTGCTAATAAGTACCTGCATGCCGATTCATATGAACACTTAGTGTTCAGTTTATTTTGTCCACCCACATTGTATTTGCACTAATTGGCCATTATATCGGAAACATCCACCACATAGGTGCACTTTGTGGGTGTAAAGTTACAGACTGTAGCCCAGCTGATACTAAACAACCTATCATCCCCTCTCTACCCCATTCATCATTGGAAAAGACCACCACAGGACCACCGTCGACCAGATACTGGCGCTGGTAGAAGAGTATCAGACACACATCAGTGTCACTGCTAGGCTGGGAGTGGACAACCACTCAAAAAATCCATCCAACAGCCGCACTTTGGTCAGAAACTGGCCGCTGATGAAGGACCATTAGATGACTAACACAAACTGTACATCAACCGATGATCTACAGTCTCTAACTGTACACCAGCAAAGTGGAGGTTTCTGATAAAGTGGCCGGTAAGTACACTGTAATCTGCTGAAACTGAAATCGCTCAGTTCGACCTCCCTGATTCAACTCATCAGCTCCTTCACCAACTGATTTAGACGTGAAGCAGTGAAACTGAATCAGTGAATCAGTAAAAGCTGTGCTGGATCTGACTCTGGGATCCTGCTGACGCGATTAAAGTGTCTTCAGCTGAAGGAGAGTAATCAGTCACCCAAATCCACACAGCAGGAAAGCAGCAGAGACGGCCGCTCTCCTGACACAGCCATTAAAGATAAGGGCGCTGATAAACACATTGTTTCATTGGAAGAGGATGACAGAAGATGGGAAACAGCATCTCTATCTGTTTCCTCTTAACTGCTGATTACATAAACACCACCATTTCATCTCTCTCTCTTTGGCTGTTTCTCAAGTCTGCACTGCTCTGTGTCTTCACTTCAAGCCCCACATGATCACTCAACTCTGTTTTCAAGGATTATACAGCTTTATAGGTAAACGATGGCCTTGACCGTTGACCTTCTATTGTTTAAAGCTCTCTGTTTACACCCATTTACGACTGGGCCTGTCTCAGTTACTTCAGGAGTCTTTGTTCTCCAAACTTGCGTCAGTGAAGCTTCAGTGAGCCACAGTGAACCTGTGCTGCACTGTGTGGTGTGAAGCTAAGCTACTTCAGAAGAATGCTACCCGCGACTAGAGCAGCTCTACACACCACATTTGACAGTTTTTAGAACAATGTTGAACATAAGAAGCAAGTTAATTACATTAGCATAGGCATGTTCTGTAGCTGTAAACAAACCTCTCATATTCTTCTCATTAGCATATTTTAGGATATTGGACTGTGATAGGTTCAAGTTCTTTCATGATGCACAAAACTTACGAACAAATCCCACCTGGGATAACATAGCAACAGCCTAGCAACACCTTAGCAACAACCTGGGATAACATAGCAATGACCTAGCAATAACTTAGCAACCACCTGGGATACCATAGCAATGGTCTAGCAACAACTTAGCAACCACCTTAGATACTATAGGTATGGCCTAGCAACATCCTAACAACCACCTGAAATTCCATAGCAATGGCCTAGCAACACCTTATCAACCACCTAGGATAAACAGCAACAGCTAAGCAAAATCTTAGCAACACCCTTGGATACAATAGCAACAGCCTAGCAACACCTTAGCAACCACCTGGGATACAAGAGCAATAGCCAAGCAACATCTCAGCAACTACCTGAGAATCCATGGCAATGGCCTAGCAGGACCTTAGCCACCACCTGAGATTCTATAGCAATGGCCTGGCAACATTTTATCAACCACCTGAGATTCCACTGCAATGGCCTAGCAACATCTTAGCAACCACCCGGGATACAAGAGCAACAGCTTAGCAACATCTTAGCAACCAGCTGAGATTCCATAGCAATGGCCTAGCAGCACCTTAGCAACCACCTGGGATACAATAGCAAAGTAGCTAAGTAACACCTTAACAACCACTTGAGATTCCAAAGCAATGGCCTAGCAACATCTTAGCAACCACCTGAGATTCCATGGCAAAGGCCTGGCAACACCTTAGCAACCACCTGAGATTCCATAGCAATGGCCTGGCAACACCTTAGCAACCACCTAAAATTTTTTATCATCAGCTTAGTTTTTTCAATAATTTTCTTCTTCTACTTCATTTAGGTACTTTGTGCTTAACAAATATGACAAATAATTATGTTACAAATTCTGTAATTATGCGTAAAAACATGTTGACGTGAACATTTCTGACAAGCCGAACCTGAGAGTTGCGGACAAATCTGTGTTTACGCCACTGCTTCTGCTTTTCTCAGGGACTGAAGGAATGAATGAAACCCGTCATCCTCTCTCTCCTCTCTGTAATTATCAGTCTCTCGCCCAGACATGACTATTAGAGCCAAACCACAATACACTCACAGTCTCACCATTCAACATGCTCCTCTCTCTCTCTCTCTCTCTCTCTCCTCTCTCTCTCTCTCTCCCAGATACACACATGAACACCTTCTAATGTGTGAAAGCCCACACCTCCAGACGTGGACCACTCATTCCACCAAGTTGTCTGCTCTCCACTTGTTCACACATTTGTTCCTTCACTACATAAACACAGCAGTAGCTTCAGCTCTACTGCCACACCAAACTGCACTGAAAACACAAACTGCTACAACTGCTGCTGCAAACACTCATGCAAACACAAGCATACGTGCTGACTAGAGCCGGACCGATATATCGCTTGGTCGATATTAAAGAGGCACTCGAGCCCAGACTAAAAATGAAACCGTCAGTGAATCTGTTGTAAACATGTCTACTCCACTCATATAGTGGTGCCACAGTAGGTTACTTTGGAAACATTGCTTTGAGATTCTGGTTCATGTTGGAATACCAGCAGGTTCACTTTCATTCTGCGAATCTCCTGTTCTATCACATCCCAAAAGTTTTCTATTGGATTCAGATCCGGTGACTGGGAAGGCCCCTGAAGATCACCGAGCTCACTGTCATGTTCATTAAAACCAGATGACTTTTGCTTTGTGACATGGTGCATTATCATGCTGGACGTAGCCATTAGAAGATGGTAAATAGTGCCCATGAAGGCATGGACATGGTCAGCAACAACACCCAAATAGGCTGTGACACTGACTGGTTAATGGGCCCAAGGTGTGCTAAGAAAATTCTCTACACCATTACACCACCTCCACCTGCCTGGACTGTTAACACAAGGCAGGTTGGGTCCACTGGTTCATGATTTTGGCGCCAAATTCTGACCCTTCTATCTGTGAGCCTCAGCAGAAATTGAGATTCATCAGACCAGGCTACAGTTTTCCAGTCTTCAACTGTCCAGTTTTGTTCAGCCTGTGCCCACTGCAGCCTCAGCTTTCTGTTCTTGGCTGACAGAAGTGGAACCTGACATGGTCTTCTGCTGTTGTAGCCCATCCTCCTCAGCATTCGACATGTTGTTCACTCTGAGATGCTTTTCTGCTCACCACAGTTGTACAGAGTGGTTATCTGAGTTACTGTAGCCTTTGCTCAAACCAGTCTGGCCATTCTCTGCTGACCTCTCTCATCAACAAGACATTTCCATCTGGTTGATGTGAACATTACCTGAAGCTGCTGGTCCGTATCTGCATGATTTTATGCACTGCACTGCTGACACACGAATGGCTGATTAGATAATTGCATGAATAAGTAGGTCTACAGGTGTTCCTAATAAAGTGCTCATACATAGATGTTTGAAGGCTTATTCCAAAAAAATGTTATTTTCATTATACGTGTTGAAATGACATCAAAAATTTGACAAAACCAGCCTTTATAACAACTGACGTTTGTTGGTGTCATGAAAGGCTAATGTTGGCATCATGTAGCCTTATGAATTTTGCCCTTCAGTAAAATGTTACCCAAAACATTCAACTTGCAACATCCTCGCAAAAACCATATACACCCTATTTTTTTTTACTTTTTTGTATAATTTGAAATTTCAATCTACCACATGCATTTTGTTAAATTTCCAAAATGAACAAACCAATAAAATGATCTAAAATTGCTTTGGAAAAAAACCTACTTACATTAACCTCCATTGTAAGTTACAAATGTTTTTCCTTCTCATGTTAAATTGCTGTTTTGGTGATACGAGATTTTCCGACAAAAACGATATAATTTAGATATTATGCACTGGACTACCCAACATAATCCTGCTGGCCTTCATTTTAATATCTGCACAAATCATCAGTATGGCACCTTCAGAAAACAGTGGAGGTGAGATTCATGCAGAACGAGCTGGAGAGGTAGAGCTGTACTTTACCTTTACACCTCCTTGGCATACAGCATCCAAGAGCCATGACTGGACTTAGTCCCAACTGCACTCATCCACCAACATATACATATCTCTCTTTCCCTTTCACTGCCCGAAACTCAGCCTTGGATCTTCGTGGAACCACAAAATAGAATACAGTCTAGTTCCTTACATGACTCTCTCTCTCTCTCTCTCTCTCTCTCTCTCTCTCTCTCTCTCTCTCTCTGTCACTGAGTGTTTGTCCTGAAGCTGCTTCTTTGTAACATCTGCAGGACGCCCCCCCCAGTCCTCCTCCCATCCCCCACTCCCCCGTCCCCTCTCCATCCATCTATCCATCCATTCACCCCCCACGGCCTGTTCAGATGGTTCAGTCTGCCTGCTTGGGCCACTCTAATCCCTTCATGGCCCACTGAAGGAGTCCAAAGAGAGGGAGAAGCACAATCACCGCTAATCCACACACAATGCTAGAAATGCACTGTTTTACTGATCAACAAACAACTCTGCGAGTGACGTGTCCACCACTCTAATAATACCTCGACCGCAGTCCACTGGTCAGCAGACAAATTGTGCATTTGAACAGATGGGTTACAGTCTATAACAGTACACCCATACTATACCTTTAAAGTAGGTGTTTCTAATAAAGTGGCCAGTGAGTGGAAGCACAAGGTAGGTGTTTCTAATAAAGTGGCCAGTGAGTGGAAGCACAAGGTAGGTGTTTCGAATAAAGTGGCCAGTGAGTGGAAATACAAGGTAGGTGTTTCTAATTAAGTGGCCAGTGAGTCGAAATACAAGGTCGGTGTTTCTAATGAAGTGGCCAGTGAGTGGAAGCAGAAGGTGGGTGTTTCTAATAAACTGGCCAGTGAGTGGAAGTAAAGGAAGGTGTTTCCAATAAAGTGGCCAGTGAGTGGAAGTAAAGGTAGGTGTTTCTACTAAAGTGGCCAGTGAGTGGAAGGACAGGGTAGGTGTTTCCAATAAAGTGGCCAGTGAGTGGAAGTAAAGGTAGGTGTTTCTAATAAAGTGGCCAGTGAGTGGATGAGTATGAATGGAACTGAATGCCTCGTGTAATGATGGATGATTTTTGACACGATGCCCAAACCTGCTTCTACACTGAAAGACCATTTAAAACAGCACACATCTGCTTTTCTCTGACACTCTCTTATTTTCTTTGATCTTCTCAGAGTGGGCGGGGCTACTGGATCATTCCAAAAAGTGATTGCAGGTTCAGTAAAGTTCAGCTGGTCTATCGCTGCCTCTACCTGCCTGCAGGTAACTCACCTGGAGTCTCAAGTGCAGGCCACGCCCCCAAGGCTACAAACCCTCAATTTGTTCAGACAAACTCAAATCCTACAGACAGGCTGCTCTGCACAGCTGAACCCCTTAAACACTGGGGCTCTGTAGGGGGTCCGCACTTCAGTCCCTCACCATCATGACGACAGAACATACATCTTAGTTTCACAGTAGACACTGAATCATTTATAGTAGATACTGAGTCATTTATAGTAGATACTGAATCATTTATAGAATATACCAAATCATTTATAGAAGATAATAAATAAATGAATGAATTATTCTAGGTACTGAATCATTTACAGTAGATACTGAATCAGCTATTATAGATTCTGAGTCATTTATAGAAGATACTGTATCCTTTATAGTAGATACTGAATCATTACTAGTAGGTACTGAATCATTTTTAGCATTTTAGCATCAATGCTAAAGTAAAGAAGCTTCATACTCCAAACATGTTTCAGCTGATCAACATTTTGGGTGCGAGGGGGAGACTGTGAGAGGGGGGCGTGTACACGGACCCCACATTTTGAGCCTCTCTGAGGAAAGAGAACAGTATCTCAAACGGAGCGTGACTGTGACCCCCTAAGGAGCAAAGCAAGGGTCAGAGGAGGAAAAGCATGACCACTCCTGAAGCAGGAAACAGTGCCCTCTAGTGGAGGAGCTGAATCAACAGATGACAGTGAGCTGCACATTACAGTGTAGTTAACATCTATAATTCTTTCTCTCTGTCTTTCTCTTTCTCACTCACTCTACCTCTCTGCCTCACTCTTTCTCTCTCCTTCCTTCTTCTCTCTCCCTCCCTCTCTCTCTCCTTCTTCTCTCTCTCACTTTTCCCTTTTCTCTCTCTCCCTCCCTCTCTCTGTCTCACTTTTCCGCGTTCTGCATCTCTCCCTTTCTCCCTCTTCTTCTCTCTCTCACTCCCCCTCTCATTCTCCCTCTCTCTCTCTCTCTCTGCCTCACTTTTCCTCGTTCTTTATCTCTCCCTCTCTCTCCCTCTTCTTCTTTCTCTCACTCCCCCTCTCAATCTCCCTCTCTCTCTCCCTCTCTATGTCTCTGTCTCACTTTTCCTTAATCTTTATCTCTCTTTATCTCTCTCTCTCTCTCTCTCTCACACACACACACACACAAACTTTCTCTTCCTGCCTCTCTCTCTTCTTCTCTCTCTCAGTTTTCACCCCCCCTCTCTCTCTCGCTCTCCCTCTCTCTCTCTCTCTCTCTCTCTCTCTCTCTCTCTCTCTCACCCCCCCCCTCTTTGACCTTTAGGCCTCATTACAGCGCTCTAACAGGGGTCAGGCTGTCTGCAGGTGAAAGGTCATTCAGTGAACATGGTGATTTCTGATCATTAGTGTTGATGATGACCTTCACACAAACGTTCAGCGCTGTTACAGCCCCTCGTTCATCCCTCCATTAGAGAGAGAAACTCTGCAGAAAAGAGGGAACAGTCACTAGCAGGAGCAGCTAACAGTTCACTCACATACAGAGTGCGTAGAGTTTAACGTCCTTAGTCATATACAGCACTGCGCGAAACTCAGAGACCCCCTTCGTTTATTTCATTTAGTGTCAAAACAGCCATTAAACACAAAATATTATGATTAATAATTAATTTATATAATATTAATTTTATAATAATTAAAAGGTGCCATCACTTTCACACGGCCCACATTTTCTGTTCTATTTTTCCAATTTGTTAAATTCAGCACACGAAACACTGACTGTGCATTAAAATGTACAGTGTTTATGTGTCGTCTGTAAAAATCCATTTCTTTTCACTTAGAACATCAACAACAACATGGAATTTGACCAGGGGCGCCCGAACTTTTGCACACGACTGTGTATGTAAAAGAAAATTCCACAGAAGCCTCAAAAACGAACCATAATTTTGGACGTTTCAGTATTTAGTGTGTCCACTCGCTTTCAGCTTCCCACAGAAATCTGCAGACACGCCTCCAAAGTTCAGTCTTAGAAGCTGGTTGATCTTTTTCTGAAGTAATCAAACCCATTCAGTGGTGTTGAGGGCTGGACTCTGGGGTGGTCAGTCCATTGTTCTGAGAACACCAGCAGCGTCTTTGATATCCTTTTCTAAATAAAAGCTTATTGGCAGCTACACTCCTCCTCAGAAGCATCTCCTGAAGATGAACGACTTCTACTCAATGGCTGTTTTGACTGGGAATGAAGTGAATCAGCAGCCTGTGATGGTGATGATGTCGCACCTCTCTAATGTCAGCATGAGTTTATACGTCTTTAACTGCAGTTATATAACATTTCATCATTATTTTGGTAAATACACGTTTCTGCCACAGCTTCACTGACCCCACAACAGAAGCATGATCTGCTCCTCATTTCCTGCCAGTCATCTCACTCTAAACAAACCATCTGAATTCAGGCCCTTCGCTGAAGCTGCAGCTGATGCTGCTGTTTGTTTCTTGTCTTCACTGTTTACACTGAGGTGTTTGTGTGTGAACTGAGTATCTGTTGTGGTTTTTTGCACCAGTAAAGCCTTTGTGTGACGCGGTTAAAGAGAAATTACACAGATTTCTCCAGACCAGACGTCTGAAGAGTTTAATGTCGCTAAAAGCTACACTTATTACATTAAATGGTCATGAATGTGCTGCCGGATGTCTGAGACACTGTTTATGATGGGCTAAAATATCTATATGTTTAAAATCCATTTATGGTGGAGGGATACATGCAGGGAGTTGTGAGGCAGTTTTTCAGTTTTTGACATAATTTGAAAATACCTGTTGTCCTTTACACTGTGTGTAAATTTCTTGAAGAACGGACCAAAAGAAACGGCCCAAAATGACTTGGGAAAAAAGTCTGGTTCCATTGACTTACATTAAAATTAAAGTATGTTTTTTCCTTCTCCTGTAAAGTCACCATTTTGGAGATTTTCTTCCTACAACAGCGATTTCCAGAAGTTAGCATCAGTGCCGCTAAGGCAAGCGAGTCAGCAGGCCACCAGCATGGGACCCCCAAACACCAAGGGGTGTTTCACACCCTGATCTCAATGGTATAATTACTCAGATGTTTTGAAGAACCCAAAATGTAGGTTTTCTGAACTGTATTTCATCAAACATCCACAGAAACTCATCTGGAACATGTGAGGTCAGTCATGCTCTCAAAAAACTGCTAAAGGACCATATAAAATAGTATATAATATCACAAATGCCATCATGATACCAATGAACAACATGCGCAGCACTACTGAGTACTTATTATGTCAGACAACATTTTTCAGTATATTAACAATATATATATATTTACTTTTCTTGGTGGACAATTTTTCATTTGATTCTCAAACATTTGTTGTATGTGCCGAGGCAGCTGACTCGGCTAATCCCTAATCGAGTGAAAGGAAGTGACTTCAGACGCAGGTGGACAGAAGCAGCTTCTGACCGTAGATGTTATGGGTGAGTCACCACCGTGTCTCCTCAGGGTGACCCCACACGCTCCCTCTCCGTCGTTAGTGAACACTCAGCAGACGCTTCCTGGGCCCCTTAAGCCTTTTCTGATCTGAGGCTAGAAAACCGTCCATTCATGCGTGAGAGTGACCCTCTAATCTCCTGCTTCACGGACAAAGAGCTTCCTCGGTTACTGGGTTTCTCAGAGTCTCTCAGAGTGGGGGCTGGTGACCCCTGACCTGTCCACATCACTGTGCTGTTCTTAGACTCAGGTCAGATTACCTGCCTCAGGTGTGTTAAATATCATGATGGACTGGCTGTGGTTCCTCATGACTGGACAGACAGACGGTCCTCCTGCATCAGCGGGAAGGTCAGTCTCATTCAGCACAACAATAATAATAATAAAAAATAAAAATAATATAATAATAATAATAATAATAATAATAATAAAATATAAATATATTATTATTATTATTATCTACAACTGTTAACAAACTATCTGGCTAGATTTAAGATTAAGTTTAGGTTCTGGGTTGAGGTTAGGTTTAGGATTAGTTTTAGATTAGGTTGAAAGTAAAATTAGTTTTAGGATTTGGTTTAGATTCGGATGGAAGTTAAGATTAGGTCCAGGATTAGGTCTTGATTTCACGTTAATGTTAGGGTTAGGTTTAGGATTAGGTTTAGGTCTTGATTTGAATTTAAGGTAAATTTTCAGGTTAGGTTTAGTTTTGGGGTTGAAGTTAAGGCTAAGTCTAGGATTGGTCTAGATCTTGGGGTTGAAGTTTAGGTTATGTCTCGGTTTAGGTTTAGATCTTTAGGTTAAAGATAAGGCTAGGTCTAGGATTAGGTTTGGGTCTTGGGTTGAAATTAAGATTAGTTCTACAATTAGGTTTAGATCTTTGGGATGAAGTTAAAGTTATGTCTAGGATTAGGTTTTTATCTTTAGGTTGAAGTCGAGGTTAGGTCTAGGATTAGGTTTAGGTTTGGGGTTGAAGTTAAGATTAGGTCTGGGATTAGGTTTGGGGTGAAGTTAAGGTTAGGTCTAGAATTAGGTTAAGGTTTAAGGATGAAGTTAAGATTAGTTCTGGGATTACGTTTAGGTTTAGGGTTGAAGTTAAGGTTAGGTCTAGGATTAGGTTTAGATCTTTAGGTTGAAGTTAAGGTTAGATCTAGGATTAGGTTTAGATCTTTAGGTTGAAGTTAAGGTTAGTTCTGGGATTACGTTTAGGTCTAGGGTTGAAGTAAAGGTTAGGTCTAGGATAAGGTTTAGCTTCTGGCCTGAAGTTAAGGTTCAGGTTTTGATTTAATTAACTTAAAGTTCACATGAGAAATGACAATAATTATAATAGCAGTTAATATTTTCCAAAATACTGTGTAAAACATTAGAACCTCACCATGGTGAAGGTCATGTTGTTGTTGTTGTCGTTGTTGCTATTTGGGAGCATCTGCTATTGCAGCATCAGAAGCTCCTCTGCCAAATTCAAATAGTGAAGAAGGAGCAAGTTTGTTTGGATCTGCAGAAACATGCACTGAGCGAAGCTGCCAAGTGCGAAATCATCAGGGAAGATCTTCCATCAGCCACTGAGACTGAAGAACTTCTTGTAGAAATCAGTGAAGCTACCATGACCTTTTCAGACTCTAAATTTAGACAACAACGACTTCCCAGGAAAACTCTTACAATCTGAAATCCAATCTGCAAATGAGGAATCTGAGTGTAACACAGCAGAGGAAAGAAAACCGAAAGAGTTGTAGAGGCACAAAACTAAAAAGTGCTGACCTCCAACATAACAGAACACTCACGCATGCTTGTTTTTGAAATATACATATAACTTCAGGCTCCTGCATATGGCGTTGCATGAGGATGATCAGGCTATAAATACCTGCAGGATGTGTGACAGGATTCATAGATTGAGAAAAGGTGGCACAGTTCAGTGAATGTATTGTTCGATGTGTGGAAAATGGGTCGCTAAGCAGATGTTAATGACTGGCAAAAGAGAGTGATTACATTTGGGCCACAGTGTGAAGAAAGTAGCTGAATTGCCAGGTAAATCAAAGCGTTCCATCATACATGTTGCCCAGCAGTGGCAAAAATCCCAGTCTACATGAAATTCTCATCAGAATTGTGGCCAAAAGATGAAACTGACGGACACGAACCGCAGGCATGTTTCATGACTTCTGAATGAAAATAACTTCGAGGCAAGAATTGCTTCTAGGAGTCAATGCAGGTTCTTCACAACCAATTTCTGAAAGAACTCTCCACAGGAAACTGCATACCATGAACATGTGGAGCAGAGCGGCACGCAAGAGGCCTTCGCTCACTTCTGCTCACAAAATTGCCAGTTACAGTGGACAAAGAGACAAAAAGTGGACTGTTCTTGACTGGAAACACGTTTTCAGGTCAGACGAATCTCGTTTCTGTCTGTATGTGATGATGCTGGGTGTTGTATTCATTGTCGACCTCAGGAAGCCTTCAATGAGGACTGTGTAAAAAGTGTGGTTCAAGCTGGAGGAGCTCTGTGATGTTCTGGGGGTGTTTTAATTATGCAGAAATGGGTCCTTTGGTTGAGGTGACAGTAATTTTGAACCGCAGTGCCGACATTGAGCTGCTGGACAACCAGGATTTGCCTTCTTACCGAGGAACATAACATTCCTATTGCTGTATTCCAAGATGACAATTTCTCATTCACAGTGCTGCAAATGTGACTGATTGGCATGATGAACATTCCAGAGCATTCGTCCATCTGGACTGGACCGCAAAATCCCCAGATTTGAATCCTCTCGAAAATCTCGGGGAATACCTGGAATGTCGAGTAAGACGCCAAGGAAGGCTCCACAAAATCTGGCTGAACTGCACAATTCTTTAATGCAAAAGTGGCTGAATATTGATGTTGCCTTGATGTTTCTAAATGTAATAATACTAATATAACCCATATGTATTGTACATAAAAGCACTTGCTCAGTCTTGCTCAGATCAGTGGGACTCTTATGGTCAGCTCAGTGGGACGCCACTCTTACTAAAACACTCCCCCAGTGAGAGCGGCTCTCATTACACACTTTACACACACACACTGCTGTGTTTCAAGCTTTACACACACAGGCGGGGGGTGAGAGAGAGAGAGAGAGAGAGAGAGAGAGAGAGAGAGAGAGAGAGAGAGAGAGAGGGATAAAAGGCTGAAGGCTGCTCAGGTATCAGCCTGCTGTTCACAGCTATTAAGCTATTAGTTTCACTAATAGGCCTCTCAGGCCTTCAACCTTCAGAGCACCACACCTTTCCCTCCATCCCTCGTTCACACAGACGCAGTGTAGAGGACAGGAGGGACTGTTTCACTCTCATCACAGCACTTGTGTTAATGGGGTATCAGTGGGGAATCCTATGTTTACTCTGATCTACTTCAGTCATTAACATTCAATCTTAATCCTCTCTTTAGGGCTTGGTTTGGCTCTGTTGTGCCAGTTCAGCTGCTGGACTGCACCCCTGTCGATCACTCCTCTCAGTTTGGAGCTTTAGCCTTTTATTTTAGACCAAAAGGATCCAAAAAGAGGAGAACAGAGTCGGACAGTCTCCAGTTCCTCTGCTGACCGATGCTGGACGGACTGAGAAGTTCCAAACTCAGTATTTCAGTAGTTTCTGAGCTGCTACAAGTCTACACAGCTTGTTTTGCTGGAAAGGTACTTTTACTTTTAGTGCAGTTATTATTTCACTGCAGTGAGAGAGAGTGAGAGAGAGAGAGAGCGAGAGAGAGAGAGCACTACTAAGAACAAAGCTCCTGCTGTTGCACTGGAGATCAGAGAGAGAAACGACATAAAAACCCCCAACGTTTCTGCTCCAGTGAACACAGTCCACCTGAGAAGCTCTTTCTCTCTCTCTCTCTCTCTCTCTCTCTCTCTCTCTCTCTCTCATGCTGCGGACAAATAATAGAGCATCTGTATTATCAAAGACTGGGTTACAACTACAGGGAATGTTGAATAATAAAATATTACATTTTATATTCAAGAGTCTATGTTTGCTTGTTCAGAACTCCTTAAACTCTGAGGGTCTTTATGGGGGTCCATACTTCAATTTTTCCCTTTCAAAACTACAGAATGTACATGTTAGTTTCAAAGCGGAAAACTGAATAATTCATAGTAGTTACCAGATAATTTATAGTAATAAATAGAGAGAAAGAAGAGGGAAAGTGGGAGAGAGAGAAAGTAAGAAAGAGAGGGGAGAATGGTTGAAATAAAGAAAGAAAGAAAGAAAGAAAGAAAGAAAGAAAGAAAAAGGAACAAAGAAAGAAATAAAGAAAGAAAGAAAGAAAGAAAGAGAGAGAAAGGTAAAGTGGGGAAAGAAGGAAAAAGAGAAAGAGAGGAAAAAAATGTAGAGAGAGAGAGAGAGAAAGAGAGAGAGAGAGAGAAAAGGAGGGAAAGGAAGAAGCCCCTCACACACAGACTCCACATGCTGCCAAGCCAAATAAGAGAGAGAGAGAGAGAGAGAGAGAGAGAGAGAGAGAGAGAGAAAGGGAGAGAGAAATATGTCGTTGCCAGACTTCTCCTCCCTCAGTCGTTCCGGCCCTCTGATGTCATACAGGATGATGTCATGAATTATTATGTCATACATGCTGATAAACATCTCAGAGGCCTCAGTTAACAGGACTGAGCCCCTCCCTTCGGCTGAGGGCTGCTGACAATCAGCCATGTCTGCACACGCACAGCAGCTGTGCTGCATTTACCCTCCTACCCTCCTCACAGGCCTTTTCCAACATACGCAAGGTCTTTATAATGGCTCAAATAATCACACACACACACACACACACACACACACACACACACACACACACACACACACACACGCACACACACACACACGCACACACACACGCACACACAAACACACACAACAGCATTACTGTACCCTGTAAGGGTGTGTCTCCACAAAATCTCCAGAAACGTCTGTCTCTCCATGTCTTTTTCCAAAACCAATAAAATCCAGCTGAGCAGTGTATCCAACCTCACTGTTTACAGGGCTTCTGCTCATGAAGCACTTTCATTAAAACATTAGCTGTAGCTTTTATTACTCCAACCATCAAAATGCTTTCATTACTCTAATCGTCCACTTGAGCCTTTATTACGCCAACCCTCCACTGGAGCTTTCAGTACTCCAATCCTCCACTGGAGCTTTCAGTACTCCAACCCTCCACTGGAGCTTTCAGTACTCCAACCCTCCACTGGAGCTTTCATTACTCCAACCCTCCACTGGAGCTTTCATTACGCCAACCCTCCACTGGAGCTTTCATTACTCCAACCCTCCACTGGAGCTTTCATTACGCCAACCCTCCACTGGAGCTTTCATTACTCCAACCCTCCACTGGAGCTTTCATTACGCCAACCCTCCACTGGAGCTTTCAGTACTCCAACCCTCCACTGGAGCTTTCATTACTCCAACCCTCCACTGGAGCTTTCATTACGCCAACCCTCCACTGGAGCTTTCATTACTCCAACCCTCCACTGGATCTTTCATTATGCTAACCCCCCACTGGAGCTTTCATTACTCCAACCCTCCACTGGATCTTTCATTATGCTAACCCCCCACTGGAGCTTTCATTACTCCAACCCTCCACTGGAGCTTTCATTACTCCAACCCTTCACTGGAGCTTTCATTACTCCAACCCTTCACTGGAGCTTTCATTACACTAACCCTCCACTGGACCTTTCATTATTCCAACCCTCCACTGGAGCTTTCAGTACTTTAACCACACTACAGGTGCAGGGGATGATTCAAGGGCGGAGCCCGAAAATCAAATATCAAATAAACAAAAGCAAATGGCCAAAGACACGAGGGAAGGGAAACGAGAAGGGCAAACAGACAAAAACAAGGGCAGGACAGGATGTTACATCCAGTGACACTGTATTAGCAGCAGTTTGAAAAGATGCAGTGGCTCTTTATCTTACAATAGTAATAACAGGTTCTTGTATTATGTAGGACATATATATATATATATATATATATATATATATATATATATTACATGTTTTGTTCAAATTTCAGCAAATTCATAGAAACGGTGCACTAAAAATTGCAGAAAAATGCAGCTGAAAGGTCTGTTACATAACCAGCTCCCTACAGCTATCATACCAGTTTTTCTTTCTTGGCTGCTTCCTGTACAAACACACACACACACACACACACACACACACACACACACACACACACACACACACACACACCAGGGTGTCTTGTTTCACTAATTCATTCATCCCTGCTCACAGAACACACACGTGCCCATGCACACACACAGCGCAGTCGGCCAGAGGGCTGAGAGAGTCAATGAGAGGTGAGGAAGAAAACAGAAGAAAAGTAGGATATAAAGGAGGGATAAGAGTGCAGAGAGGAGGAATGCAGCACGGTAGGTTTAATTAGAGTCAGAGAGAACTGTTTACTGCTTTAACTTCATCCTGCTTTCACTTTTACAAACATGCCCAGACCTCGTCCTGCCTCTTCCACAGAAACCTCACTGTTCACTGACTCCACACAAACACTGGCATGAAGTCACTGTGTTCTGAAACGCCACATGCACACATAAACACTCCGCTCCTACATTCACCTGGAGCTTCTCATGATGTAGATGTGAGTCACACATCTAATGACAGTCAACTGCTGGTTATTTAGTTTAAATACACATCAGCAGACGACAGAGTGACAGGTGACCAGTCAATATCAGTGGAAGCTGGATATTTGTAGCAGCAATTGAGTGACAAGTCAAATTAAAAGTTTCCCAACTTTATGCAAATGAAATATCACCCAGCGAAGCATCAGTCTAAACCATTGGCTCAAACAAATTTCTTGAATCAACTGCAGACACGGAGGGTCAGAGGTCCCCAGACTCTACTCCCTGAACTTTTTGTTCATATTCCCAAAAGTATCGTGCAAAAAATGAAAAAATGGAAAGTGTGAAGAGATTTTTTCCAATTTTCTTCCCAATTTAGTCACATCCACCCACTAGTTAGGACTCCCCGAATCACATGATACCACCAGCCACCAGCGCTATGAGGGTGAAGGATAACACAAGCTTCCTCTGAGTCATGTGAAGCATCTTTTCAAACTGTTACTAATGCAACATCATTGGACAGCTGAACATGCTTGGAGGAGAACACTAACCACCAGTTCTGTTATGTCAGCTAACAGACACCTGCGCTGAGTGATGGGAGCCAACCTACCCACCCAGAGAGAGCGGGGCCAGTTGTGCTCTTTTGGACTCCCAGCCATGGATGGCTGTAGCATCACTACGGATCAAACTCGCGATCTCCTGATGACAGGGGCAACCCTTAGACCCTCAGGCGCCATGTGGGTCATTTTTTAACAAAACTATACTATGAAATCAGTGCAGACTCCTTATTTTGTGGTTCTCCAGAATGTATTTCATTTACAGCATTTGGCAGATGCTCTTATCCAGAGTGACTTACAATTTGATCACTTTATGCAGGTAGGCAAAGGCAGTGTTAGGAGTCTTGCCCAAGGACTCTTATTGGTATAGTGTAGGGGGCTTGCCTATGCAGAGGATTGAACCCCATTCTACAGCGTAGAAGGCAGAGGTCTTACCCACTATACCGACTTTAGGCTGTCTTTAGGTGTCTTTATGGTTTGTTCATGACCTTTTGACTGATTCTATCCATCTTCTTGGGGGTCGTACTCTTCCTTTTTTTTACATTTAACTGTCCCAAATTGTCTTTTCCAGTGAATTGGTTCTTCTTTTAAAAATTCCAGTTTGGTTATTTGGGCTTTGTGAAAACTGGGGCTTGACTGGATAGAGGACCCATAATGTGCACGCCGACCCTCTTCCCCCAGCAACAACCTATAGGCCAGCAGTTACACAAAAAGAAAAGATGCCTGGTGTCTAGTTCCAGCAAATAGACAGTTTTAAAAAACCTAAAAACACAGCTGGCCCACAGATTTGCTGAGATTTTTTAATATGGCCCTTTTAGTCGTTGAGTTACTCTAAAGCCTTCTTCCAGCATCCAAAGGTCAAAGGCATCAATATTATTATGTTATTATTAATATATTACGATCTAGCACACCAATCTTGAAATATCGATCATCTTCTTCTAGTCCTGCCAATCTTATTGTATGTTGAGCACACAGGGGTGAATAGGTATGGTGATACGGGGCAGCCTTGTCCTACTATATTTGCCAATGTGGAACCAATAATACTACATAGCAGAGATATTTACATTGTCAAAAGTTAGACCATGTGATGTGTAAGCAACATTAGCAACCTGTTGCCTCCTAATTTGAACACAGCTACAAGTCTAGAGGCACTACTGCCATTTAGATATACTATTTAAATAATATGTCAATTATATATTCAATCAAGTCACTATTTCCTTTTGTTTTAATGCAAAAAAGTGGCAAAATCATAAGGCTTCTGAATTGGCCATTGTTTCAGCATCGGCCCCATCGTTGGGACCAAGTTCGATCGCTGGCGATGCCACAGCCATCCATGTCTGGGAGTCCAAAAGACCATAAGTGTCCTCTTTTTGCTCTCTGGAAAGGTAAGAGGTTCCTCCCTCTCAACCCATCACTCGCAGGATGCTGTCCGACATGGGGGTCTTTTAGCTGACATAACAGAATTAGCAGTTCTCCAAGCTTGCTGGGTGTTTTAGAAAGCACATGGTAGCTTTCATTCTCCCAGTTTGGGAGAAAATTGGTAAAAAAAACTCAAAAAAACTGTGACGTGAATGTGGTACAGATTAAAAGTTTAGAATCTGCATTTTCCACATAATTTCTATATTTGTTTCAATCAGCTAAAGTCATATGAATTCATATAAAATCACAGCATAATAAACACCGGTGGACTTTTGGATCAGCATCATTTGTATAGCTCTCTCTCTCTCTCTCTCTCCCTCTCTCTCCACAGGAACATGTACACACTGGGGACAGGAAACAGCTGTCCCTGCTCAGTATCTGACACTAGGGCATTCTGGGAAAGATAAACAGTTTCAGGAAAAACACCATTTTTGTAGTCACTCATGCAAACAAACTACATTGTCCTGTTTTACAAATATAGCCAGCAGGCTAACCCTGAACTGACGCCAGCAACGCACAATCGTCCATCCATAGGATCCACACAATCACTCTGGATGGGAAGAGCAGCTTTTCTATTATCTTTTCTTTCCTAATTCATCAGTTTTACTGCAGATAAAACGGCAATGAGACCAAATCAATCAGTCAGGTGAGAAGTAGCTGTGATCACAACCACACACAAACTGTTAGTACAGATCAGGAGCTGCTACAAGTAACTAGGCCAACAAAATATCATACTAGGGGATGATTTTAAATGTAAACTGTGATGCTACAGTGAGGTGCTGTAATGTAATGCAAATATCATAACTGCACTGCACCAACAACATTACTGTCATTGAAATTTCAATGTAATTCATTACATAAATCACTTTATAAGTAAATATACATTTATTTCATTACATTTAACAGAGTTGAATCTGCATTTCTGAATTTTTTCTCTCAAAAATGGCAAGAATACAAAAATATGACTATACAATAATGTAAATATGCAATAATGTTTCATTATATCCAAATAATAATAGATTTTCTCCTCCTTATAAACACAAATGCGATGTGAATTCGAAGTTCAGAATCTGCACCTTTTTAAATGAGTTATGAGCGAATAATGATTCCTATGGAATACCAGCATGTGTTATTGCCTGTGGTATCTGCAACTTCTAAAGTTCGGGTGGTTGCAAGTTTTACCATAAACTAAAATGAATCTACCCAAATAGGAACCCAGATCAAACATCCTGGGTTACTGTTTTAGTCTGTTGTTCTTTTGTACACATATAAGACTACAATTCACACCAGACAAGACTAATAAACCATTTTATAGAACGTAAAGTAGTGCTTGATCAAAGCCAAACATGCAGCCGTCTGGCCTGGTTGGTTTCTGAAAGGCTACAGTAGCAGTTAGCATAGGGGTCGGCAACATGTGGCTCCCAAGACGCATGCGGCACTTGTACTGCCGTGTTGCAGCTTCACAGCAGAATTAGATTCTTAGGTAAAAATAAAATAATCCTTTGCCATAAAAGTTAATCGTTCTAACACAGTATTGACTATAAGTGGTCTTAAACGCCAGCGTCAATGTATGACTGCTAATTCACCGCAGACAACAATCTCTACTAGCTAGTAGCTAACGAAAAGGCAAAGAGAAAGATCGATAATTTGGAGATGAATGGACTTATTTGCATTCATAATCACTCCAGCTGGTTTCCTGACACGTTTAATCTGCAACGAGAAACTGAAACACTAAAAAGTCATTAAGCTGAAGTTGGTTTGTCATTCGCCCACTTCTTGTTCAAACTGTCCCGTTCCACCTTAAATGGTGCAGCAGTTACATTCTGGCGCATTTAAGGTGGAACGTGAAAATTCGAACACGAAGCTGGCGAATGAGAAGCGACTTCGGCCTCATAAAATATCAAATATTCCAAGACATTTTACAAAAAACTATTCCACTTTTGAGGAAAGGTTTCCTGCTGGAGATGCGAGAAAAGCAGCTATAGCTGAGCTAAAGCTTAAAGCAGAGCAAAGTAAGTCTGCGTTTTCGTTTATATTATATTTTTAGCCTATACTAGAACATTAGCACTGTACTGAGACATGTTTACAGCCAAGATGGTAAAATGTTATTCCAATAATATGGACATAAAATGTTGTGGCTCTCAAGTTGGTTAGATTTTTGTTGAAAGGACAAAATGACTCTTCCTCACATTTAGGTTGCGACCCCTGAGTTAGCCGCTAGCCCAGCCGTTCGGTTTCGTGTTCGTGTCAGAGTGGCTCAAACGTGATGTGACACCTGCGTCCAGTCTGAACCAGAATAACGTGCGTACCACCCCGCGGGCAGCAGGGGCGCAGAGCGTGCGTGTGATATGTGAACCCATGTGCTTCACTGCAGCAGATACTGCCAAGCAATCAGACGGTTTTACTGCAAAGCAGAGGCTCCTACTTTTTCACTGTCGCTTCCGAACTGAGCAGAGGCTGCTAGCCTAAAACCACATCTCAATTCCTGTTATTTCAAATAACAAGTAGAAGAAAAATCAGCACAGTACAAAAGTATCAGGTCCAAAAACTCCTCCAGTAGCGAGTTCCTCTGTAGAACTGCGGATGAACTTACATCCAGCGTCTTTCAGCGTGGCAGCTGAAGACTACTAGACTCTGTTCTTCTCTTTTTGGATCATTTTTGGGTCTCAGATCAAACGCTAAAGCTCCAAAGTGCCAGGTGTGAACGGAAAAGCAGTCCAGCGGTGCGCATTTACATCTCTACAGGGAACAAAGCTTCACTTTTGTGCACAGTCTATGTTCTGTCTATATGAGTTTAATACACCGGTAATAAATAAAACAATGTGCTGTAACTTTTGCACTGACCACACTACATATTCAATCCCCCCCCCCGCACCCCACTAATACGTTAAATTCAGCAAATATTCCATCATCATCATCACCATCATCATCATCACCATCACCATCATCATCATTATCATCATGATCATCACCATCACCATCATCACCATCATCATTACCATAATCACTATCATCATCACCATCATCATCATCACCATCATCATCACCATCACCATCATCATCATTATCATCATGATCATCACCATCACCATCATCACCATTATCATTACCATAATCACTATCATCATCACCATCATCATCACCATCATCATCATCACTATCATCACCATCATCATCACCCTCATCAGCATCATAATCACCATCATCATCTTCATCACCATCACCACCATCATCATCACCATCGTCACCATCTTCATCATCATCATCACCATCATCGTTACCATCATCACTATCATCACCATCATCGTTACCATCATCGCTATCATCATCACCATCACCATCATCGTTAGCACTATCACCATCATCATCACCCTCATCATCAGCATCATCATCATCACCTTCATCACCATCATCATCACCATCATCACTATCATCATCATCATCACCATCACCATCATCATCATCACCATCATCATCATCACTATCATCATCAGCATCATCATCACCATCATCACCTTCATCGCCATTATCATCATCATCATCATCATTATCATCACCATCATCATCACCATCATCACCTTCATCGCCATTATCATCATCATCATCATCATTATCATCACCATCATCATCACCATCATCATCATCGTCACATCATCACACTGCATTACATCACTGTGTGTGACGTAGGCTGAGTGCATCCGAGCGCTGGCCGTCAGTGTGTCGGCGATTGGAGCGGGGAACCCGTCTCCACGGTTATTTTTAACTCTGTGTCTCCATGGCAACCCGCACATAAGAGAGCATCTCAGCCAGAGACCACAACAGAGTCTGAGTGGGTGTTTACACTTCTGTGTTTGTTTACCTGTTTGTTTGTTTGTTTATTTGTTTATAAGGAGTCAGTTATTAAAGTGCGAGGAGAGAACAGAGAG
>NW_023494802.1:40499656-40602156 GCF_904425465.1 Colossoma macropomum
AAGTAGAGATGCACCGATACCACTTTTTCCCTTCCGATACCGATACCTGATCCTTTAGTATTGGCCGATACCGAGAACCGATGCTGCTACTTACTCTATTTAACCTGAATCCCCAATAACTCCTGATATGCATGCAGGTGTCATGGTGTCAGTCCCAGGTATCGGTATCCCCATCACCCATACCGATACTGCATTTAAGTTTTGGCACCGATACCAATACTGTATCAGTATCGGGGCAACACTACTCTTAAGGGTGGTAGATCAGCAGGACTGACACATAGACATGGCTGGTCTAGTGTGGCTGTTAATTCGCTCTCAGAGGACTTTTTTGGTTTCTCTTGTCCAAGTTATTCGTGAGGTATTGCACGTCTTGCTGCAACACCCAGAATGTGGCTTGCGTTATGAATTTTCAGGTGATACATCCTGGAGCACAATAACGCAGCTCATACTTACAGGGGATATTTGCAGCTTTAGACCATCTGCTACACAAATAAATGGCTGAAAGTGAATGTGAACTTGAGGGGCTCATTTCCAGGACGTTACTAACAGCCCCTCCAGCCATGCTCGGCTATGAAGCACCTGTGGGCTGAGGGCCAGGCCGTAAACTCCAGCAGAGAGCATAAATCTGAGCTCCGCTCTGCGCTGGAGTGGGAGCGGCGGGGTCACAGCGCCCCTCCCTAAGGGTCTGCAGGGTAACGCCCCCCTGCCTGTAAATTTCTGGGGGGAAAAAATTTATGGAATTTAGCCCCTCCTGTTTGCTTCCTTTCTTCTTCGTCCAACTCCCTGTGTACTCTAAGTTACTGCGTACTTATTTTAAAGAAGGCTTGCACTGATTTTTGCTCATTTCAGGATGATTAAATGAACAAAAGCAGTCAGTCAGAGTGGTTTGATGTGCAGTGCTCAGTGGTGCTGATCCAGGGGAACCAGTTTCAGCCTAAAACTTATTTTTAAAATCCATTAACGGCGAATTAAAGTTGGTAGGTTTCTCTACAATGAACCATCAAACCACTCTGAACGACTTTACATCGACTGAATTATACAGAAATGTAGAAGAATCAGTGGAATTCTTCTTTGATATGAGATGATTTGTGTTCTGTTTTATCTGTTCACTGTAAGCATTCAAGAAGAAGCCAAAGATAAGTGGACAATGAAGTTAATGTGATCTAATTCTGCTATGATCCCTCTACAGGACCCCTCAGTCCGACCCCAGCTGAGTAAACATACTCTCCCTGTAGGAACGTGCCAGAGTGACCAGGGCTGAGGGTGTGGTGGAAAGGTCAAAGGGTCACATGGGTGGTGCCGGGATGAGCTCAGAGCATTCCTAGATACTTAGAAAGACACATGTGGACCCAAACCCTACACCTCTGTGTCCCCCTGTGACATATAAGCCCCGGAACACTGTCTTACAGTCCATTTTAATAACCAGGTTAATAACTTTTAACTTCAATAGCGTCATTAATCATAATTAACTGGACAAATTCATGTGATTAATCACAATTAACTGCAGACTTACCCAATTAATCGCAACTGACTGTGCGAGCTAATGCGATTAATCACAATTAACTGCAGGCTTTTGCGATTAATTGCGATTAACTACACTAATGCGATTAATCGAGATTTGCCGTGTAAAAATATGATTATTCATGGTCGACTGCACAGACATATGCAATTAATTGCGAATAATGATGCAACATTATGTGATCAATCATAATGGACTAAACAAAATACTGAGATTCATTGTAACAACACAAAACAATGAGATTGATCAGCTGACTACACAACACGAATGCAATTAATCATGATCAACTACACAAATGAATTC
This sequence comes from Colossoma macropomum, assembly GCF_904425465.1. Classification (NCBI taxonomy): domain Eukaryota; kingdom Metazoa; phylum Chordata; class Actinopteri; order Characiformes; family Serrasalmidae; genus Colossoma; species Colossoma macropomum. Next base: position 40,501,479 of record NW_023494802.1, read on the forward strand.
GATTAGTCGTGATCAACTCCGCAGACTAATGCGATAATTTATGATTAGCTGTACATACTAAGGCGATTAATCACGATTATCTGTACAAATAATGTTATTAATCAAGATTAGCTGCACAAAAATAGTGTGAATATTCATTCGACTACAAAAACAAAAATGTGATTGGTTGCGATTAATGACATTACATAATGCGATTAATCTTGATTAACTACACAAAACGAATGAGATCAGTCCAGATTAACTGCACAAACTAATGCGATTAAGCACAGCTACACAAAAATGTGATTAATCGTTATGACTGTAAAAAAGATGCATTTATTCACATTATTTAACAGCAATGAATAATGCGAATAATGGTGATTAATTATTATTAACTGTAAAAAGACACGATTAATCACACCTAAACTGCACAAAATAATGCAAATAATGGTGATTATTTATTATTAACTATAATAACATGCGATTAATCATGATTAAAACTGCACAGAATAATGCAAAATCAAGATTTATCATTATTAACTATAAAAAAGGATGTGATTAATCACGGCTAACTGCATAGAATATTGCGAATAATGGCAATTAATCATTATTAACTATAAAAAGATGCAATTAGTCACGATTAACTGCACAAAATAATGCAAATAATGGCGATTAATCATTTTTTTATGATAAAATGGATGCGATTATTCATGATAGACTGCACAGAATAATGCAAATAATAGTGATTTATCATTATTAACTATAAAAAAGATGTGATTAATCACGACTAACTGCATAGAATATTGCAAATAATGGCAATTAATCATTATTAACTATTAAAAAGATGCAATTAGTCACGATTAACTGCACATAATAATGCGAATAATGGTGATTAATCGTTTTAATCGCTTGACAGCCCTACTATTTAGATTTTAATGGTTATGTAAATCAAATGTGCAGCAAAACAGCAATAACAGCTCTGAGCTCTAAGAGTTAAACTCAGTCAGAGTTAAGAAGTCAAGACCAGATTTAATGAAAGTTCTGGAAGAGGATTATAACCTCAAAGTGATTCCAGTTACTCTCACCATTTACATCATCACACTCACACAATCCCACCCGCATGACGTGTGTGTGTGTGTGTGTGTGTGTGTGCGTGTGTGTGTGCGTGTGTGTGTGTGTGTGTGTGTGAGTCCAACACATGGAGAACATCAGCGTGTGTGTGTGGGGAGTGGAGACGCACGTGTTCCAGCTCTGGCACCGAGACAAAAAGTGAAAGAAAACACACTCGTCTATTACGGAGAGCGGGCGGGTGGGAGGGAGCGGTGGGCTTTCAGGCTGAATGTAGTGTTTCCTCAACTGTAACTCAATACACTCACTGAGCGCTGCAGGAAACGGCTCTCTGCTCTGATCAGAGGTCAGATTCAGGCCTTTATACCGAGTCACAGTGGGATTCACGAACAGAGAGACAAAACAACAACTGCTTAACCTGTACACAGGAATGACCAGCAGGGCCATGATCAGACATTTTAGGAATGACCAGCAGGGCCATGATCAGACATTTTAGGAATGACCAGCAGGGCCATGATCAGACATTTTAGGAATGACCAGCAGGACCATGATCAGACATTTTAGGAATGACCAGCAGGACCATGATCAGACATTTTAGGAATGACCAGCAGGGCCATGATCAGACATTTTAGGAATGACCAGCAGGACCATGATCAGACATTTTAGGAATGACCAGCAGGACCATGATCAGACATGGGAATGACCAGCAGGACCATGATCAGACATTTCGGGAATGACCAGCAGGACCATGATCAGACATTTCAAGAATGACCAGCAGGGCCATGATCAGACATTTCAAGAATGACCAGCAGGGCCATGATCAGACATTTCAGGAATGACCAGCAGGACCATGATCAGACAATTCAGGAATGACCAGCAGGGCCATGATCAGACATTTCAGGAATGACCAGCAGGGCCATGATCAGACATTTCGGGGGCAAACCTGAATTTAAGTCAAGTCAAAGTTTATTTATTCAGCGCTTTTTAACAGGAGTCGTCACAAAGCAGCTTTACAGAAAAATCTGTGCCCGAGCCCCCATGACCGTCGCCAATGACAACAGTGGCAAGGAAAAACTCCGTAAGAGCAAAAGGAAGAAACCTTGAGAGGAACCAAGACTCAAAGGGGAACCCATCCTCCTCTGGTCGACACTGGATAGCAGTGTTAGAATAAAATATTAGAACACAAAACGAGGAAAAACAGGTGGAGCAACGGTAAAATAGATACTGTGAGTCTGTGCAGCAGCAGCAGGAGGGTCAGTTCACACAGGTGAGGTCTGTACAGCACTGTACAGTGAGAAGCTCCATGGTGGTCAAACTGGTCCAGAAGGCTGGCGAGCAGTGGGTATCCGATGTCTCCCTCTCTCTCTCTCTCTCTCCCTCTGTCTCTCTCTCTCTCCTCTGTCTCTCTCCCCATCTCTCTCTCTCCCTCTGTCTCTCTCCCCCTGTCTCTCTCTCTCTCCCCCTCCCTCTCTCTCTCTCCCATCTCTCTTTCTCTCTCCTTCTCTCTCCCCATCTCTCTCTCCCTCCCTCTGTCTCTCTCTCTCCCCCATCTCTCTCTTTCTCTGTCCCTCTCTTGCCTGTTTCTCTTCTTCTATTTCTTTCCCCACCTCTTTTTCCTCCTCTTTCACTTTTTTCTTTTCTCTTTCTTTTTCTCTTTCTCCATCTTTCACTATTTCTTCTGTCATGTTTTCTGTCTTTAACTTTCTTTCCTCATTTTCTTCTTCTTTCTCTCTCTTCGTATTCTTCTCTCTCTCACCAACTTTCTCCTTCTTTCTTTTTTTACTTTCTCCTACCCTTTTTTCATTCTTGCTCTCTCCCTCTTCGTGCTCTTTTTCACTCTTTTTTCTTTCTCCCTCCCCTCTCTCTCTTTTTCCTTCTCCTTGCTCTCTCTCTCTCTCTCTCTCTGACTCTCCTAAATGCCTCGATTTGTGACGTTTCGGGTGACATCATTTAAAATGTTCACATTTTGGTGAAAATACACCTCAGTCTCTAAGTGGGCGGAGTTAAATGGCCCAGACACCAAATCTGTGTGACTTAAACCAAAGGATCTGATTTAAAAAGAGCTCCTGATTTAGGAGAAACAGGGCCGGAAGGTTCATAACAGCGATTTACACCACATTCACGTCTGAACGTTCTGCCGTTTCACACTTTCACTGGCGCTGTGTTTTACAGTGCGATGAGCTCAGTAGAGACCAGATGTTTGAACGTTCATCTGGTCCACAGCTGAAAAACCCAGTCCAGGCCTGTCTCGGTTTGTCTCCGGTTTAGGCCGACGGCTGCCTGTGTCTCGGTTTATTACAGACACGACCTCGAGTCACTGCTCATTTACTTCACGTTCCAACTGTAAGAATCCCAGCATGGTGTTCAGTCCAACACATACAGTGAAGGCCAAGCTTTCCTCTCCGGGCTCCAGAGCTGCACCACTCGCTAATACAAGTCATACAACGTGAAGAACCGGCCTTTTAAAGGAACTACTGAGGTAAAAATATCATTTATACAGTTTTCCCTCCTCTTACACCAAATATAGTCAACCAGCTGAGACATGTTTGGTGTCTGAAGTTTGCTTTTTAACCCTGTATTGCAAGAATTATAACTTAAACGTAATAAAAATGTTTTACCGTGTTCGTGTCCTTCAAAATTGCTTAAATAATGGAAATATTTGAAAAAAAACTGTTTTTTTAAAGTCGCGTATTTGGTAAATTGTTGCCATATGGCAACCATGCGCAATCGTACCATAGAACCATAAAATCTAAATAAAAAACACCATGAAATCTAATTTTTCTCTAAAAACATCCTTTTATTGAAAACAAGACTCAACAAATCCAGCTTGTAGTGAAATGTACAACCCAATATTTACAAATATTGGAAGTTAATTCCTGGACATGTGATGTCAAAAAGTATTTGTCCTTTCAAAGTAAAAGACCCTTTTTCTGCAATTAAATAGGAAAACACAGATTTTAGACTGTTTTCTAGTAAAACTAAGATGAAGTAATTGTTCCATGTGGCAATAGAGGGTTAGGTTTTAGCACTGGAGCTACGAGACTAATGTAGCTAACATGTGATAAAAGCTTTAACCTCACCAGTTTGGTTTGCTTTTCTCCTCCGTTTTCAAACAAAATTACTTCCACTCCAACAGCGCACTGGAAAATCTCTCCTGCCACACGAAAGCACAAAAAAACATCTCGAGAAATAGTCACGTGAGCAAACCAGCGCAGCGGCAGCGGATCTAGGAATTTCTGCCAGGGTGGCAAACGGGTGGCAATGTTTATAGATGTTCTCGCAGTGCTAAAACCCTTAAAGTCCCAGGATTATTACTTACAAAGGCTTATTATTCAGTAACTACAGGGACTTCAATGTAAACTAGCTGAGCTACTCTTAGCTCATAGGAGTGTGTGATGAATCTTGGGGCCCGTCGGTGGGCCTTGGCCTTTTAAGGGGTTCATAAGCGCCGTTTTGGGGTAAGGTTGTTGGCCAGTTGTTCCACCGATAGCAAAACAACTCTCCCCTTAATGGCACAAACATCGGCCCCACAGTGAGGTGGAAGCCTATGGGGTGGCCAATCAGATTGTTGGGTGGGCACTGGCCACCTCAGCCACCCATTTAGAACTACATGTGGTGGTAGGGGGATAGTACGCTATAGGAAAATACCTCATAAAATCTGACCTGAAAACCTCTGCATTTTTAAACCTTATCTAGAAGTGGACTTATCTAGCTCAGGGGTCGGCAACATGCAGCTCCAGAGGCCGTCCACTCGTCTCTTCTGCCCTCTTTTTACTGTCCTGTTGAGGCTCCACAGCAGAATCAGATTTGTAGGTAAAAATAAAATAATCCTCCTTTACAGTAAAATAAAGCTCTGCTGATCGTTCAACACAGTTTAACAGTAAATGATCTTAAACGCTGGAGTTAATGTAGAACTGCTAATGGTTGGCGTGCAGACTGCTGGTCACCATAGCAACAAAGACAAGGATCTCGCCTAGCTAGTAGCTAATGAAAAGGTTGATAATTTGTACATCGATAAATTGGAGATGAATGGACTTATCTGCATTTCTAATATCCTGATACGTTTAATCTGCAATGAGAAACTGCCAAACAAGTTGCCATTTAAGGTGGAACGCCATTTAAGGTGGAATAAGAAAACTCGAACAAGAAGCTGGCGAATGAGGAGCTGACTTGATCTTCGTAGTAGTCGAACGTTGTGAGTTGAACGTTATTCTACTTTTGGAAAAGTTTCCTGCTGGAGATGCGAGAAAAGCAGCTATAGCTGAGCTGAAGCTTAAAGCAGAGCAAAGTAAGTCTGCGTTTTTGTTTATATTATATTCTTTAGCCTGTATTGCTGAGACAGATTTACAGCCACCTTCTAAACCCTTTAAGCACACAATGACTGTTGGCTGTAACCACGGCGGCGTTTGCTAAGTCTGTGAGACTCCCAGAGATCGTACATCTGCAACCTTGACGGCAGGAGAATTCCTGAAGACTCAACAAAGGTCCACTGTGCTGTTTGTATGGAATTTCAGGCAGTTTTCCAGCCTCTCACAGCTGTCCCACCTCTCTAAGGGCCTTAACGTCGGAGGAGTCGCGGATATTGCTAGTGACGGCAAAAGCATGTTGAGATTTTTACATTTTTGTATTATTTCTGACTCGCAGCTCATTGAAACAAGTGGAGAAACTGTGTGAAAAGTGCAGATTTGAACCTTTCAATCCAAACCAGACCTGTGTTTGTGATTAGAAGAGGAAATATTTTATTATGATTTGAATTTGATGAAAAGTTAATGCTGTGTAAGGTCATTTTAGGCGGAAAGAGAAACTATTCTTTACATTTCCACCACATTTTTGTCATTGTCTGGCAAAATAATCAGTCCGGATTCAAACATGTGGATCCAGAATTCAAATCCAATGTAAATGCAATTCATTACGCAACTACGTACTTAATTACATCATATTATATATCATAAATAACGACGGTAATCACTCCAGGCATCACTGCGCTGAATATCTCTGTAGATAAAGAGACGATCTGTGATGCTGAACCCTGCTGGGAGCTGGAACAGCAGCTTACTGTCCACAGCCTGAGAAACTATTCAGCCCAGAGTGGCTAAAAAGGTTCAATAAAAGCCAAATAATCCACACCTGCCTGCGGTCAGCCTGCATCCTGTCTGGACAGTCCGGCTGCTCGGCCTGGGAAAATGATTATTCCGATGTGTTATAAAGGGGGATTTACATAGCAAAGCGGAGACAGCACGTCTCCCCGGAGCCTCCGGAGCGCTCGGAGACACTGAAGACCTGAGGGGTGGACACGGCGCCGGACACAGGGCAGCCTCGCTGCGACCCTGTTCTCGGTTGCTATGAGTTACGACTGGAATGATGCGAGAGGGTCCCGCACGTACAGGAGAAGTCATAAGAGTGTATACGCTCTCACTCATAGAAGGGGTTCTTCAAGGGTTCATGAGTCCTACACTCTTAAAAAAAGATGGTTCTTCAAGGGTTCTTTAGTAAAAATTGGCTCTATAAAGAACCATAAACACTCAAAGAACACTTTGCAAGATGAAATGGTTCTTTGTGTCATCGAAGAGTTCTTCAGCTTGATGGAGAATGTGCTGTATATGGTTCTGTATAGAACCTTTTTTGAAAAAGATTCTATATGATACCATAAAATGGTCCTTCTGTTCTACAAGCTTGACATCATAACAGTAGAAGAACCCTTTTTGGTGCTATATAGAAGCATTTTCAAAAAGATTCTACATAGAACCAGAAGTTTCCATCGATCTGAAGAACATTTCACCATGATAAGAACCCTTTAATTATGCAAAGGGTTCTTTTAGTGTTCATGGTTCTAAATAGAACCATTTTCTTTACTAAAGAACCACTGAAGAAACCATCTTTTTTAAGAGTGTATGGCTCTATATGGAACCCTTTTGAAAGTGGTTCTATAGAGTACCAAAAAAGGTTCTACTATTGTTATGATGTCAAACTCAATAGAAGAACCCTTTCTGGTACCATATAGAACAATTTTCAAAAAGGTTCTTTAGTAAAGAATATGTAAAAGGAACCATGAACACTCAAAGAACCCTTTGCGTGATTAAAGGTTTCTTTGCATCATGAAAGTGCTCTTCAGAATGTGCTGTAGATGGTTCTATATGGAACCTTTTTGAAAAGGGTTTTATATAGCACCCATGTTAAGCTTCTAACAATAGAAGAACCCTTTTTGGTGCTGCATAGCATCTTTTTCAAAAACGTTTCATATAGAACCATATACAGCACATTCTCCATCAAGCTGAAGAACACTTGATGATGCAAAGAACCATTTAATCATGCAAAGCGTTGTTTGAGAGTTCATGGTTCTATATAGAACCACTTTTTTACTGAAGAACCCTTGGAGAACCATCTTTTTGTGTGTACACAATACAATGTCCATCAATCTGAAGGACAATTTCACCATGCAAAGGACCATCTAAGCATGAAATGGTTCTATATAGAACTCATGGTTCTAGATAGAACTGTTGCCTTTAGAACCATCTTTTTTTAAGTGTGTTGTTTTTACTATTTTCCACATTTTGAAAGTATTAAACATCAAAGAAGACGTCAAAACAATGAAATAACACTGGAAACATACAGAGATCACAGCAAGTGCTAAACAAGTAAGGTAAAGTACAGTAAAGTACAGTAAAGTACAGTAGACTCCTTTGCCTTGTTGAAGGACATGGCCTGAGGTCTCCATACCCAGTGCTAAGGGTGGGCTAGAGGGGTATGAAGCCCCCCCCAGCATTGAGCTGTGGAGCACCTCTGTTCTCTGGAGTGATGGAGCTCCATCCAATACCTTTGGGATGAGCTGGAGATCCAGAACTGACCATCCAACATCAGTACCTGACCTCACTAATGCTCAATCAAATCCTCACAGCAATGTTCCAACATCTAGTGTAAAGCCTTCCCAGAAGAGTAGAGGCTGTTACTGCAGCACAAACTCACTATTAACACCCTTCATTTCAGGAGAGATGCTGGAGGAGCATCATAACTGTGATAATATCTGTAATAATTCATTAAAATATTCACGTTTGGCTCATTAGAGTCTGATGGTATTTAACCAGGTCTGAAAGATGGAGAGTTCAGTCCCAGTCTACTCGCTCTGCTCTGGACGCCGGGCCGCACAGCAGGCCGAGGGTGTGCGCAGATTAAACCGAGCTCCGGTACGAAGAACCCGAATTACTCACAGCTTTGACTCCAACACGCTTCACTTGATTAAAAACAGACGCGTCTGGCTGCTTCTGTGAGCGACCCGGCGAGCGGCGCTCGGAGCAGGGCTGACAGGCCCGTCAGCGTCCGTGCTGGAATAACGGAGGAGGACCTCTCTGCGCCTGCTTCACGTCACTTCACTGCATCTTAACACTGGAACATGTGGCCCTGCTTGGCTTTTAACACAGCAGCTACAAAAGGCACCACAGAGCTTCTGTCCCAGTTCAGACAACATGCACTGTGTTCTTATACTGTGGGCTACGTAACATATACACTGTATATACATACATATATACACCAAACGGGGCTCCTCTACTGATACAACCTCATATCATAACAGCAGTAGAACCTTTTTTGGTGCTCTATGAAACCATTTTCAAAAAGGTTCTATATAGAACCATACACTCTTAAAAAAACATGGTTCTCCAAGGGTTTTTAGTAGAGGAAATGGTTCTATACAGAACCATGAACACTAAAAAGAACCCTTCGCATGATTAAAGGGTTCTGTACATGGTGAGATGGCTCTTCAGATTGATGGAAACTACTGCGCTGTAGATGGTTCTATATAGAACCATTTTGAAAGGTGTTCTGTATAGCACCAAAACAGTGTTCTTCTACTGATACAACCTCACATCACAACAGTAGTAGAACCTTTTTTGGTACTCTGTAAAACCACTTTCAAAAAGGTTTTAGATAGAACCATACACTCTTAAAAAAAATGGTTCTCCAAGGGTTTCTTTAGTAGAGGAAATGGTTCTATATAGAACCATGAACAATAAAAGAACCTTTTGCGTGGTTAATAGTTGATGGAAACTATTTCGCTATAGATGGTTCTATATAGAACCATTTTGAAAAGTGTTCTGTATAGCACCCAAAAGGGTTCTTCTTGCTTGTTACAATAGAAGAACCCTTTTTGGTGCTATATAGACTCTTTTTAAAAAGGGTTCTATAGAAACCCATAAACAGCACAAGCTGAGGAACCCTTTCATGACGCAAAGAACCATTTAATCAAATGCAAAGGGTTGTTTGAGTGTTCATGGTTCTAGGTAGAGCCACTTTTTTTTACTAAAGAACCCTTGAAGAACCATCTTTTTTATAAGTGTATACAACACAATGTCCATCAATCTGAAGAACGATTTCACCACGCAAAGAACCATTTAAGCATGAAGATGGTTTGAAATAGAACTCATGGTTCTAAATAGAACTACTGCCTTTATGAAACAGTTGAAGAACCAAGTGAGTGTTATTTTTAATATTTTCCATATTTTGAAATATCAAACGTGTATATATATATATACACACACACATGGTGAGAGAGAGAAAGTGAGAGAGAGCTATAAGGAGAGTACTGTTATTACTGTTATAATGCTGTAATAAAGGAAAAGCCCCGTGGTTGTTTGTCATTGCCAGTGTGAGTCGTTCTGTTCCCTCAGTTTCCCTGTAAAAGCTGCAGTTCCCAGAGTCTGAGTCAAAAACACAACCAGTGACCTCATCACTCCTGATGATGCAAGCGGAGTGCAGTGATCTGGACAGAGCGAACCATGAAAGCTAAACCAGCCAACTGCACTCAAATCCGTAACACAGAGAGAGCACAAGCTGGTAAACACCACTCACTGGCCACTTTATTAGAAACATCAACCCTGTATTTACACTCACTGGCCACTTTATTAGAAACATCAACCCAGTATTTACACTCACTGGCCACTTTATTAGAAACACCTACCCTATACTTCCACTCTCTGGCCACTTTATTAGAAACATCAACCCTGTACTTACACTCACTGGCCACTTTATTAGAAACATCAACCCTGTACTTACACTCACTGGCCACTTTATTAGAAACACCTACCTTGTGCCTCCACTAACTGGCCACTTTAATAGAAACACCTACACTGTACTTCCACTCACTGGCCACTTTATTAGAAACACCTACCCTAAACTTCCCGCTCTGGCCACTTTATTAGAAACATCAACGCTGTACTTACGCTCACTGGCCACTTTATTAGAGACACCTACCCTAAACTTCCACTAGCATTTCAGCATTTCATGTGATGTTTAGGTCTTTTGTCTCCTGTTGAACACCGACTGGTTTTGCTTGTGGTTTCTCTGTTCGTCTTTCTTTTCTTCCTTTGTTTCAGACGGATTATGTGACGTTTCCTGGCAACGTAAAGTCTACGTTATATAACTCTGTACTGCCGATGCAGTCAGTACACAGGGCAGAATAAAGAAAAAAGCTGGAGCTTTAATCAAGCTGACCTCTCCCACCCCGCTGGGCAGAGCGTACAGAGCCGCGTGATGTGTTTGTGTGGTAAACAATAAGGCCACGCCCAAAAAAACACCCAAAAAAACGCCCAAAAAATGCCCAAAAGTGCCCGTCTTTTGTATTTGGGCGCTGGCACACCTTTAGCATCTCAAAGGCTTTCAGGGACTTCTGGGAAAGTCATTGTGTCAATACATTACATGAAGTGACTCATTTGTCCAAAGAGAACCCTTAAAAATCTAGTTATTATTGGCATTTTTTAATTGTTTTACATTATAATTTCAAAGTAAGTTACTTTTTTTGTTTATATTCACATTACATTCTGTATCAAAAGACTCAATTCTACACTTTCTATGGTTGTTTTGATGCCTATAAACTGCCAAAAAAACACAAGTTGCCTTGACAAAGCTGTTGCTATGGAAACCCCAGGTGGCTGCTAATGTTGCTAGGGTGTTGCTACTGTATCTTAAGTAGTTGCTATGTTGCTAAGCAATTGGTATGAAATCCCAGGCAGCTGTTAATATCTTGCTAGGCTGTTGCTTTAGTGTCCCAGGTGGTTGCTAAGGTCCCTCCTTTTAGAGGTGGACGTCTGGTTCCTATCACCACCACTGTGAACAGTTCTGACTCTGTCAGTTTCTCTAGAACAGAGCGTTTCACACCAAACCGCTCTTTGTTTACATTATGTATTAATTATAATTATGTAGGAAATTGGAAAAAATTGTGGAATTCCTTTCTGCACACAACTGTAAATGCGGATATCAGCGTCTGTTTCTATTTTGGATCATCCTCAGATGTGGGTTAGTCTCTTTGTCTTACAGCTTTTTCAGCATTTAAACCAAAACAACAGAGGGTGTGGGGGGGTGGGGGGTCCTGTTGGGCAGCACAGATTACACACACACACACACGCTCCATGTGTGTGTCCTGATTCAGACCCAAATACGCTCTGATTGGTCAGCAAGGCTTCGTGGTCAGCCAATCTCATCGCTGGGCTTTGTTTTCATGCGTGTGTGTTTGGGTTGCCATTCTGGAGCAGCACAGATCCAACCAAACCCTCTGTTTACAATCCCCCATTCTCCGCATTACTCTCTCTCTCTCTTTCTCTCTCTCTCTCTCTTTCTCCCTCTGTCTGTCACTTTCTCCCTCGTTCTGTCTCCCATCCTGTTTTCGATTCAGTGACTCCCTCTTTCTTTGTTTATGGGTTTGTCTTTGTCTATATAATAATATACCACTTTACAATTAGAATACTCCTATAATAGTTACAACAGTATAAATAGTTTATTAACGGTTATAAACACCTAAAAAATTATTAACAAGGAGTTGTAACATTAATAAAGAGGGGAAACACTGACCTGTTGCTTGCCAAATAGTGAGCCCACATTCATCTACTCTGCTTTACATTGCCAGGTCCTTTGTATTCATGTGTAATAACTGCTTATTGATGATTTTATGGTGTCAATGACCTAGTTAATAACCATTAATAAACAAATATAACCATTCATAAACACTTCATAAGAAGAATGTCATTGTAAAGTCGTATATATATATTAAAAAATACACAATAATATTATTATTCTATTGTTACTATATATATAGCGTACACTCACTCACTCACTCACTCGTTCACTCACTCACTCACTCACTCACTCACTCACTCACTCGTCCATCCCTCGGTTCCTCCTACAGTGCAGAAAAGCTTAGACTCACTCTGACCACCACACCAAACCCAACCAAGCAAAGTAATTGTACTTCATTGTATTTGCCCCTCTGCCCCTCCCTAATGCCCCCATTATGCCCCCCCCCGCACCCACTAATACCCCACTCACTCATCCCCCTCACTCACAGCGGACTGGAAATGACCCGCGTGACCTCTGACACACTTGTGGAGGAATTTTTATGATTATTCCTCCACTCAGTCTCACAGACACGGAGCTAACAGGACAGATCAATACTGACCACACTTACTGCCCTGGGCCTGCAATCAGGAATCATCTGATGGACAGGGACATCCCTCACGATGAACAGGCCTAAAGAACCACTAATAATGACTTTATTACATCTGTTATAAAAACACATTCACGTATTTGTTTATATAGAACGCCAGCTGTACCATAAGTTCAATTAATAAAGCAATCAATCGATCAATACATCTTATATATAAATGAACAGGGACTCCATAACGGTGGGCCGCATCCAAAGGAGAACTCATATATAAGACTGAAGATCCTTAAATGAACTGACTGTTGTTGTTCTATATATATCGCTGCTGTAGGAACCTCGTATCTCCAAGACGGTAACTTTACAGGAGAAGGAAAAAACACACTTTACTTTCAATGTAAGTCAATGGAACCAGACGTTTTTCCAAGCCATTTTGGGTCATTTCTTTTGGTCCATTCTTCATGAAATTTACACACAATGTAAAGAACAACAGGTACTTTTGAAATATGTCAAAAACTGAAAAACAGCAAAAATGGAGATACGAGGTTTTCTCCCGACAGCAGCGATACACACACACACACACACACACACATACATAACAAACACAATTAACAAGCACACGTAAATACATAATAATATAATTAATAATAATAATAATAATAATAGTAATAGTAATAATAATAATGATAATAATAATAGTATTAGAGTTTTCAAGCTGAGCAAAAAACACTTACTGTCCATTATATATATATATATATATATATATATATATATATATATATATAATGGACAATAAATACATAATATTAAAAAAAAAGGTCAATAAAAGGCAGAAGGTGTCCACTTTACACGTAATAAAGTGGCAAATATGCCAGTCAGTCTCTCTCTGGGTGCTCTAATGTGACTCGGCCATGCTGGGCACTTCTTGCCTGGCAACACTGAGTTCAGCTCCGCTCCGTGATCCAGCCCACAGTTTCCCTGCTGCTCTCACAGCTCTAACAGCAGCTCGGGCTCAGATAAAGCCTCACACGGCCGCCTGCACGGGGCAGTCAGAGTCGGGCAAGTTACAGGTCCAGTCTGGCTGCAATTACTCCCACCGAAACCCCTTTCATTTGAAAATGAGGCAGTTTAATGAGCTCGGATATAATCTGGACACGCCGCCCACCTTCAAACGGCCGTCTGCACAGACCTGCAAAAATGAACCGGGCTGAACTTTCGGCCAATTAACCCCTCAGACTCCACAGGCCTGTATGTGGGTCTGTACTTTAACCATTCACTCTCATAAGTACAGAACAGTTCAGTTTCAGTTCATTGGGCTGTGTTCAGTATTCATAACCATAACCTGTAATCACTTTCCGTGAGGGAGCTTTTAGAGGTGGACGTCTGGTTCCTATCACCACCACTGTGGACAATACTGACCGTAAGTTTCTCTAAAACAGAGCATTTCACACCAAACCACTGAAGAATTCCACACACTGAAGAGATCATGCAAGGCTTTATGCATCCAGTTAGCCCAAAGCTAATCTGCGCCGTATAAGCCTTCATTGCCATATTAGCCTCGTAGCTCCAGCACTAACACTAAAGTAAACAAAATGCCTTGACTTATCGACGACATTCAGGGTAAGAGGAGGAAACTGTAAACTAGATTACGGGTTGAACTATCGCTTTAATCAGCTGAACTCTGAACAGGGTCAGATCTAAAGGGCTGCTTAGCACATGAGCTCATTCTGCGGCTTCCTAAAGCTCAGAGAGAACCGCTGATACGTCCAGAGCGCTGTGTTCGCCACTCAGACCACCAGGATCAGATCACATATCGGCCACTAATGCAACTCAAATGGAGTTAGAAGGATATTCCAAAACTGGGAGACGGATTTGAGTAAATGAGCTCTGTTCTGATTGGCTGGGCTGTGTTTAAAAAGCAGTCTGGGCTGAAACACTCTTTATGACTTCAGCGTGAATGGGCGGGGCCAATACGTAGATGAATTTTGTGACATTCATGGACTGTATGGATATATATATATCACTGTTGTCGGAATAAAACCTTGTATCTCCAAAATGGTAACTTTACAGGAGAAGGAAAAAACATACGTTACTTTTAATGTAAGTCAATAGAACCAGACTTTTTTTCAATTAATTTTGGGTCATTTCTTTTAGTCCATTCATCATGAAATTTACAGACAATGTAAAGATCAACAGGTATTTTCAAATTATGTCAAAAACTGAAAAAATGTCCAAAATGGAGATACGAGGTCCAGTAGTGACGTCTGAGGTTAATATTTGATGTGAACTGCTGTTATTGTTTTATGTCTCTGTGACATCCAAAGGGTGCGGCAACTACAGCCAGGAATGCTTTTAAAGAGAGAGAGAGAGAGAGAGAGAGAGAGAGAGAGAGAGAGAGAGAGAGAGCAGTGGCCCATGGTGTTCCTCCTGAGTGTCCCCTTACATTGTGCTACACTACTGAGCTCTTAAAGACCTACAGAGACCAACAAGGACAGAAATATGATTTCAACATCAAGAAAAATAGCAACAAATATATATTCAACAGAAAATTACCCAGAAGCCTCAACAACCCTTTTCCCCACTGTTTATTGTGTCCACTCTTCACCCTCATTACAGCGTCCATTCCTTTCAGGAGACTCACTTTCAGTTCCTCAAAGAATCTGCAGACACACCTCCAAAGTTCAGTCTTAGAAGCTGGTTGATCATTTTCTGAAGTAATCAAACACATTCAGTGGTGTTGAGGTCTGGACTCTGGGGTGGTCAGTCCATCGTTCAGTTTCTTTGTTTGATGTGTCCGTCTCCTTTTCTCAGTGAGGTTCTTCTTGACAGCTACACATCCTTTCAAACCCACAGCGCTGAGTCGTCTTCTCACAGTGGAAGGATGGACAGAAACACCTGTGGATGTTTTCAGATCTGAAGCAGCTTGATTTTCTCCTCTCTCTCAGAAATGAAAGCTTTAAGTGCTGTTTATCTGATGGGGGCAGTTTTGGGGTCGACCAGGTCTTCCAGGTGGTTGTTAGGAGCCCCACTTTCTCTATAGCGTTTAATCGGTTTTTGAACTCCAGTTTTAGAAACTCCTTCATTGTGCAAGTGGACTAATATGCAAGTCTAACTTTTGTAACATTTTCGGAATCTTTACTGTTGGACTGAATTAATGAAGTCATGTTTGCTCTTTAGCGTGCGGCTGAATATTTAGCTTGTTTAGTTTCTCTCTCAGCAAAGGCACTCAGGCATGATGGGAACTGAGTGCTGTGGTTAGTCTGGCTCCACTGGGTATGGCAATGACATCACACAGAGAAAGAGAGAATGAGAGAGAGGGAGCGAGAGACAGAGAGAAAGAGAGAGAGAGACTGACAGTGGTTAACAGTGTTTTCTATGAAGCTCAAGGGAGGCTTCAGTACTGACGTCAATACTGAGCGGCTCACCGATCACATTCTGTTTGACCATAAAAGAGTCCACCAGCACCGAACTATCACTTCAACTCTGAACTGGGAATAACATACAATATTCATATTAAAATACAACTATTTAATCACTCTTGATAAACATATAGTAACCATGACCAAAGAATGGGTTTCAGCCTCAGCGTGGTTTTCTTTATTAACCCTCTGAAGTCGACCATGCAGACCTTAACGTGGAGTTTTTCGCATCACCGCTGACTGTAAAACGTCTAATCTTCAACACAAAAACAGTCCTGCACCAATCAGAATGCTAGCAGATCAAACAAAAACAGAATGCAATGATGTGCAAATAATTTACACCCTATATTTAATTAAAATAGTTCAGAGACAACATATCAAATGTTGAAACAGAGAAATTTTATTGTTTTTTGAAAAATATGTGCCGATTTTGAATTTGAGGCAAGCGACGTGTTTCAAAAAGGGGCTCAGGAACACTGAAAACCACTGTCTGTGAACACAGTTCACCATGCAAAGTAGAAACCATGCATAAACAGGACCTAGAAACGCCGCCACCTTCTCTGGGCCCGAGCTCATTTAAGACGGACTGAGGTGAAGTGGAAAAGTGTCCTGTGGTCTGGTGAATCAACATTTGATATTTTTTTGGAAATCATGGTCGCTGTGTCCTCTGAGCTAAAGAGAAGAGGGACCATCCAGCTTGTTATCAGCGTGCAGTTCATAAACAAGCATATGTGATGTTACAGTACTGCATTAGTTCACATGCCATGGGTGACCGACACATCTGTGAAGGCACCATTCATGCTGAATGATATATATACAGGTTTTGGAGCAACATATGCTGCCATCCAGACAACGTCTTTTTCAGGGAAGGCCCTGATCATTTGCCTGCAGTCCAGACCTGTTACCACTGAAAACACTTGGTGCATTATGACAAAAATTATAACAAAAACAAAAACTTCAGTTTATTTCCAGCTTTGTAAATCACCCGCATTTCCACCAACATTATTGAAGAAAAAAATACTGCAGGGAGCTTCTCCGAAACAGGCTGCGAAGAAGAGGTCATCTGAGGTGACGCCTACGATCCACTTCGTTTCAACTTCTTTAGGATCTTAGAGTGATAATAATTAACATTTCAGGGTTTTAAATTTCCACAGGAAGCAGTTCTTCTTCTTTATCTCTGAGCTTAAGGACTGATCGCTAGATATCCACAGCTCTGACGTCCACCATGAAGATGAAGGAGCATCTTCTCCCTCTCTCTGTTCTCATATTGTTAATATATAGAGGGATCAGTGGGCTAGAAATAAGGAGATTTTGGAGAAATCCTCAGCAGGGTGGATTGTGGGAGATGTAGTCATCAAAAGTTCAGGGTTATCAGAGGACTTTGGATATCAACAGCTTATTTCCAGCCTCGGTCTGGGCCAGAGTCTTATCTGAACCTCTTTATTTCCTTTATTTCTCCTGCTTTTCCTCCTCGTCATCATTAGTTTGCATTTAAGGCTGAAGCGTTTCACGTTGAAGTGAAGGGGATCTGGTTGCTGGAAAGTTCCGCATTGAACTGACTTCAAATGTGTGATTTCCACACAAATAATGGAAAGGTTTGGTTAATTTTGGCAAAAACTGGGTTGATGTAATCAACTTTATTATCCATCTGATCATAAACAGAGAGAAATATGCTACATTAAGGCCTCAGAGTGCTGTTTAAGATCTAGAACAAGGTCCTCAAAGCAGCATTCAATTAAACCCAGATATCAGAGATGCTCTCAAACACAAAGACAGATTAAACGGCGGAGGGGAGGGCTTCCGCGGCCAAATTTAATCCGTCCTGTTTCGGGGATTTTAGGGCTAAAACAACAGGCCCGATGTGATTAACAGAGCGTCACACTCCTCGCAGATCACAGCCTCACAGTTTTGGGTATCAATCACTCTTTCCCACTGTCTGACGAGCCTGTTTAACTTTTTATAGTTATATAGTGTATATATCATCTATATGTATGCTATATATAAATATATATATTTATTTAGAATCTATTTTTTTTGTTTATAATAATTGATGTGCAAGAAATTTAAACATATTCTCACTACGTTGCAGCAGGCAACATGATCTTTTGTTAGAATGAAATGAAACGCAATTATTCTTAATTTTTTAGCATGTTTAGTATTTATTGATTGACGAACTGAGTAGTTACTCAGCTTAATTCCAAATTAAAAATAAAAATTATTCTGTTTTGATGATGATCTGTATCATTTCTTTCCATTGTTGCACAGTGTTGCCTCAAGGCAACACACCCCCAAAAGGGTCCATCAGGTCCTTTTTATGCAAGAAAAGTGAAACAGAACAATGCAGTTATGTTTTAGCTTTTTATTTAGAATCTATTTTTTTGTTTATAATAATTGATGTGCAAGAAATTTAAAAATATTCTCACTACGTTGCAGCAGGCAACATTATTTTTTTTGTCAACAAGAATTGAAATGAAAAGTAATTATTCTTAATTTTTTAGCATGTTTAGTATTTATTGATTGACAAATTGAGTAGTTACTCCGCTTCATTCCAAATAAAAAAAAAAGGTCAAGTTTTGATGATGATCTGTATCATTTCTTTCCATTGTTGCACAATGTTGCCTCAAGGCAACACACCTCAAAAAGGGTCCATCAGGTCCATTTTATGCAAGAAAAGTGAAACTTTTTTAAACACTGCACTCATAATGTGTGCAATAAAGGGTTAAAATGCACCCTGAATTAAACAGACATTCGAGAATGGAAAAAATAAACAGAAAAGTTTAAAAAAAAAGGAAATCTAATTGTTGTTTTCCGTATGGTGGCCTGCGCTGGACTGAAAAACCTCCGATGGTGAAAATCATGTCGTTTGTAAAAACTGTAATACTCCTGTTATACAGATCTGAGCGTCAGTGTTTATAAACGAATCAGACCACCCTCAGATCAGCGGGCTGTCACTGCGAGGGGCATGACGAGGCTGAAATTCAAACAAAAACACATTAGCATGCTGGGTCAGCTGGGTCGCCCCATTATACACCAGATGCCATCTGAACGTGTGCGAATATTAATGACAGCAGCTCGTCTGTCTGAGCCTGTATAGAGATTATATACATAAACGACAGGAGTGAGGCTCAAAATAAAGGACGCCGTCCCCGAAAAGCAGGATTACACAGAGGAAACGGGCGACATGGGAAAGAAAGACGCCCCCTGAAGACGCAGCGCACCGAGGAATATACACCACCACACTCTTAATACATATGGGTTAAAAAACAACACATCCTGTCTCCAGCTAGACACATCAATGTGTTCAGTCGGAGACTTTTCACTTTTAACACAAAATATGCTGAAATATCTCTCGGCCCAGTTGTGGGTGACATATTTCGGGTTATTTGAATTAAAAAATTCTTAAATCAGAAAACAATGCGACACAAAAAGTGTTCAAATGGGTGACACAAGTTAGTGTGTTGGTATTTAACCTCACTTTTTAAAGTGCATTCAAACCTTTGCCTTTGCCTATCCAACACTTTTCTTGCACTCTGTTTTTGGAATTCTCCAACATCTCCAAAAATTTTTCCAACCTTTTTTTTTTCTGTTTATTTAATGAAATAGGCTGTGGTTGTTACTGTGCCTTTAAGACAGATATATGTAAATGAGCTCTGCGAAATGAGTTTTGTGACATCACAAAAACACTCAAAACAGGCCGTTTGCAGCTCACTTTCCACATATGCACTGTATGCAGTGGGGAGTGAACTGTATGTTTTAAACTTGAACAGTGTTTATATAACACAACAAACTGTTATTATCCAAAATCAATAAAAGGACATCTGTTTTTGATGATATGGGTGCTTTAAAGTATTTTGAGAACAAGAAGAAGTTTTGTCACAGTAAAAAAAAATTGTAAATATTATTAAATAATAAGCCGTAATTATCTATCTATGGTAATTTCTTGTGCCAAAATTACTATGAATAACTATTTTAATCAGATTTGGTCACTGCCTTTTAAATATGAGGCATTCTGGACATAATTTTATTATAAATTCATTCTTGATGCTTTGTAGATTTTCTCAATCATTAGGGAATCTTCACCAGCTCTATTGATCATTTCTGAACTTTCACAGCTTCCAACAATTTGGAGCATCATATTAACATATACAACAAAATATCAGCATCATATTAAAACCACTGTGTGTCATATAATCGTAATTCTAAACTTTTGTCCAGTAGTGATGCAGGACACTTCTCAGAGTGAAATAAACACATACAGCAGGAACATCTGCTCTATTACACATCACTGACGTTGCCACGGCAACAGCATAAAGGCTTTTACATTCAAATATTTACAAATCTCTGCTCCACTGTGGAGACTGGATGTGCTTTGTGGTGGTGAAATGTGACTATTAGAGCTTTCAGTTCAGGCCATAAATGTCAAAACTCAGCCAAATGATAATGTCTGCTAGCACCCCTATGGGGTTTCCAATAGTATGTGATCTGTAAGCTAAGCTGTAAGCTAATGCTGATGCACATTAAAACTTTTTGGCCAGTTTTAGTAGAAATTTTAAAGCTTGTATCAGATATTTAAATATATGTGAGCTTGTTTGTATCATGTTTTACATTGACTAGAACTTCCGGAAGTCCCAGAGTGACGTTCCTTTTTAGTGAAATTGGTCCCATTATAAATTGAAACATGACTGGTTAATTTTGTCACTTCCTAATTATGTTGGTAGGTAATCTAACGTGTGAGGCCTTCAGTCCAGCTCCTGAAGACCTGACCAATGGGAGAGCTTGCTTGGCTGGTTGTACACTTTCAGAAAAAAAGGTTTATGCCTTGATGAGTGAGAAGTGTCCCTGCACAGAGCCCTTTTTCCTGACAGTGTGCCTGGACACCACCGGGAAAACAATCCTGATTGGACGATTTTCTGTCAAATGCTTCGAGATTTTATCAATGAAGCAGTGGAATAAGAGTGTTTGCAGAGTTTAACTTCCTGAAATAACATTCTGAATATACACACATACAACTGCTACACCACACCTCAGACAGAGACGCACACTCCCTCACACGCTCTGGTGGAGGGAGAGTCCCTGTGTTTCCATGGAGACAGGGCAGTGTCAGGTTGGCCAATAGAATTCTCTGCTGGATTTTGGGGGATTTCAGCTAAAACTCTTTCATCAGCACTTTCACATCTAACGCCCAGAACGCCAAAGACTGCAGAGAGAGGAGAACATACAGCTTCATATACAGACACGCTGACACCCTCCACAGCCCGTAGTTGTGTATATATGTTTATATATATACTTTAATTCTCAGTGTTTATCTCTGAGTGAACACCACAAATATTTCACATACGAAGTGTCTAAAAACAGTGTGATCACGAGTACACACACGTAAGGTCATGCCCTGAAACCGTGCATGTGATCCCATTTTCTTTCACATGATCACCTTTTCACACGTAATCTCGCTTTATTCCTGTGATCTCATCTTTTTCATGTGATCACACTGTTTTCACTTGATCTCACTTTTTCCACGTGATCATATTGTTTTCACATGTGATATCACTGTTTACACATGATGGCAGTTTTCATGTGATCACACTGTTTTCGCACGTGATCGCACTGTTTTCGCACGTGATCGCACTTTTTCCGCATGTGATCATATTGTTTTCACATGTGATCATATTGTTTTCACATGTGATCACACTGTTTTCACAGGGACACATTTGTTCACGTGATTATACTTTTTTCCACACGTGATCATGTTTAAAAATGCAATCCCACTGTTTTTACATGTGATCACCTTGTTTTCTTGTGTGATCTCAATGTTTTCACGTGTGATCTCACTGTGTTCACATGTGACGCCACCTTTTTCACAAGGACACATTTGTTCACGTGATCACGTTTTCAAATATGATCTCACTGTTTTCAATTGTGATTACACTTTTTCACATTTGATCATCTGCTCATATTTTCCACATGATAACACTTTCCTCACATGCGATAAAAATAATAATGTGTCTAAAAACATTATTAACATGTAAAATCCATATATTTTTTGTAAGGGTTGCAAGAACAAATTCCTTGTGCATGAAAATGTACTTTTTATAATGAGTGTGGTGGGGAGGTGGGGAGGTGCATTTTTCCCAAATTTCACTTTAGTCATGTCCAGTACCCACCCCTAGCTAGGTCTCCTCCAATCACACGATGCTACCAAGTGGGAGGATGAAAGCTAGCACATGCTTCCAAAGACACTTCAATGTGCCGCCAACACAAACTCATTGGCCTCAACACACTTGGAGCAGAACGCTAACTGCTAGCAGTGTTCGGTATGAGATGAGTCTGTGCCTCACATACTCTGATTTAATCGGCTCAACCCACAGAGAAACCACAACACAAATATTTTCCATCTCCTTTCTCTACCCTAAGCCTGCAGGATGGA
The DNA here is from genome assembly GCF_904425465.1 of Colossoma macropomum. Lineage (NCBI taxonomy): Eukaryota > Metazoa > Chordata > Actinopteri > Characiformes > Serrasalmidae > Colossoma > Colossoma macropomum. The sequence goes on from NW_023494802.1 coordinate 40,523,791, forward strand.
GGTGAACGATGCCAAAGCGGTCCTCATGACTCTATCCAGCCTACACTGCACTCACACTGCGTCGCTCATTCATTCATGCAGCTGCAGGACTACAGCCATATTCATAACAACATTCATAACAAACCAGCCAGACTCACTGTGGTGAACCGTGATTATTAGAGCTAGGCCTTCAGCTCGGCTCATAAATGTCAAAACTCGGTCGAAACGAGGCAAAGAAAACCTTCCACACTAGGGCTAATTTCTGCTAGCAACCTTATGGGATCCTAGTAGTATGTGGCGCTAAGCTAAAGGTGATTAACATGAATGTTTTTTGGCCATTCTAGATTAAACACAGACATCTGAAGCTTTATTAGAAGTTATACTAGAAGCTTGTTATGGACATTAACGTATGCTTTGAGCCTATATGTATCAGTTTTACAGTAAAAGAGTAAGAAGAGCTGGATTAGAGCCGCCGCTGCTTTCCGTTCCTAACAACTAATATCACCCAATTAAAATGTTACAAGAGTGTCACATGACCGGCCTGCTGTGAGAGCAGCAGATGGAGTGGCTCTGATCAAACCAACCCATATAAAAACACACACACTCTTTAACATGCACACGCACAGTGGTTTGCAAAAGTTTTAACACCCCTGGTCAAATTACACGTTTTGTTGACTGGCTAATTGAAAATAATTTAACACCTACTCTAAAAAACCTAAATATTACATTTTTCTGCATAATTTGTGTGCACAGTTTCTTTATTTGCTGAGTTTAACATATTGGGAGCAAACATGTGAGACTACTCCACGTGAGACAACTCCACGTGAGACTACTCAATGTGAGACAACTACAAGTGAGACTACCCCACGTGAGACAACTACACATGAGACTACTCCACGTGAGACAACTACACATGAGACTACTACATGTGAGACAACTACACGTGAGACTACTTCATGGGAGACAACTACATGTGAGACAACTACATGTGAGAACTACTCAACGTGAGACTACTACACATGAAACTACACGTGAGACTACTCCACGTGAGACAACTACACGTGAGACTACTCCACGTGAGACTACTTCATGTGAGACAACTACATGTGAGACAACTACATGTGAGACTACTCAATGTGAGACTACTACACGTGAGACAACTACACGTGAGATAACTACACAGGGAGACTACTCCACGTGAGACTACTTCATGTGAGACAACTACATGTGAGACAACCACACGTGAGACTACTCCACGTGAGACACGTGAAACTACATGTGCGACTACTCAACGTGAGACTACTACACGTGAAACTACACGTGGGACAACTACACGTGAGACAACCACACGTGAGACAACTACACGGGCGACTACTCCACGTGAGACTACTTCATGTGAGACAACTACATGTGAGACAACCACACGTGAGACTACTCAACGTGAGACTACTACACGTGAAACTACATGTGAGACTACTCCACGTGAGACAACTACACGTGAGACTACTCGACGTGAGACTACTATATGTGAGGTAACTACACGTGAGACTACTCCACGTGAGACACGTGTCTCCTCTTGAGTTTTAATAAAGATCTCAATAAAGCCACACATTGTCTCAGATTTGAGACGTAATATTGCTTGTGTTTACGCAGATCTGAACCTCCAACTCTGAGAGCTTTGGGAGCTTTGGGAGCTTCTCCTTTTTGTTCTTCAGGAAAATTCGCTTTAAGTCTCCTCAGCCATCAAAGAGTGATACATTTTCTTCAGGAGGAAACAAAAGTAAACACAGCTCTGCACTTTACATTCCTCCATAATTGATTTAGCCCATAGATTACACATTAATGCCTCTCTGTCCACTGGGCGTAAACAGGTCCTGGCTCCATGAAGCTGGGTAATAAAACCATTAGCGCCTGTCGCTAAGCTGTCCAATGATTTCCAATCATCAGGACCATAAACAAGCTAAGACTTCTCTGGAATCCCACTTACGGTTGTTTTACAGGCCTCAGCCCTGTAAAATTCCTGAATACTCAATCAGTGTCTAGTGGGTAGCTGTGCTAATGATGCTGTCTAGCGTAGATAGATGTCAGTTCAGCTGAAGAACCTAATCTTCTCAGTTACTTGACTGCAATGCTGTCCAGTGTCCTAAATGGTGCATCTTTCCCAAACAGCTGATCCCTACATTGAGGGAATTATTCCCATTCTTTGAATACAAATGCTTAAATCGGATAAAAAGAAGCAGTTTAAACATGTCGGGCTACTCTTAAGCCGACTGAGAGCATAAAAAAACAAGCCTTAAATGTTTTAAATAAAGTCACGTCAACAAGTTGCTGAGTTTTGATGGCAGTTTTTAAATGAGACACCACTACTACTGAAAATGTCTCGGCACTGTCGTATAATATCTTTGCTAACATGGCCCAGAATGGCGCTAGCGGCTGTTAAAAACCGCTCCAAAAGAAACGTTCGAGAGCGGAAACTCTGTAAGAGCTTTCTGAATAAAGACTCCATGGGAAAGTTCTAAACTCAGAGCAGACGGAAACACTCCAGCAACTGAAAATAATAATATAAAAAAAAAAACCCTGGCTGTGGCTTCTCTCGCTGAGCCCAAGAGGATTTTGTTAATGGCCTGCTGCTTGATGATCTGATGGTGAAATCCGTGCTGGCCAAAACCTCAGCTGACCCTCCTATTTACTCTGACTAATTTCTTTGCTTCTTCGCACTTTGTCTTTCTTTTTCTGGTAGCTGTGAACGGATTTCACTGAAGCGCTAGGCCTGCGTATAAATTCATTAGCGGCTGATGTGGAGTCCAAAGAGAATCTCCTTCAGCTCAGAGCTGTTCAAAATGCACCAGATCACAGATATATGGGCTCCAGTGGAGCTCAGTCTGGGGTAGCTTTTTAGGGAGAGCTGAAGAGATCAAAGTCCAGAACAGAGAAACATCAGAGGGAATTACTGCAGTACATCCCACTCCAGTTAGCATAGTTTGCAGGACTTAAGGCCAAAACATTCCAACCCCACATTCCTCAAGAAACAGTTTGGTGAGGAGTTTTGAAGTTTGCGTGTCTGAAGTTTGCCTCTTTAGCTACAAGCCTCTTTGCACCATGCTAACTGTTGGGCTATAAGCTCTCCTCTACCTGATAGCTACATTAGCCTCACAGCTTCTGTGTAAAACTAAAGAGGCTAACTCAGCTAAAGAGAAAAACCTCTCTGAAGTTTGCCTCTTTAGCTACAAGTTAGCCTCTCTGAAGTTTTCCTCTTTAGCTACAAGTTAGCCTCTCTGAAGTTTGCCTCTTTAGCTACAAGTTAGCCTCTTTAGCTACAAGTTTGCCTCTTTAGCTACAAGTTAGCCTCTCTGAAGTTAGCCTCTTTAGCGACAAGTTAGCCTCCCTGAAGTTTGCCTCTTTAGCGACAAGTTAGCCTCTCTGAAGTTTGCCTCTTTAGCGACAAGTTAGCCTCTCTGAAGTTGGCCTCTTTAACTACAAGTTAGCCTCTCTGAAGTTAGCCTCTTTAGCGACAAGTTAGCCTCCCTGAAGTTTGCCTCTTTAGCGACAAGTTAGCCTCTCTGAAGTTTGCCTCTTTAGCGACAAGTTAGCCTCTCTGAAGTTTGCCTCTTTAACTACAAGTTAGCCTCTCCAAAGTTTGCCTCTTTAGCTACAAGTTAGTCTCTCTGAAGTTTGCCTCTTTAGCTACAAGTTAGCCTCTCTGAAGTTTGCCTCTTTAGCGACAAGTTAGCCTCTCCGAAGTTTGCCTCTTTAGCTACAAGTTAGCCTCTCTGAAGTTTGCCTCTTTAGCGACAAGTTAGCCTCTCCGAAGTTTGCCTCTTTAGCGACAAGTTAGCCTCTCTGAAGTTTGCCTCTTTAGCTACAAGTTAGCCTCTCTGAAGTTTGCCTCTTTAGCTACAATTTACCATCTTTGAAGTTTGCCTCTTTAACTACAAGTTAGCCATTTTGAAGTTTGCCTCTTTAACTACAAGTTAGCCTCTCCAAAGTTTGCCTCTTTAACTACAAGTTAGCCTCTCTGAAGTTTGCCTCTTTAGCTACAAGTTAGCCTCTCTGAAGTTTGCCTCTTTAGCTACAAGTTAGCCTCTCTGAAGTTTGCCTCTTTAACTACAAGTTAGCCTCTCCGAAGTTTGCCTCTTTAGCTGAGTTAGCCTCTCTGAAGTTTGCCTCTTTAGCTACAATTTAGCATCTCTGAAGTTTGCCTCTTTAGCTGAGTTAGTCTCTCTGAAGTTTGCCTCTTTAGCTACAAGTTAGCCTCTCTGAAGTTTGCCTCTTTAGCTACAAGTTAGCATCTCTGAAGTTTGCCTCTTTAGCTACAAGTTAGCATCTCTGAAGTTTGCCTCTTTAGCTACAAGTTAGCCTCTCTGAAGTTTGCCTCTTTAGCTACAAGTTAGCCTCTCTGAAGTTTGCCTCTTTAGCTGAGTTAGTCTCTCTGAAGTTTGCCTCTTTAGCTACAAGTTAGCCTCTCTAAAGTTTGCCTCTTTAGCTACAAGTTAGCATCTCTGAAGTTTGCCTCTTTAGCTGAGTTAGCCTCTCTGAAGTTTGCCTCTTTAGCTACAAGTTAGCATCTCCGAAGTTTGCCTCTTTAGCTGAGTTAGCCTCTCTGAAGTTTGCCTCTTTAGCTACAAGTTAGCCTCTCTGAAGTTTGCCTCTTTAGCTACAAGTTAGCCTCTCTGAAGTTTGCCTCTTTAGCTACAAGTTAGCCTCTCTGAAGTTTGCCTCTTTAGCTACAAGTTAGCATCTCCGAAGTTTGCCTCTTTAGCTGAGTTAGCCTCTCTGAAGTTTGCCTCTTTAGCTACAAGTTAGCCTCTCTGAAGTTTGCCTCTTTAGCTACAAGTTAGCCTCTCTGAAGTTTGCCTCTTTAGCTACAAGTTAGCCTCTCTGAAGTTTGCCTCTTTAACTACAAGTTAGCCTCTCCGAAGTTGCCTCTTTAGCTGAGTTAGCCTCTCTGAAGTTTGCCTCTTTAGCTACAATTTAGCATCTCTGAAGTTTGCCTCTTTAGCTGAGTTAGTCTCTCTGAAGTTTGCCTCTTTAGCTACAAGTTAGCCTCTCTGAAGTTTGCCTCTTTAGCTACAAGTTAGCATCTCTGAAGTTTGCCTCTTTAGCTACAAGTTAGCATCTCTGAAGTTTGCCTCTTTAGCTGAGTTAGTCTCTCTGAAGTTTGCCTCTTTAGCTACAAGTTAGCATCTCTGAAGTTTGCCTCTTTAGCTACAAGTTAGCCTCTCTGAAGTTTGCCTCTTTAGCTGAGTTAGTCTCTCTGAAGTTTGCCTCTTTAGCTGAGTTAGCCTCTCTGAAGTTTGCCTCTTTAGCTGAGTTAGCCTCTTTAGTTTTACACAGAAGCTGTGAGGCTAATGTGGCTATGAGGTAAGGGAGAGCTTATAGCCCAGCAGTTAGCATGGTGCAGGGTGATGTAAGTACACACGTACGTAAGTAATCATACGTACTAACAGGCACAATTCAAATGCAGGCTTCAAGATTGCTTCAGCTACTGTTTGTAGCAATGTGATATTATGATATTATGATATTAAGGTATTAGTCTAAAGATAACAGTGTGTCATACAGTGTCCATGAATGTGCTTCTGTGTCTGCGTGACACAGTCATAATGTCTGCCTGGGGTTGCCAGATTTCTGGTTTTGAATACCCATTTAACAGCACATTTCTAATGTAACATATCCTTAACACTAATAATTAACATACACCTCTTATCACGGGTCAGGTGTTATGGACAGTGCGTCCCACCCAAGGAGGAAATTAAACCTGCACCACAGAGTTAAATAGTAGCCACTCAAAAAGCTACTTAAGTACTGATTAACTTATAGAACTGCAGTGGAACGTCTCGGTCCGTCCAGCGTCTGTCGGCAGGGGAACCGAAGACTGTTTTTGGATCCCTTTGGTCTAAAATAAAAAGCTAAAGCTCCAAAGTGAGAGGAGTGGTCGACAGTGCAGGAGTCCAGCAGCTGAACTAAAACGAGCCAAACTAAACCCTAAAGAAGGATTAAGACTAAATGTTAATGACTAAAGTAGATCTGAGTAAAAAGTAGATTCCTTTATTTGAGTAGCAGTGAATTATTAATCAAAAGGTCCATTTCCATAAAGGTCCTCACTTTATTCAAATAAACAGTTTGATAATGTATATAGACACACAGTATCTAAGCCACTTATCCTCCTGGATCGCAGGGGGGGTGCTGGAGCCTATCCCAGCGGTCATCAGACAGGTCGCCAGTCCATCGCAGGGCAGACACACAGACATATGCAGTCACACCTAGGGGCTAATTAGCATCTCATTTGGCCTGACTGTATGTGTTTGGACTGTGGGAGGAAACCCACACAGACACTGGGAGAACATGCAAACTCCGCACAGAGAGGACGCTGGTCACCCGGCCGGGGAATCGAACCCAGACCCACTGCGCCGCTGCCGTAGTATATAAACATCACAGTCTATATTGTGAAATGATTACATCATTATATGAAAACTTGTTTTGAATTCATTGTTTCTGTGACGTCACAAAAACCAGCAAATGTATATCTCTCTGTTCCGCCTGTGGCAGTTTAGCTCCGCCCACTTACACAAAGTTATAAGGAGTGTTTCAGCCTGGACTGCTTTTTTAAATGAAGCACAGCGAATCAAAACAGAGCTCATTTACATACATCAGTCTTGAAGGCACAGCAACAAAAACAGCCGGTTTAATATCTGATTTTTGAAAAATACATTTTAGGAAAACTGTAAAAAAAACAACCAGGATCCAAACGATCACTGAAATAAGCAGCAGTAGACCCTGAACTGCTGTCAGAGTAAAGTTTGTTTTCTGTTCCAGATGCCAAAGTTAAGATAAACAACATCACTTCCACACTCCAACAAACAGACGCGCTCACTCACTGCTCTATTCACGTCCCCGGTTCTTTTCAGACATGTGAAGGCCTTGCGTAACCGCTGTAGTCTGAATGCTGGAGAACACCCAGTGTTCTGCGCTGGAGCGCGGCTTTTGTGAGAGGCTGTTTGCTGTTTTATTTACACGAGCCGCTCCACCTGCAGCTGGCCTTTCAGAAAGCCGAAGCGTGCGAGCGCTGGGTGTAAAAGCCCATCCCAGACGCTCCGGCTTTCACCTGCCGAGGCCAAAGCCTTCAGGCAGTATCAAAGCTTTCTAGGGTTGCCAGATTTTTTCACACCAGACTGAGCAAGTTTAGAAAAACTGTAATGAGAGTAAAGAAACACTGGACGGTGTGTGAGTTTGTTTGTTGAGCTGGTCGTAAAAAAGACCACAAAGTCAAAACAATCAAAATGAAATCGAGCCGGTTTCTGTAACTAACGTAGACTACATGGCAGGTCAAGGGCAGGTGCCCTTTAGAGCACTAGAAAATGAGAAAACGAGAAAATAAAGGTGCCACTAAGGGTTCTTACCGGTTCCCTAAGGAACCATCCTTTTTACAGTAGCCAGTAGTTTGTTTTGAAGGTGCCTGAATTTTTATATTAAATTAGAGTTTAGAAATAGTAAAATTTTAATTAGACTTTAAATTTAACTGTTTTATTTAATTATATTAGTAAAAATATCAGTCGAGTCGATTTCCATTCTGGCGCTAGGAGGCCTGAAGAAAGGGTTAAAAGAACCTTCAGATAAGGTAAAATTTCTATATCAATATAAGAGTTCTTCCTAGAACCTTCACATGATGTGGAGGGATTATTATGGGATTTCAAGCGTAATTATAGTGTCTCTTTCATCATAAAATGTTCACGACATAAACAGACATTTTAAATGGTATATTAAATGTATGTGAATGAAAGTGAGGCCACAGTAAATATGTTGTGATTATTGTTTGTTTAGCTCAGACAGGACAGCCACATTGTCACTGTGAGATAATTGTACCTCAAATATATTTTGGACCAGTTTAAGGCCATTTTTTGCATTTCTTTCTTTTTGTGAAGTTCTTGGGCTGGAATTTGTGCCATGACCTGGCAACCCTGTGCAGGCATGATGTGGTCAGAAAGGCCTACTTTCTCCTACAGAGTGTTTTTGCAGCTGTTGTGGTGGTCCGCCTGCGTACGGGATGGAAACTCCTGCAGGCCTTCTCATGACCCTGCCATGACACACACACACACACACACACACACACACCACAACGTTCTTTCATGTGCTGAAAGAGAACCGAAACGTCCCAATCAACAATAGCTGAAGAGACAATTAAGAAACATAATGAAAGGGGAGAGTTCAGGCAGCGTCACCTGCCTTTTCAGTAGTCTTTGAAGTTGTACCTGTTTACTGAAGACTGAGAACAAGACTGGGATAATGGAGACAATGAAAAATACCTATGTAGAACTTTAATGATGTAAAAACTGCTCTATAATGTTCATATGATCCACACAGTCATTCTGACAGACTGTAATACACTACAGGAAGTGTAGGGGGGCGATATGGCTTCTACTGTTTCATTTAAAAAGCTCTATAATGTTCATATGATCCACACAGTCACTCTGACAGACTGTAATACACTACATGAAGTGTAGGGGGCGATATGGCTTCTACTGCTTCATTTAAAAAGCTCTATAATGTTCATATGATCCACACAGTCACTCTGACAGATTGTAATACACTACATGAAGTGTAGGGGGCGATACGGCTTCTATTGTTTGTGCCGCAACTACAGATTTCTACTGTTTCTGATTTTATTTTACACTTCAAAGGTCTTAACAGGCCTGTTTGTTTTTATTTCTGAGGACACTATTTATTTACTTATTAGCTGCATTAACTGTGAAGATATTTCTCAAAAAAAAAAAAATAAAGTGTTTCAATGAATAAGTTTCAATTTCAAGATTCTTGTTTGTTATTTAACTTCGTTTCCCACTGAACCAGGTAGATTAGACAATTTATCAAAAAATGAGATTAGACTGCTGGCTACACTGCAATGAGAAAGAAAAGGATGAGAAAAGATCAACATGAATACAGTGAATTTTCAAGTTCACGTTTCTTGATCAGTTATGTAACTTTATTTCTTGATAAAACTGGAACGTAACATTTAGATTAGTTAATTATTCGAAAAAACAGTGATAGCCTTGATAGCTACATTTTCGGACGAGCTACATGTATCGCTATGCTACTATCCCAGAAATAATAAACGTGAATAAGCTGAAGCTCGGAGTTAAAATTGTCGCTACGCTAGTTTCAAAAAAGTACTGTGAATATGGTGGATGTGTAAAAAGATAACAAAAACATTGATTTTGTGTTATTAGTTAAATGAATATACTGTTCAAATAGTAACGTAATAGTTATCTTAGCCGACTAATCTGAAAAAGTCAGCAGATTAGATAGATAACTACACTGCTCTGCTACTTTCGAAGAACAGATAAGTGTGAATGAAGTGAAATTTAAGTTCAAACTGCTGTTATTTTACCTTTATTTCTTTCTGAAACAGGATCAGAGCAATTAGATTAGCTAATTAATCAAAAAAATAGTTAACAGGCTTGATCAGCTAGCTATGTTCTCTGAATATCCCATTTGTCGCTGTGCTACTTTCAAAAAATCCATGTGAATAAAGTTGATGTGTAAAAAAATATTTAGTGTTATTATTTAAACTAGAAACGTGAATGGTTGCACAGCTTAAATGGTTCCCACTTCCTGCTAGGTTGTTGCTAGGTGGTCACTATGGAATCCCAGGTGGTTGCTAAGGTGTTGCTAGGCAGTTGCTATGGTATCCCAGGTGGTTGCTAGGTGGTGGCTATAGTATCCCAGGTAGTAGCTAAGGTGTTGCTAAGCGGTTGCTATGGTAACCTTGGCCGTTGCTAGGGTGTCGCTAGGCTTGCTATGGTATTTCAGGTGGTTGCTAGGTGGTTGCTATAGGATCCCAAGTGGCTGCTAGGCGGTCACTATGGTTTCCCAGTTAGTTGCCAAGGTGTATTTAGGCGGTTGCTATGGTATCCCAGGTGGTTGGTATGGGGAATGCTAGCTGCTAAATTGTTGCTAGGCAGTTGCCATGGTGTATGAGGTGTTTATTAAGTCGTTGCTAATAGTCAGCTACGTGTTGTTGATAATGAATGTATGAATGCGCAACCATAATAAATGTGCCCTACAAACAGTAACATCACAGTCAGATTAGCTGACTGATCTAAAAACACTCAACCGATCAGACCATTAAACCGGCGGCTCGCAGCCCTGAAACAGCTCAGGAATGCCTGTGTCAGTGTTTAGCTGTTACTGTACGAGCTGTTCTGATGGTTTCATGCCAATCTGGCAGGAGTTCAGGGCCCTGTAGGGTTGCCAGCTGTTCGCTTAAATCCTCATTTATTCTCCGCAGCCGTCTCCAGACTCAGCATCAATAGGTGGCTAATATCTGAGGTTACGCTCAGTGACCATGAAGCAATCAAACCCTGACCAAGGTCACGCTATGCTATATCGGATGAAGCGCATACTGAAGTGCTATTGTGAATAGCTACCGTGCTATTGGCCAGCAGCGTCTGAAACTGAGCAGGGAAGAAAAACGCCTCCGAGTATTCAGCGGCTTCAGGTTTTAGCTGAAATGTGAATATGAGTTATTACTGTCATACATACATATATATATATATATACACACACACACACATACATTCATACATTGTCCGGTCTGTTTGTATGATTCGGGCTTATATACAGCTTTTTGACTGGATGCACGGTTTTCGTACAATCTTCGTTAAATTTAGAAATTTTTTTTTTCTATAGGAATGAATGGGGTGAAAAAATGCATGTCCATCTATTGCACTTCTGCTCGCCCAGAAGACACCGTTTCGCACACACTATCTCAGGCCTGGCCCCCGTGCACGAATCCAATGTTGTCCTGACCCACACTCATCTGTTTGCCTTTTTTATCATCCCATTCATTTTCGTCCTTAGCTACCTCCTGGGATACTATAGCCACCACCTAGCAACCACCTGGGATACCATAGCAACTGCCTAGCAACACCTTAGCAACCACTAGGGATACCACAGTAACCAACTAGCAACAACGTAGCAGGAAGTTCCCACTTGTAAAGGATGGTTTCTCTTCACACAAAACAAAGACACGAAACAATAACTTTCTCATAATAATGCATTATAAAACACTTATAAACGCAAAGTTGGCATGAATTAAAAGTTTAGAATCTGCACTTTCCACACAGTTCCTCCTCTCATTTCACTGAGCGAACAAAATAATTCAAATTGTAAGAAACGCCGTTTGACAATGTAATCATTATATAGCAGTTTGACCTGAGGCCTTGTGTGGTTGCCAAACACTGCATTTACATGCTCAGAGACATTTCCCACAAGACTCCAGGGTGATGGTGCTCACCTTACACCCACAGTCGGAGGAGATGCTCCTCTCTGATTGTTCTCAGAGTATCAGGTGACTCCATCTCTCTCCCGCCGCTTCAGTTTGTGTAACCTGAGCCGCAGCGCTCTCCCGTATACACCACATCTGGAGACTGCAGGCCGCTTCCCGCTCACTTACACACGCCAGAATCTGGCCACCAGCCAGCTCAGTGGACACGGGAAAGGATGCATGTGCGCTAGAAAGTCAGGTCAGCTTGGAATTTCAAGCCAACCTTCTGCATAAGTTCAGGATGTTGGTCATTACTGACCGAATGAAGCCAGAATCGAACTTTATTTATATAATAAAGAATGTAAAAAAGAAACCAGTAATAATAATAAAATAATAATAAAAAGGAAATAAACAGTAAAAAAACAAAAAGTATAACAAGCATAATGAAAACCAGATGAACAGAGTGAATGAAACTTTAGTCTCGCAAGCCTTCTGCTTGTCTTTTGTCTCGTCCCAGTACAACTGAAACTCCTCCCAGTACAACCGAAAACTCCTCCAAGTACAAATGAAACTCTACCCAGTACAACCGAAACTCGTCCCAGTACAACCAAAACTTGTCCCAGTACAAACAAAACTCCTCCTAGTACAACCGAAACTCCTCCTAGTACAACCGAAACTCCTCCCAGTCAACCAAAACCCCTTCCAGTACAACCAAAACCCCTTCCAGTACAACCGAAACTCCTCCCAGTACAACCAAAACTCCTTCCAGTACAACCGAAACTCCTCCCAGTACTACTGAAACCCCTAAAGCATTGTGTGACTAAACCTCTTATACTAAATTTAAAACTAAACTAAATATAAACTAAAATCTAAAGTTTAAATCTAAAATTAGCACGTTAGGATCTCACACTCACACGGTGGCCATCACACTCCGTCAGCAGCGCTCTGAGGGAGGACTTCTCCCACGGCTCCAGGGACGGTGACCCTCATAGACCGGAGCCAACCTCCATTTACACGCCCCATAAACCCAGCAATCATTCATCCGCCGCAGTTACGAGCCACACTGAGATCAGCAGAGTCACCAAAACCTCCGTCCACTGCCAGAAAAGCTCACGGCTGATTTTAAACTCAAACGCAAGAAAGAGGCGAATAAACACTCCACGGAGCGGGACGAGTACGCGTGCCATCAAACAGTGGAAGATGGTGGTTATTAAAGCGATAGTTCAGATCAAGAAAATCGAATGTCCACAGTTTTCCCTTAAATATAGTCCATCAGATTTGGTGTTTACAGTTTTGCACTGGAGCTACGAGGCTAAGGTAGCTAACAAGTAATGAAAGCTTATACCCCACCAATTAGCAAGCTTCACCACACACATGCCTCAAACCGTGTGGAGTAGTTTAGTATCTCTAATAGACCTTATTACACGGTTTCTGACCACGTATGACTCACTGTCCTCTATAAACATGAACTAAAGTACGGACACAATCCAATCTCCAAGACTGCTACTACTGTTTTTGGTTATTAGAGGTACTTTTGTCCACTTCTACAGGCTACTGCTTCAAAATCCAACGCAGGAGACAATAAACACACCAGAGTGGAACGTAATGGTGAGTAATCAAACGGTCTGGGATGTAGATAACTAACTACCAAATTCTAATCCAATGAAGAAAACTGTTTAAACACCTCAGTGTCGCTGCTGGACTGAGAATAGTCCACCAACCAAAAATATCCAGCCAACAGCGTCCTGTGATCACTGATGAAGGACTAGAGGATGACCAACACAAACTGTGCAGTAGCAGATGAGCTTTCGTCTCTGACTTTACATCTACAAGGTGGACCGACAAGGTAATAGAGTGGACAGTGAGTGGACACCGTGTTTAAAAACTCTGATCCACTCAGACCAGCGCAACACACACTAACACACCACCACCATCTCAGTGTTACTGCAGTGCTGAGAATGATCCACCACCCAAATAGTACCTGCTCTGTGAGGGTCCATGGGGGTCCTGACCACTGAAGAACAGGGTAAAAGGGGGCTAACAAAGTTTGCAGAGAAACAGATGGACTACAGTCTGTAACTGTAGAACTACAAAGTGCACCTATATAGTAAGTGGAGCTGATAAACTGGACAATGAGCGTAGAAACAAGGAGGTGGTCAGAATGTTATGCCTGATCAGTGTATATTTGTCAGTCTAGTGATGTGCGGCTGGCCAATCAAAATGCAGCTGACAGCAAAGAGTTGCACAGATTTCAACTTTATGAGTGTTGAGCCAATCAGAAACAGACTCGTCTACATACCAAATGACAAAAGTATAGAGGAGCAACAACGGCTCTCTTTGTCTTATGTGAATCCATATAATACCCTGCACTGTCCAGGCTGTGTGGACGACGTTCTGAAAATGATGACCACGTAAAGAAGTTTATTCTAGTCTCAATATAAGCTTCTGTGCAAACCGTGCATCAGCTGAGACTCACACCATCTCCACTGATCTGCTCTGTATCATCACCGCACAGGACTCGGTACCCGAGCAGGAGCTCGCTCTCACTCTCCATCTCAGTCAGCCTCTCTCTCTCTCTCTCTCTCTCTCTCTCTCTCTCTCTCTCTCTCTTTCCCTTGCTCTCACTCTCCATCTCAGTCAGCCTCTCTCTCTCTCTCTCTCTCTCTCTATCTCTCTCTCTCTCTCTCCCTTGCTCTCACTCTCCATCTCAGTCAGCCTCTCCCTCTCTCTCTCTCTCTCTCTATCTCTCTCTCTCTCTCTCCCTTGCTCTCACTCTCCATCTCAGTCAGCCTCTCCCTCTCTCTCTCTCTCTCTCTATCTCTCTCTCTCTCTCTCCCTTGCTCTCACTCTCCATCTCAGTCAGCCTCTCTCTCTCTCTCTCTCTCTCTCTATCTCTCTCTCTCTCTCTCCCTTGCTCTCACTCTCCATCTCAGTCAGCCTCTCCCTCTCTCTCTCTCTCTCTCTATCTCTCTCTCTCTCTCTCCCTTGCTCTCACTCTCCATCTCAGTCAGCCTCTCCCTCTCTCTCTCTCTCTCTCTATCTCTCTCTCTCTCTCCCTTGCTCTCACTCTCTATCTCGGTCAGCCTCTCTCTCTTTCTCTCTCTCTCTCTCTCTCTCTCCCTTGCTCTCACTCTCCATCTCGGTCAGCCTCTCTCTCTCTCTCTCCCTTGCTCTCACTCTCCATCTCGGTCAGCCTCTCTCTCTCTCTCTCTCTCTCTCTCTATCTCTCTCTCTCTCTCTCCCTTGCTCTCACTCTCCATCTCGGTCAGCCTCTCTCTCTCTCTCTCCTTGCTCTCACTCTCCATCTCAGTCAGCCTCTCTCTCTCTCTCTCTCTCTCTCTCTCTCTATCTCTCTCTCTCTCTCTCCCTTGCTCTCACTCTCCATCTCGGTCAGCCTCTCTCTCTCTCTCTCTCTCTCTCTCTCTATCTCTCTCTCTCTCTCTCTCCCTTGCTCTCACTCTCCATCTCGGTCAGCCTCTCTCTCTCTCTCTCTCCCTTGCTCTCACTCTCCATCTCGGTCAGCCTCTCTCTCTCTCTCTCTCTCTCTCTCTCTTTAACATTCCAGTTTCCAGTTTGATTTCATACTAAGGCTTATTATTCAGCAACTACAGGGACTTCAATGCAAACTAACGGAGCTATTCATAGGTTATAGAGGTGTAATAAGGCCCACGGCTTGTTAAGGAGTTAAGTGCTTGTTGTAAATTGTTATTGGTTTTGCTTGTTTAGTTAAATAACTGAACACAGAGCTTTTATAAAATCTCTGATCTAAACTCAGAGTCGGGACAGCGAGTGAGTGAAGCAGATCAGACTGTGTTAATCTGGACTGCAGAGCGACACCAGGAGCCCCTGACCCAGCACAGCCATCTGGGGGGGACAGATGGACCCCAGCACAAAAACGCCTGAGGGGGGCACTTTCAGTTACCCACCACCACCCCCCCACACACACCCCCCCATACACACACACACCCACACTTTCAGTTCTGAAGGGTAGGAGGTCTCAGACTGTACCACCAGAGAGCACGAGTCACTGAAATAAGGCCGATATATCGCTCGGCCCATTAAACCAGCAGACAAATACACATTTATTCATTTATTACGCTTCACGGTATAAACAGCATATCACTGCTGTCCAAACATGGCTTTCAATTTTTACTCCGCTACATCATTTGAGCGCTGCAGCTGCACATCATGCGAAAGTTTCATGAATGAACTACTTAGAATATGAACCACTTACAATAAAACATCTTTACATTCACTATTTCGTTTTTCGGTTTTTGGAATAATTTGAAAATACCTGCCGCCCTTTACATTGTGTGTAAAAGACTGTGATTGGCTGAGAGGTGTGTCAATCATAACTTTGCAAAAAACACTCCAGAGGTGGTCAGGCAGGTCCACGAGCTTTATCAGCAGGGCTAAAAAAGCCTGAAGTGGAGCCTTAATGACCTCCTCTGTACTCGTCCAGAGGCCTTACTCTTTCTTTGGAAGTGTAAAGACTCGAGCTCGCTTCCTTTCACATGAACAGCTGGTGAACCTCACAGAAACACAGACAGAGAGAGATACACAGAAACGGCCCGTCGCGAACCTGCTTTCAATTAAACTTGCACAACCGCATACCTCATAGCCCCACCCCCACACACCCCGGCTCGCGTTAGGGGGCGACCGCTGCGCTCTCAAACACTCTCGCACATGCTCTGGACGTCATTTACTGCGCACTGACTCACTCCTGCTGTTAGCCAGAAAGTGAGTGTTTTAGCACATGGGGTAGCAAAACGATTAAACAACAATCACCCACTAAAACGCTTAAAGCGATAGTTTGGACAGAAATCAAACACACAGTTCCCCCTCTCGTACCCCAGATGCAAACCAGCCGAGACATCGCTGTTGTCGGAAGAAAACCTCGTATCTCCAAAATGGTAACTTTACAGGAGAAGGAAAAAACCTACTCTACTTTCAATGGAAGTCAATGGAACCAGACGTCTTTCCAAGTCATTTTGGGCCGTTTATTTTAGTCCATTCTTCATGAAATTTACACACAATGTAAAGGACAACAGACACTTTCACATTATGTGAAAAACTGGAAAACGACAAAAATGGAGATACGAGGTTTTGTCCCATCAACAGCGATATGTTTGGAGCTGGAGGCTAATGTGGCTAACAAGTAATGGAAAATTACTTACTTATTAGCCACATTAGCTTCCAGCTTCTGTACCCCACCGATTAGCATCAGCGTGAAAGGATCATTCCTAATCTCTGATAGACTTGACTAATTGGTTTCTGATACTGGATGACGCACTATTATCTACAAACATGGGCTACAGCGCGCCACGAACAGGGTTGCCAGATTTCAAGATAAAAAGACAGGCTAGACTGGGATCCAGGGGGTCTTGGGGGGGCTCCAGCTAGCATCCAATACGTCAAATAAAACCAACCTACTGTTTGTGTTCTGTAGGCAAACCAATGCAAACAGAAGATGTAGTTTCTTTCTGAAAGTAGCTGTAATTGAGAAATAACAGGTTCACTTTACCTCTTCATCCCGAACCCCCACCATAGCATGGCCTTACTGTGCCTACACATGGGCTGCTTCTCAATCTGCACACTGCACTAAACAGTACATTCAAAAATAGCACTGGCACCACTGTTGGCGGCTAATTTGACCTGCCATTTAGCTCAGTATGTACGCGGATTAAGACACACCTGCCCCACGCAGCTGAAAACACCTACCCGCGTGGGGTGACATCGAACATACAGTCGTATGCAAAAGGTTTGGAAGCCCCCAGTCTAATTAAACGTTTCGTTAACACTCCTTTACAGCAGGCGTGTCAAACTGGGGACCTTCCAGGCCAAAGTGCTGCCGAGATCAGCGTTTACCCTCATCTAACACTCTGAATTCAGTTCATGAAGGCCTTGCTGATGAGCTGGTCCAGGTGTGTTTAATGAGGCAGGGAGCTGAAGTCTGCAGTGTTTCGGCCCGCGAGGACTGGAGCCTGACACGTGTGCTCTACAAGGAACAAGCTTAAACACTTTTCTGCACATTGAAATGTACAATTTCTGTTGATGTTTCCACTGAGTTTTAATATGTTGGACAAAAAAATTGAGCATACAATACAAAATGTGCTCTCTCTGGGTGGGCAAGATGGCCCCCTTCTCCCCTCATCACTCAGCGTGATGCTAGTCAGCGCACGCGTCTCTTAGCTGACAAAGTAGATCTGGCGGTTGGCGCTTTCCTCCAAAGCCGTTCAGCTGTCCAATGGCACTGCGTGAGCGGCAGTTCGAAAAGATGCAGTGGGGCTTCACTGGTCTCAGAGTCAGCCTGTGTTAGCCTTCGCCCTCCTAGCGCTGATAGTATCGTGTGATTGGGGGAGTCCTAACTAGCAGGTGGAATTGGAAACAACTAAATTGGGGAGAAAATTGGGGAAAAATCAAAAAAAACAAAAAAAACAAACTGTACTTCACTTATTGAATCTACAACGTCATTTCACCGGGGGCGCCAAAACTTTTGCACACGACTGTACGTCAGAACGAGCGCGCCGTGAGAACTGGGAGGGAGAGCGCAGAGAACGGCACAACAAAGGGAATGCATTTTAAGGGAGTCATGCATTTTAATGTTACCAACTGGGCCAAAACTGCACACCTGGCAACCCAGGTTACAGCTAAAACCAGTAGCAGCCACCTCCAAAGCCTGGATTGTGTCTGTACTTCTGCCCATGTTTATAGACAACAGGGATTACTGAATAATTCCAGGTGATTTAGCCCCGATGCTAATTGGTGGGGTATAAGCTTCCATTACCTGTTAGCTACATTACCTTACATAACCAGCGAAAAACTACATTTTTGGGTAAGGAGGACATTTTTGGCCACACTATCACTTTAATTCTGCTGGAACGTCTTTGTAAATGTTTTGTTATCCTCCCTTCCGTCTGCCCACATGTCTCTGTGTGAGACACTGCCTTTAGTAAGTTTCACTGAATGCTGGAACATCATATTACCCCATACATGTCCACCCTCCTGGTACTTTCCATCGCAGTCCCAGAGCAGTCCAAACAATGCACAGCTCCCCAGAGGCAGCTCGGGGTTGATTCTGTTACTGACTGCATGACCCTCGGTCGTGTGACATAACACACACACACACACACACACACACACAGGCTCTGTTTTTCCCGAAAGTGAGTCAGCAGGACCAGGCTTTTTCCAAGAACAATATCAGAGCGCAGAAAACAAAAGTAGAGCAAAAACCACAATAAAGGCCCGCCGCTCTGGCAGGCTCGTAAAAAATCCCAGAGAATTTCTGCTCGAATGGTGAGACAGGTCTGTGTGAAGGTTAGCGGGGAGGGCAGAACGATTACTGTACTCTTGAGATCTTTCCAGAACTTTATATAGCGGTGCTGCCCGAGACGACACTGTTTTAGCCAAGGGGATTTGCTGCGGTTTCCCAATAAACAGAGTGAGCAAGCAAGAACTTCACGAGCGAAACACAACACAAATCACGACACGTCTTTTTTGGGCAAGATAATCACGGTAGGTTCACTTCTGAGTCTTTCTCTTTCTTGTCGTCTACATGGAGCAGAACTGTTTATCTGGGTTGGCAAAGCTATCAAGATTGGCGTGCGAGTGTGTGTGCGCTCTGTGAGTTAATCTAATCTGGACACTCCAGCCAGCGAGACTCCTGTTATCCACCAGCCTTCAGCTACACCTCTGCTAGCACATTTCTCAGAGTCTGTGAGACAAACAGGAACAGAAACAAACATGAAGTACAACAGCGGAATGACAGACCGTCAGTGACTCACTGCTGGGTTATCTAATAAAGTCTTCTACATGATGAAAGCACCCCAGGCGCCAAACTTCTCTACACTGTCAGAAATAAAGGTTCTCTGCAGGTACATTTTTCATTCATCAAGGTACAAACAGTGTAAATGTTCCCTCAAAGGTTCAACAGTGGTTTTAAGGTCCAGTTGTGAAGCTTAAATAAGTTTTTCCAGGTGAAAAGTTTGTATTTGTACCTTTTCATAACCGAATGTTTTAAAACAGAACAGTAAAATAAAGTCCTGGAGACGAGACGGGGTGTGTGGAGTCAGTACAGCTTAGACAATACAATTTCAATGGATTATGGGACAATTATACTCCCTTAAGGACTAAAGGTACTGAGATGTGCCCTTGAGGGTCCCACCCCAGTGACAAGAGGGGGACTGCCCCGGTTTCGTACCTTTATTTCTGAGAGTGATGATCTAGAGTCCGTTCATGCTAGTCAGGACCTAATGAACTCAACTGTATTTGCCCAGTGTGCATCAACAGAAATAGAAATAAACATAGAGGCTAACTGTGAGGTAACTGTGGTCTAACAGTGAGGTAGCCATGGGGTAACTACTGGGTAACCACGGTCGAACTGTAGGCTAATTGTGGAGTAACTGTGGTCTAATTATGGACTAACTGGTCAAACTGTGGGCTAACAGTGGGTTAACAGTGGCCTAACGGTGAGATATCCATGCTCTAACTGTGGAGTAGCCATGGGAATCCTGTGTGGTAACTATGGTCTAACTGTGGGCTGACCATGGGGCTAACTCTCATCTAACTGTAGGATCATCATGGTCCAACTGTAGAATAGCCATGAGGAACCTGTGTGGTAACTATAGTGTTACTGTGGTCTAACAATGGGATAACCATGGGATAACTGTGGTCTGTGGAGCAGCCATGAGGAACCTGTGTGGTAACTGTGGTCTTACCATGGTCTAACTGTGCAGAAACTGGGGTCCAACTGCAGGGTAACTGTGGAGACACTGTGAAGTAACTGTGGGACAACTGTGGGCTAACTGGGGAGAAACTGGTGTCTAACTGTGGCGTAACTGTGCAGACACTGTGAACTAACTGTAGGTTAACCATGGGCTAACTGTGGAGTAGCCATGGGGAACCGGTGTGGTAACTATGGTCTTATCATGGTCTAACTGTGGGCCAACAGTAAAGTAACCATGGTCTAACTGTAGGCCAACTGTGGTCAATTGATAGGGTAACTGTGGTTTAACTGTGGAGTAACCATGGTCTAACTGAGAGAAAAATCTGGGGTAACTCTGGTCTTTCTGTGGGGTAACTGTGGTATGGGGCAACTGTGAAGGGTACCTCTTGGGTAACCATGGGATAACTGTGGAGTAACCAACTGTGGGGTACCTGCGGAGTAACAGGGGTCTAAACTATGAAGTTACTGTGGTCTAACAGAGAGGTAACCATGATCAGTGGTGACCAAGCAGCACCACCAGCTTCAGCAATCAGGCTAAAGCTAACTGTGGGGTAAACATGGTCTAACTGTGGGGTAAACATGGTCTAACAGTGGAGTAAACATGGTCTAACAGTGGGGTAAACATGGTCTAACTGTGGAGTAAACATGGTCTAACTGTGGAGTAAACATGGTCTAACTGTGGGGTAAACATGGTCTAACTGTGGGTAAACGTGGTCAACTGTGGGGTAAACGTGGTCTAACTGTGGGTAAACATGGTCTAACTGTGGGGTAAACAGGTCTAACTGTGGGGTAACATGGTCTAACTGTGAGGTAAACATGGTCTAACTGTGAAGGTAACGTGGTCTAACTGTGGGGTAAACATGGTCTAACTGTGGGGTAACTGCAGTAACATGGTCTAACTTGGGGTAAACGTGGTCTAACTGTGGGGTAAACGTGGTCATGGGGGAACTGCTAGGTAAACATGGTCTAACTGTGGGGTAAACGTGGTCTAACTGTGGGGTAAACATGGTCTAACTGTGGGGTAAACGTGGTCTAACTGTGGGGTAAACGTGGTCTAACTGTGGGGTAAACATGGTCTAACTGTGGGGTAAACATGGTCTAACTGTGGGGTAAACATGGGCTAACTGTGGAGTAAACATGGTCTAACTGTGGGGTAAACATGGTCTAACTGTGGGGTAAACATGGGCTACGTGGAAAACTGGTCTAACTGTGGGGTAAACATGGTCTAACTGTGGGGTAAACATGGTCTAACTGTGGGGTAAACATGGTCTAACTGTGGGGTAAACGTGGTCTAACTGTGGGGTAAACGTGGTCTAACTGTGGGTAAACATGGTCTAACTGTGGGGTAAACGTGGTCTAACTGTGGGGTAAACGTGGGCTAACTGTGGGGTAAACATGGTCTAGCTGTGGGGTAAACATGGTCTAACTGTGGGGTAAACGTGGTCTAACTGTGGGGTAAACGTGGGCTAACTGTGGGGTAAACATGGTCTAGCTGTGGAGTAAACATGGTCTAACTGTGGGGTAAACGTGGGTTAACTGTGGGGTAAACATGGTCTAACTGTGGGGTAAACGTGGGTTAACTGTGGGGTAAACGTGGTCTAGCTGTGGGGTAAACATGGTCTAACTGTGGGGTAAACGTGGTCTAACTGTGGGGTAAACGTGGGCTAACTGTGGGGTAAACATGGTCTAGCTGTGGAGTAAACGTGGTCTAACTCTGGGGTAAACATGGTTTAACTGTGGGGTAAACGTGGTCTAACTGTGGGGTAAACGTGGGCTAACTGTGGGGTAAACATGGTCTAGCTGTGGAGTAAACATGGTCTAACTGTGGGGTAAACATGGTCTAGCTGTGGGGTAAACGTGGGCTAACTGTGGGGTAAACGTGGGCTAACTGTGGGGTGACTGTAGGCTATCCATGGAGTAACTATGGGGTGATCGTCACCTAACAGTGGAGTAACCCTGTTCTAACTACATGGTAACCATGCTAAGAGTCCCCCTCATCAGAGACAGCACCCCCTGGAACACACACAGTGCATATATGTATACATGTGTGTGCGCCTGCCTGTGTGTGCAGGCAAACCACATCTCTGATCCTATCTGGAGCCTTCAGTCTAGCGTCTCTTGCCAAAACAGCTCAGGGGTAAAGTCTTGAACAGAGTGAACAGTCCAGAGTCTCCCGTCTCCGGCGTTTCTCTCCCCGCCCT
This sequence comes from Colossoma macropomum, assembly GCF_904425465.1. Classification (NCBI taxonomy): domain Eukaryota; kingdom Metazoa; phylum Chordata; class Actinopteri; order Characiformes; family Serrasalmidae; genus Colossoma; species Colossoma macropomum. The sequence goes on from NW_023494802.1 coordinate 40,545,956, forward strand.
GATGGAGGGATCTTCTGGGAGAGATCTTCTCTAAGCCCTCCTTTCAATCACACGCTGCCAAACTCTCTCACACACACACAGACATGCTCGACGGTGGTCTCCTCTCTTCATCGCCTGGCAGAAGCCTCTGCTAAACCAATCAAAACTCTGTGTGTGGCACAAACCACACATTTTTGTAGAGCGTGGGCCAAAAGTCATCACGTAGAACCGTTTCATCAGTCAAACGCTCCCTGATCTTATCTGAACGGCTACACCCAAATACGGCGATCGCTCTGCTTTCCCAGACACGGCGGAGTCCGGCCACCGCCTGAACAAGTTACACAGAGCGCAGTGACTTTCTTTGCGTTGTGTCGTGACAATGGTTTCATTGTATCCCCAGAAATGCAGCGAGCGTTTTAAAGCTTCAATCAAACGCTTCCCTTACATTTCCAAAGGAATTCCAGCCTGTATGCGTGGATTTACGAGAGCAGAAAAAGTTGTGCTGTGTTGGAGAGCTCCCCGGGGCCGTGCACAGCCACATTTCATGACTCTAATGGAGTATTAATGATGGGGAATAAAAGGAGAGAGGGAGAGAGAGAGAGAGACGAGAGAGAGAGAGAGAGACAGAGAGAGAGAGAGAGAGAGAGAGAGGGTTGTCTGAGTCTTGTCTGCTCAGTGTCAGGATGTGTCTCAGATGTTTTTGGGAGTTCCCACAGAACTTAGCTTTAGGGGGGAGGATTACACTACTTTCTTTTTCAATGCTACTTCTGGCTGTGCATCTTACTGTTGCTAAGCAACAGTAGCGTCATAACGGTCAATCACTTTTACTAGATATTGTTTCAAAATGTTTAGGCAAAACGTTCCGGCACTCTGCCTTTCAGACAGTGATCTACAAGTTCGACGGTTTAGCTACAGCTAATAAAAACTTTCCTGTTTACGTCGTGCTAATTTGGATCTATACAAATGTGCAGGTCAGTGGTGTTGCACCAATACCAATACTGTATCGGTATCAGCGCCGATACCGGCACTTAAACACAGTATCGGTACTGGTGATGGGGTCACTGTGTGTGTGTGTGTGTGTGAGGGGTCACTGTGTGTGTGTGTGTGAGAGGGGTCACTGTGTGTGTGTGTGTGTGTGTGTGTGTGTGTGTGTGTGTGTGTGTGTGTGCGTATTTCAGTGTTCATTCAGCACTGCTGCATTCTTTCAGTGGAAACATCAGTGGAAACTGTTACAGGCTTGTCGAGGAAATACTTTCTGTCTGACCGTCATCACCACACACACACACACACACACACACACACACACACACACACACACACACACACAGACAGACACACACACAGACAGACAGACACACATAGACAGACACACACACACACACACACACACACACACAACACACACACACACAGACCACAGACACACACACAGACACACACACACAGACACACACAGACCACAGACACACACACACACACACACACACAGACAGACAGACACAGAACAGTCTTAAACACACTCACCACCAAAACAGACACACTGAGATTTATCTGAATAATATAACACTGTTACATAATCACTAAACTCTCCTGCGCAAGGGAGGAGAGAGAGAGAGAGAGAGAGAGAGAGAAAAGAGAAATAAGAGGGAGAGAAAGAAAAAGAGAGAGAGAGAAAGAAGATAAATAAAAGAGAAAAAATGAGAGGAAAGAAGGAGAGGGAGAGACAGACTGGGAAAAGAAAAGAAGAGACAGGAATAAGGAGAGAATAGAGAGAGAAAAACAGAAAGAGGGAGGAGAAAAAGAGATATAACAGGAAAGGAGAAAAGAGAGACAGTGGGAGAGAGAAGAGAAAGAGATAGAGATAGAATAGGGAGAGAGAAAAGAGAGAGAGAGAGAAAGAGAAGCAGACAGACAGAATACAGTGAGAAAAAAGAGAGAAAAAGAAACGTAAAATAGAGGTAGAATAAGGAGGAGAGAGAGAGAGAAAGAGAGGAGAAAGATAGAACAGGGAGAGAGAGAAAAGAGATAGAGATATAATGGGGAAGGAGAGAGGGACAGTAAAAGGAGCGAGATAGGGAGAGAAGGGAGTAGAGATAAAGATAGAGAGAAAAAAGAAAGAAGGAGAGAGGGAAAAGAAAGAAGGAGAGAGGGAGAAACAGTGAGAAAAAGGGGAGAGAGAGAAGAATGAGAACAGACTCATCATGACTGTGTTGATGAACACGTTAGAATCAGGTGTGTAGTGTGTTTGGGTCAGTAGGGCGTGAGTGTGTGTGTGTGTGTGGTGAGTGTGTGTGTGTGTGTGTGTGTGTGTGTGTGTGTGTTTATGTTCAGTAAACTGGCTCCGACTACAAAGTCCTGCCTTATTACACTCGGTTTATTTACCCGCTGTACATACAGAGCTGCACCTAATTAGTATCTCCAGCTCTCCATCTACACCAGCTTCCATTCAAATTACACAGCACAAACGAGCTGAACGAGCTTCATTATCATTTGATTCAGCTAAAAAAATCCTTTGATTCATCAAATCATCATTTCCACTGACAGTTCCTCACCTATTAAAGCCCGGGAGGGGGTGATAGTGAAGGAATGTGTTTGATGGCCTGATGGCTCACAATGCAGAGTCATAACAGTGATTTTACAGTCAAATTACAGAGCGGAGAATTATACGCTGGGCGCACTGCACTCACTGCACACACCACTGCAACAACAGCACTGAGCCAGTTCAGCTGAGGCCGCTCAAAACAACTCCCACCACAACTGAGCACGTTTGAGGATGTGCATGATGTAAACACAGAGCTGCAGGTCAGCATGTGACGGAGTTCGTCTCCACAAATTCATCAGTACGGAGTTCTACAGTCCACACAGTTCACCGTTCTCCACCTGAACACCACCCAAACGCTCTCCATCCACAAATCCAAAAGACATATGGCTAACACCACCAAAACCCAAACAGTCTCAAACACCACCAAAACCCAAACAGTCTCAAACACCACCAAAACCCAGTCTCAAACACCACCAAAACCCAGCCCCAAACACCACCAAAACCCAAACAGTCTGAAACACCACCAAAACCCAAACACCACCAAAACCCAAACAGTCTCAAACACCACCAAAACCCAAACGGTTTCAAACACCACCAAAACCCAAACAGTCTCAAACACCACCAAAACCCAAATAGTCTCAAACACCACCAAAACCCAAACAGTCTCAAACACCACCAAAACCCAAACGGTTTCAAACACCACCAAAACCCAAACAGTCTCAAACACCACCAAAACCCAAACGGTTTCAAACACCACCAAAACCCAAACAGTCTCAAACACCACCAAAACCCAAACAGTCTCAAACACCACCAAAACCCAGTCTCAAACACCACCAAAACCCAAACAGTCTCAAACACCACCAAAACCCAAACAGTCTCAAACACCACCAAAACCCAGTCTCAAACACCACCAAAACCCAAACAGTCTCAAACACCACCAAAGCCCAAACAGTCTCAAACACCACCAAAACCCAAACAGTCTCAAACACCACCAAAGCCCAGTCTCAAACACCACCAAAGCCCAGTCTCAAACACCACCAAAACCCAAACACCACCAAAACCCAAACAGTCTCAAACACCACCAAAACCCAAACAGTCTCAAACACCACCAAAGCCCAAACAGTCTCAAACACCACCAAAGCCCAAACAGTCTCAAACACCACCAAAACCCAAACAGTCTCAAACACCACCAAAGCCCAAACAGTCTCAAACACCACCAAAACCCAAACACCACCAAAACCCAAACAGTCTCAAACACCACCAAAACCCAAACAGTCTCAAACACCACCAAAACTCAGTCTCAAACACCACAAAACCCAAACAGTCTCAAACACCACCAAAACCCAAACAGTCTCAAACACCACCAAAAACCCAAACGGTTTCAAACACCACCAAAACCCAAAGTCTCAAACACCACCAAAACCCAAACGGTTTCAAACACCACCAAAACCCAAATAGTCTCAAACACCACCAAAACCCAAACAGTCTCAAACACCACCAAAACCCAGTCTCAAACACCACCAAAACCCAAACGGTTTCAAACACCACCAAAACCCAAATAGTCTCAAACACCACCAAACCCAAACAGTCTCAAACACCACCAAAACCCAGTCTCAAACACCACCAAAACCCAAACAGTCTCAAACACCACCAAAACCCAGTCTCAAACACCACCAAAACCCAAACAGTCTCAAACACCACCAAAGCCCAAACAGTCTCAAACACCACCAAAACCCAAACAGTCTCAAACACCACCAAAGCCCAAACAGTCTCAAACACCACCAAAACCCAAACAGTCTCAAACACCACCAAAGCCCAAACAGTCTCAAACCACCACCAAAACCCAAACAGTCTCAAACACCACCAAAACCCAAACAGTCTCAAACACCACCAAAACCCAAAGTCTCAAACACCACCAAAACCCAGTCTCAAACACCACCAAAGCCCAAACAGTCTCAAACACCACCAAAACCCAAACAGTCTCAAACACCACCAAAACCCAGTCTCAAACACCACCAAAGCCCAAACAGTCTCAAACACCACCAAAGCCCAAACAGTCTCAAACACCACCAAAACCCAAACAGTCTCAAACACCACCAAAACCCAGTCTCAAACACCACCAAAACCCAAACACCACCAAAACCCAAACAGTCTCAAACACCACCAAAACCCAAACAGTCTCAAACACCACCAAAACCCAGTCTCAAACACCACCAAAAACCCAAACGGTTTCAAACACCACCAAAACCCAAAGTCTCAAACACCACCAAAACCCAAACGGTTTCAAACACCACCAAAACCCAAATAGTCTCAAACACCACCAAAACCCAAACAGTCTCAAACACCACCAAAACCCAGTCTCAAACACCACCAAAACCCAAACAGTCTCAAACACCACCAAAACCCAAACAGTCTCAAACACCACCAAAACCCAGTCTCAAACACCACCAAAGCCCAAACAGTCTCAAACACCACCAAAACCCAAACAGTCTCAAACACCACCAAAGCCCAAACAGTCTCAAACACCACCAAAACCCAAACAGTCTCAAACACCACCAAAAACCCAAACGGTTTCAAACACCACCAAAACCCAAAGTCTCAAACACCACCAAAACCCAAACGGTTTCAAACACCACCAAAACCCAAATAGTCTCAAACACCACCAAAACCCAAACAGTCTCAAACACCACCAAAACCCAAACAGTCTCAAACACCACCAAAACCCAAACAGTCTCAAACACCACCAAAACCCAAACAGTCTCAAACACCACCAAAGCCCAAACAGTCTCAAACACCACCAAAACCCAAACAGTCTCAAACACCACCAAAACCCAAACAGTCTCAAACACCACCAAAGCCCAAACAGTCTCAAACACCACCAAAACCCAAACAGTCTCAAACACCACCAAAACCCCAAACAGTCTCAAACACCACCAAAACCCAAACAGTCTCAAACACCACCAAAACCCAGTCTCAAACACCACCAAAGCCCAAACAGTCTCAAACACCACCAAAACCCAAACAGTCTCAAACACCACCAAAACCCAGTCTCAAACACCACCAAAGCCCAAACAGTCTCAACACCACCAAAGCCCAAACAGTCTCAAACACCACCAAAACCCAAACAGTCTCAAACACCACCAAAACCCAGTCTCAAACACCACCAAAAGCCCAAACAGTCTCAAACACCACCAAAACCCAAACATTCCCCAACATCTTCAAAACCAAATGTTCTCCAAAGCTACCAAATCCAGACGTTACCCAACCAATACCACCAAAGTCAAATGTTCTCAAACACCATCAAAACCCAAACATTCGCCAACACCATCAAAGCCAAATGCTCTCCAACACTACCAAACCCGAACATCCTCCAACCAACACCATCAAAACCAAATGTTCTCCAGAGCTACTAAATCCAGATGTTATCCAACCTACACCACCAAAGTCAAATGTTCTCCAACACCACCAAACCCGAACAACTTCCAACCAACACCATCAAAGCCAAATGTTCTCCAACACCACCAAATCCAAACAACTTCCAACCAACACCACCAAAGCCAAATGTTCTCCAAAGCAGTGAAGCCAAACGTTATTCAACAAACCCAACTGTTCTCCAACAGCAGCAATGTCAAATGTTCTCCGCCAAAACTCTCCACACTTAAGTGTTCTCAAACAAAGACCAAAAAAATCCAAAAATTCTCCAACAAACCCAAATATTTTCCCAAAAACACCAAAAAATCCAAATATTCTCCAACAGACCAAAGTATTCTCCAAAATACACCAAACCTAAATATTCTCCACCACCTGCAAACTAAAATGTTCTCCAACAAACACCAGCAAATACAGATTGTTCTTCAACAAACCCCCATAATTTTGCAATAAACACCAACAAATCCAAACATTCTCTAACAAACACCAACAAATCCAAACATTCTCTAACAAACACCAACAAATCCAAACATTCTCTAACAAACACCAACAAATCCAAATGCCCTCCAATCCCAAAATTCTCCAACAAACTGTTCAGTCTGACCCTGAGTGTGAGAACTCACTGTGGTCTCCGAGTTTGTGGTTGTAAATCTCAGTTTTACTCTGAAACGGTGATGCTTACACTAGGAAGGAAGTGGTATGTGTGTGTGTGTGTGTGTGTGTGTGTGTGTGCGTGTGTGTGTGTGTGTGCTTTAAGGTTGAGGGAACCAGCAGGTCAAACAAAGCTGAAGAATACACAGCACAAGATGTACAGGAAGTGTGAGTGAACCACCAGAATTCCCGTCTATCAGTTCCTATTGTATGTATGTGTGCGAGAGGTTTGCTGTGCATTCCCTGCCTAAAGGCTCAGCGACGGTGAAAACTGATCTCTCTCTCCTTCCATCAACACTCGACAACACTAAACACACCCAGCACCTTCTCACAACACACAGGTGTAGGGTTACAGCACAGCGAGTGTGCGTTGGCACGGAACTCAGTACTTTTACTCGTATCACCTGAACCGCTTCGGTACCACTGAGTGTCGGAAGTGTGAGTCTTTTCAAAATTGTGTGCTATCAAATGACCTCATCAGAGACTGAGATGACACGACGCGGATCACACGGCGGGAGTCATGTCAGCTAATCGAGATCAAATTGACACACTGCTTCACGACTGGGCCGATTAAATAGCCTGAGCCTGTGTTTATGGTCAAGAAGAAGTGAGGGCCAAACCTCTGGCACATGTTGGGCATGTGAGCCGGTGCTCTGTTTGGTTTTGATTCACTTGGTTTATTTGTCTGCTTCACAGAGCTGATGGTAGGTGTACTTTATTCGAATGAGGCCAAAGGTCAGAGAACAGCTCAGTCGCTCCGTGAGAATTTCCAAGCCGTTTATTGAAGGATGTAAATATAAATTGTGCCCCACACACCCACACACACCCACACACCCACACTAATCCCAGTTTATTACCTATGTGCGTCACACACTCAGTAAACACACAAATACAGATCATGGAGAATCAAAATTCCAGCATGAGAAAAAAAAAGGTATGGACTACTGAGCATTTCACATTCATACGGCTACTCACAGTCCACCACCATCGACAAACCCTCACACATGGACATAATACACTCTTAAGCCCTATTTGGATTGGATTAGTTTCGTCAGAGAGACGTCTATAATAACACCAGCGATGAAACCAGCATCTGAATGGCAATAAAAATGGCCGTGGGAGAAGCAAGTTTCTAGTGGGTTATATTTTCTAATCAAAAGTTTTTGATTTCCAAAGGACGGGACTAATTTTGCTAGGAAAAAAGCATCAGTCTAGGCTTACCGTCCTGGGCCTCTTTACTGTTAGCACCCCTACAGGATTCTAGTGGTATGTTAGCTCTGAACCAGTGACTCCAGGTCAGTGATTCTAGGTTAAGCGCAAATGTTTGTAGCTTGGAAAACACATTCTATTTTGCATGTAAAGCCTATAACAGACATTAACATATCACTGCCATCGGAACGAAACCTTGTATCTTTTCAGTTTTTGACATAATTTGAAAATGCATTTTGCTCTTTACGTTGTGTCAAAATTTCACGATGAATGGACCAAAAGAAAACGGCTCAAAATTACTTGGAAAAAATTCTGGTTCCATTGACTTACATTAAAAGTTCATGATACCCCATTTTAAAAGGATCTTCCTGAATTGTGTTGGAAACCATAGGTAGCAAAAGATTTGCATTTGTTGTTGTTTTCGTTGTGCATGTTGGCTTCATTCTGTGTAGTATTTCCACACTGATAAGCACTTTGAGTTAAGCCATATTTCACTATGTTTCAGGCATCGTTGTAGATTAATCAACTGCTGCCCACAGCGCCCACTAGTGGACTTATTAGTCGAGTAGTCTTTGCAAACCCTTACAGAAATTAGCATTATGGTGGAGGTGGTTTTTACCTTATTTTTAACCGATATGGCTTAAACTGAAGGCCTAGCGTTAACACACACGGTTCACCACTGCCACCATAAAACTGCTGGTAGACTCTTTGTGTGGAAAAAGCCTGAAGAATTCCAGCCAGACTGCACTGAGGCTACAGTAAAGTCTGTCTGTTTTTCTTACAATGGTGTCAGTGAGCTTGTGTTCATTGATGGGATCATGAGGTCAGAAACGTTAAAAGACATTTTAATGCAAGTCTACAAAGATATAACAATCGAAAACAGTCCAGCTGCTATTTGAAAGCTCTTGGACTGTTAACCCCTTAAATGGCCAGGGCCCACCAGCAGGCCTAAAGCCTTACTACACACTTCTATAACCTAAGAATATCTCAGCTAGTTTTCATTAAAGTCTGGGATTTTAAGGGGTTAAAAATAAACGCCACTTAGTTTGACCTGTTTCCTAACACAGTGACCTTAATACATTTTTAGGAATGGCCCAAATGTCCAAATACCTCTTTAGGGCCACCATATAATACCGTAATGTTACTGTCAGAAATAATAAAGTAGCAGAAAGGTCTTAATGTAGGGCTGAATAGTTAATAACAGTACCATATGCACTGTAATCCACACTGATGGTGGGAGAAGATCTCAGAACCACACATGCACAGCGTTACAGTATGAAGTCTATCATTACTGTTGGAGAATTTCTGTGGAATAACGTCACAGGCACGCGGAGGAATGAGGGAGAAAGAGGAATCTCTGATAACCAGCTATAATTAACGGCTGCGTGATGTCAACACGATGCTGCCCGGACCTGCACAAGAATGAGAGGAGGGGTGCATGTGAGAAATCCCTTCTATTAGCAGTTTAAATCAACCATGAGCTCATAACATAATGACTATATATATATATATATATATATATATATATATATATATATATATATATATATATATACACACACAAGGACAAGGACTGTGCCATAATCCACCCATTATTTATTTCATTTCCAGTCAAAACAGCCATTAAGTCTTTAACAAGCCCCAGCAGGCCCAAAGCTTTATTACACACTTCTATAACCTAAGAATAGCTCCATTAGTTTGAATTGAGGTCCCTGTAGTTACTGAATAATAAGCCTTAGTATATCATAACATGTATATGACTACTGCATAATAAAGGAGAACGTCAAAGAAAAACAAGTGAACAAAAACAGGAGTTTCCAAAAAATGGAGATTAAAAACTACAAGCTACAGAGACAATGTTCCTCCTAACAACCACCTGGAAGACCCGGTCGACCCCAAAACTGCCCCCATCAGATAAACAGCACTTAAAGCTTTCATCTCTGAGAGAGAGGAGAAAATCAAGCTGCTTCACATCTGAAAACATCCACAGGTGTTTCTGTCCATCCTTCCACTGTGAGAAGACGACTCAGCGCTGTGGGTCTGAAAGGATGTGTAGCTGTCAAGAAGAACCTCACTGAGAAAAGGAGACGGACACATCAAACAAAGAAGCTGAACAATGGACTGACCACCCCAGAGTCCAGACCTCAACACCACTGAATGTGTTTGAGTACTTCAGAAAATACAACTAATTTCTAACCCAGCGTTCACACCAGCAGCGACTTTTCGCCTCGTCAGCCAAATTACTGATCGCTTGTCACTTGTGGGTGTTTCTGAAATCGAATTGATGTTTGGTTGCCATGGTTTCGCTGATCCAGTGTTTAGTTTTTATGATTCCTGTCTGTTTGCGCTGAAAGCACTGACACCATTATTCCATCTCATAGGAACAAATACCTAGGAACCAATAAAGGAGGGCACAGTGGCGGAGATAAAGTGCGTACTATGCTGCTCAGCTTCGCTCCTCATTTGCATAAAGTTAAACTCCGCTCAACTTTGTTGCGCCACTGACTTCGCCCACTTTGCGTTGCCAATGTTTGCGACGCCTAATGTCGCCATAAATCGTCGGCTCTCACTCCGGCCGCCTTGTCGCGTCGCGTCGCTGCTGGTGTGAACGCGGGGTAGGACTGAACTCCGGAGGAGTGTCTGCAGATTTCTTTGAGAATCTGAAAGTGAGTCTCCTGTAAAGAACGGAAGCTGATGACTGTGTTGTGGGAAACGATGTTTAAAGGCTGCTGCAGTGGAGGAGCGTAAGAGTTACTCCACACAGCGGATACTGTTCCTGGAACATTCACACACAGTTGCATGTTTCAGAAACGTATAGCATTTACACAGAGAGAGAGAGAGAGAGAGAGAGAGAGAGAGAGATCAACTCTCACACCCTTTTCTAAAATAATCAGGAGGTTCATATTTCTAACCAGCTCTGCCAGTCTACACACACATAGGCTTGTTTTAATACAGTGTCAGGACCTATATGCATATATATACGTATATATATAAAAACACATTCATTCATATTACATATACGTATGTGTCTATATGTAACATATAAGTTATCTATATATAAGTATCTATACCTTTAAGTATCAGTATCTATCTATATATATGTAAGTATCCATATACAATAATACATCCATATGTATTATATATGTATGTAAGTATCTACATGTAGCAATGATGGGTCCCAAATATATTATGCATATCGCTGCTGTCCGAAGAAAACCTTGTATCTCCATTTTTTACGTTTTTCTGTTTTTGACATAATTTGAAAATACCTGTTGCCGTTTAAATTGTCTGTAAGTTTCATGGTGAATGGACTAACAGAAACGGCCCAAAATGACCTGGAAAAATGTCTGGTTCCATTGACTTCCATTAAAAGTAAAGTAGGTTTTTTCCTTCTCCTGTAAAGTGACCATTTTGGAGATACGAGGGCGATATGTAGGTATCTATGTGTAGTAATGTGTCCACATGTACTACATACCTGCGAATATCTTTATGTAATAATGATTTGTCACGTATGTATATATAATAGCTCACGAGTGCAGAGATTCCAGTCCATGTTTTCTTCAAGCTCACTGTATTGTATTGAGTGTGTTGCTGTGATTTGATATCTATGTCCCCTACAGTGAAGACCCCCCCCCACTCACTCGCTCGCTCATGTCCTCTAACTGTGTTTACTCTGATTGGTTTGCGGTGGGCTGCTCCGCTCTCAGAGCGCTGTGTGGTTTTGCTGTTTGTATAGTTTTGTGTCACTCCACATCGCCGCTCTACTGTACGATGTCCGCCTAGCAAAAATGATTTCAACGTAAAACTGAGTATGATTATGTGAGGCATGAGGATCGAGTGTCTCTAAACAAAGCCCTCAGTTTGATAGCACTGCGCTCATTCATTCTGCTGACCGCAGGACAGCGAGCGCTGATTCAGACTGAACACAGACTGAACACATGAACGTGATTCAGCCCTGTAACAGATCCGTCCTGACACAGCGCTCACTCACACTGTGATGTGACGCTGGCTGTGGAGCTGCTCATGTGAGGCTAATAGAGTGACTGAGTGGTTTTAGAGTCATAGACTACCTTTAGATCATCATGCTGAGTGAATGTTTTGAAAACAGCTCAGTTGCTCTAAAAGGAAAAATGGCTGGATCAGTTAAAACTGATGAATTCAGTGGGAAAAGAAAACGTGGTATAGTACAAGGCAGGTGTTTCTAATAAAGTGGCCAGGCTGTGGAAGCACAAGGTAGGTGTTTATAGTAAGACGGTCAACACAGCAGAGGGAGAAAGAGCCATTCTGGGGAAACAGAGGATCAACTACTGTTACACAACACACTCACAAACAGAGCACAGTGACTCATCTGAAAACACCCAGTCTGAACACTGCAGCAGCATCAACATCTGTCTGTACTAATGCAGATAGGTAGATAGATAGATAGATAGATAGATAGATAGATAGATAGGTAGATAGAGACAGTGAGAGAGAGAGAGAGAGAGAGAGCGAAAGTGCAATAATGCGTTTTTTTTCTTGTTGTTTGACCTAATTGTACCAACGTCACAGAGGAGACATCAAATACACACAAGTGTTAACTGTGGTGTGGTGCTGTGTTAGCTGTGATGTGGTGCTGTGTTAGCTGTGGTGTGGTGCTGTGTTAGCTGTGGTGTGGTGCTGTGTTAGCTGTGGTGTGGTGCTGTGTTAGCTGTGATGTGGTGCTGTGTTAGCTGTGATGTGGTGCTGTGTTAGCTGTGGTGTGGTGCTGTGTTAGCTGTGGTGTGGTGCTGTGATGTGGTGCTGTGTTAGCTGTGATGTGGTGCTGTGTTAGCTGTGGTGTGGTGCTGTGTTAGCTGTGGTGTGGTGCTGTGATGTGGTGCTGTGTTAACTGTGGTGTGGTGCTGTGTTAGCTGTGATGTGGTGCTGTGTTAGCTGTGGTGTGGTGCTGTGTTAGCTGTGGTGTGGTGCTGTGATGTGGTGCTGTGTTAACTGTGGTGTGGTGCTGTGTTAGCTGTGGTGTGGTGCTGTGATGTGGTGCTGTGTTAACTGTGGTGTGGTGCTGTGTTAGCTGTGATGTGGTGCTGTGTTAGCTGTGGTGTGGTGCTGTGTTAGCTGTGATGTGGTGCTGTGTTAGCTGTGATGTGGTGCTGTGATGTGGTGCTGTGTTAGCTGTGGTGTGGTGCTGTGTTAGCTGTGATGTGGTGCTGTGTTAGCTGTGGTGTGGTGCTGTGTTAGCTGTGATGTGGTGCTGTGTTAGCTGTGATGTGGTGCTGTGATGTGGTGCTGTGTTAGCTGTGGTGTGGTGCTGTGTTAGCTGTGGTGTGGTGCTGTGTTAGCTGTGATGTGGTGCTGTGATGTGGTGCTGTGTTAGCTGTGGTGTGGTGCTGTGTTAGCTGTGGTGTGGTGCTGTGTTAACTGTGGTGTGGTGCTGTGTTAGCTGTGGTGTGGTGCTGTGTTAGCTGTGGTGTGGTGCTGTGTTAGCTGTGGTGCTGTGTTAGCTGTGGTGTGGTGCTGTGTTAGCTGTGGTGTAGTGCTGTGGTGTGGTGCTGTGTTAACTGTGGTGTGGTGCTGTGTTAGCTGTGGTGTAGTGCTGTGGTGTGGTGCTGTGTTAACTGTGGTGTGGTGCTGTGTTAGCTGTGGTGTAGTGCTGTGGTGTGGTGCTGTGTTAACTGTGATGTGGTGCTGTGTTAGCTGTGATGTGGTGCCTTGATGTGGTGCTGTGTTAGCTGTGGTGTGGTGCTGTGATGTGGTGCTTTGATGTGGTGCTGTGTTAGCTGTGCTGTGGTGCTGTGGTGTGGTGCTGTGGTGTGGTGCTGTGTTAGCTGTGCTGTGGTGCTGTGGTGTAGTGCTGTGGTGTGGTGCTGCCATGGTGTGTCTTTAGGTTAACTCTGGCCTCTACAAACACCAACTCAACTCCATTATCACAACAGTTAGAGAAACTTACACAACATCACCACAGCAAACTGCCAATTACACTCATCTTCTGAACTGGAACATTTTCTCTGAATGACCACACTGATCTCTGAGTGGGCCGCGCACTGTAATTGCATACTGTAAGGTCTTGTTTTGACTGGTCACTGTAATTACAATGTTTGAGTTGAAAGCAGACAAACTGACCAGGAGATCAGAGACAAAGATCAGAGCTCTGCTGATGGTCAGGTAAAGACTGACACTACACACAATAGGCACTTCAATTTCATTAGACAGACAAAGGGCTTCTAATTACGTTTGAAGTTGTCTTTAATAATCTTTAATAACATCACATTCTGAATGTTTATAATGAAGCGCCATGAATATTTACCAGGTATTTTCAGAGATAATCGCTGAACAATTGCTAACGTTGCTAATGTGCATAAGCCAACTTCGTAAAGAGCTACGCTACACTTACATCACAGTGAGGTAAAGGCTACATTTGGCTGTAATGTGATATACTATTACTATTACAGTTGTTGTTGTCTTTATTTTCAAACATTAAACTTACACTTAAGGCTACTATGCGGTCATATGCAAAAGTTTTGGCACCCCCGGTCAATTGATTTTCTAAGTGTAAATAAGTGAACACATCCTCTACAGAGATCACTCTTCTGCACACTTTAATGCACACATATTGCTGAATTTAACAAACTACACAACATACTGACAAAACATAAAACGTGCAAAAGTTATGGCACATTTTGTTTATGTGCAAAAGTAATGGCACATTTCATATTTCCAATATGCGCACTTAATTTGACTGGAAGGGTTGAAACTCTTGCATATGACTGTAGCTAACTGGGCTAATTTATTGACTCTCAAGGATACTGTGCATAAAGAAATGTGTTCCCATGTTATTAAGCTTTGGGTTTCAAGATCAATTTCAATTTTAATAACTTGATTTTTGTTCATTTTAATAAAAATGTAACAAAATGTAATAAAAAAAACAATACATTTCTGGACAGATTCCACTGGCATAAGCACCAAAATGCTCACATGGATGGCTGAGATGCTCAAAAATTGGAACAACTATCTGTCCAAAAGTATCCAGACAGCCCTTCAAATGAGTGAATTTAGCTACTCTAAGTTGCTCACATTGCTGACAGCTTGTATAATCTCCATAGAAAAGCACTGACCAGCAGAATGAAGCTCTGGAGCACATGAGCCACCACCATGCCCAATGCTAAGCATGGACTAGAGGGGAAATAAAGCTCCCTCAGCATTGGGCTGGGGAGCACCTGTGTTCTCTGGAGTGATGGAGCTCCATCCAATACCTTTGGGATGAGTTGGAGATCCAAAGCTGACCATCCAACATCAGTATCTGACCTCATTAATGCTCAATCAAATCCTCACAGCAATGTTCAACATCTAGTGTAAAGCCTTCCCAGAAGAGTAGAGGCTGTTACTGCAGCACAAACTCACTATTAACACCCTTCATTTCAGAGGAAACACTGGACGAGGGCCTGGACTCGTTGCCGTCAGGCCGTCTGGTCAGCCTTCCGTCTGATCGGCTTTAATCAGATTCATGAATGAACCTTCAGGTCGTGTGAATCAGTGTAAACACTAATCCTGAAACTGAGTCGTTTACCGGACGCTAAACGAGCCGGAATGCTGCGGGACGTCCCGCCTCTACAGGTGCTCAACATCAGCCTGTCAGTGCAGCCTGACCTCTGACCTTTACTGGGGTCCAGACTCTCTACATGACCCCCGGGGGGGCGTGTCATGACCTCCAGGGGGTTTTTCTTTTGGGTGTGGGGGTCTGAGAGAAAAGAAAGTTTTTGTCGAGACCACCCCCTCAGGGGAAATCAGCTATTAACATACTAAAGACAGAGACAGAGAGAGAGAGAGAGAGAGAGAGAGAGAGAGAGGTGGGGGCATAGATGGAAAAAAGGAGGGAAAGAGAGAGATAGAGTGAGAAGGGGTTGGGGAAAGGGAGGGAAAAGAGAGGGAGAGAGAGCAAGAGGTAGGGGAAAGGAAGAGAAACAATGAGAGAGAGTGAGAGAGTGAGAGATAGAGAGTGAGAGATAGAGAGTGAAAGGCAGAGAGTGAGAGAGAGTGAAAGGTAGAGAGTGAGAGATAGAGAGTGAGAGGTAGAGTGAGAGATAGAGAGTGAAAGGTAGAGAGTGAGAGATAGATAGTGAGAGGTAGAGAGTAAGAGGTAGAAAGTTAGATGTAGAGAGTGAGAGGTAGAGAGTGAGCGATAGAGAGTGAGAGATCGAGAGTGAGAGGTAGAGAGTGAGAGATCGAGAGTGAGAGATAGAGAGTGAGAGATCGAGAGTGAGAGGTAGAGAGTGAAAGATAGAGAGTGAGAGGTAGAGAGTGAGAGAAAGAGAGTGAGAGGTAGAGAGTGAGAGATAGAGACTGAAAGGTAGAGAGTGAGAGGTAGAGAGTGAGAGGTAGAGAGTAAGAGGCAAAGAGTGAGAGATAGAGAGTGAAAGGTAGAGAATGAGAGATAGAGAGTGAGAGGTAGAGAGTGAGAGGTAGAGAGTAAGAGGTAAAGAGTGAGAGATAGAGAGTGAAAGGTAGAGAACGAGAGATAGAGAGTGAGAGGTAGAGAGTAAGAGGTAAAGAGTGAGAGATAGAGAGTGAGAGGTAGAGAGTAAGAGGTAAAGAGTGAGAGATAGAGAGTGAAAGGTAAAGAGCGAAAGGTAGAGAGTGAGAGGTAGAGAGTGAGAGATAGAGAGTGAAAGGTAGAGAGTGAGAGAGAGTGAAAGGTAGAGAGTGAGAGATAGAGAGTGAGAGGTAGAGAGAGAGAGATAGAGAGTGAAAGGTAGAGAGTGAGAGAGAGTGAAAGGTAGAGAGTGAGAGATAGAGAGTGAGAGGTAGAGAGTGAGAGGTAGAGAGTAAGAGGTAAAGAGTGAGAGGTAGAGAGTGAGAGGTAGAGAGTGAGAGGTAGAGAGTTTTTATATCACCCTAACATGCTTGTTTATTTCTCTCTTTCCTTGTTCATTTGTTTTTGGTGTATATGCGCATCACTGGTGCAGTCAGGTAGACTTACTAAGAACACAGACCTGCAAACCATCAAAGGATGACATCATCATGAGTGACAGCAGGCGTCCTTTGATGTGTTTGATTGATAAGCATTTATTGTTCTTCATGTTTTATCAGATCCATATACTGAACTGAAGTGACCACAATTAATCCAACAATACAGCTCACAGAAACAATAACACCCAGCAATAAAACTGAATCAGCTACACATCAGCGAGAGAGAGAGAGAGAGAGAGAGATAAAAGGGAGGGAAGAAAAGATAAAGAGAGAGAAAAGATATATATGAGAGAAGAGAAAGAAAAAGAGGGAAAAGGTGAAAAGAGAGAGAAGAAAAGAGAGAGAAAGGCAAAAGAGAAGAGAGAGGCAGAGCAAAAAGGAGAGTAAACAGAGTGAGTGAGTGAGTGAGTGAGTGAGAGAGAGAGAGAGAGAGAGAGAGAGAGAGAGCACGCGCTCCCATTTAAGGAGTTGAGCACGCTGTGGTCCTGCAGATGTAAACACGCGGAAACAGCGCGAGCGCAGACGGATCAGCCAGAGAGAGCACCTTCACACACACACACACACACACACACACACACACAGGTCACAAACCAGACCTACTACTAGTCTGACCTTAACATCGCCATTTACTTATTAAGGTCCCCACAACGTCAGAGTATGAACAGGTTTTCGTCCCCACAATGTGGCATAAACCTGATCCACTCACACACACTCACACAAGCGCGAGCTGATGATAAACAGTAACGATGTACTCACGCACTGCCTCCTGTTTGGCCTCCAGTTGGCCCACGTGCCGCTGCACTCTGCCCGCTGTCTCGCGCAGCGTCCTCAGCCTATGCTCGGTCCGCGCGAGCTCCTCCTCGAGCTCCTCGAACACGGAGCCCGCGTGCCTCGCCACGTCCGCCAGCTGCCGCAGAGTGCGCGCGAGCGCCGCACCGCACAGCGCGCGCAGGTCCCGGTCCGGGCTCGAGCCCCGCTCGCGCTCCTCCTCGCGCTCGCGCTCACTCCGCCACACACACCGCGGCTCCACCGCGCGCTTCGAGAACGGCATCTCCGCGCGCTGAACGCTCGCGCGCACAAAATCCACAGACCACGAGAAAGAAAGACGCGCCTCTGTTTAAACGGCTAGAGCATTAGTTCCTCCTCAGTGCAGCGCGCGGCGGTGCACGCGCGGCTCCTGCTCCATCCTCGCGCGCCTAGAGACGCTCCAGAAGCTCCGGGGAGGTGTGCGCGAGCTCCGTGCGTGTGAGTGTGTGTGCGCGCAGCTCGGCGCGGCAGCAGCCTGCCTGCCTGTGGGACTTTCAGCTGCACTTTCAGCTCGAGCTGCTTTTAAACCGGGCTCCGCCTAAAGCCCGGAGCGGAGTCCGCAGCCGCGCGGATCCGGAGCGGCCCGCTGTCTCACTCACAGAAACGTCACTCGCCGCCTCAGCCAATAGCGGAGCAGAGAGGAGTCACACAGTCAGACAGTCAGGGAGTCACACGAGTTTGGAGGAACTCAGGACGCTCAGAGCGCTTAGACAGTGCACTGTCCAGTGGGCTTGTGTTCTAGCTACAACACTTACAGACAGATGGTACCTGTGTTCTAGTGCAAATCTGTCTTTATGATCCAGTGAACACTTGTGCTTGTGTTCTAGTGAATACTTGTACTTGTGTTCTGAGGTATACTGTAATTTGTACTTGTACTTGTGTTCTAGTGAATACTTGTGCATGTGTTCTCAGGTATACTGTAATTTGTACTTGTGCATGTGTTCTAGTGAACACTTGTACTTGTGTTCTCAGGTATACTGTAATTTGTACTTGTACTTGTGTTCTAGTGAACACTTGTACTTGTGTTCTAGTGAATACTTGTACTTGTGTTCTCAGGTATACTGTAATATGTACTTGTACTTGTGTTCTAGTGAATACCTGTGCATGTGTTCTAGTGAACACTTGTACTTGTGTTCTCAGGTATACTGTAATTTGTACTTGTACTTGTGTTCTAGTGAATACTTGTACTTGTGTTCTCAGGTATACTGTAATTTGTACTTGTACTTGTGTTCTAGTGAATACTTGTGCATGTGTTCTAGTGAACACTTGTACTTGTGTTCTCAGGTATACTGTAATTTGTACTTGTACT
Source organism: Colossoma macropomum (assembly GCF_904425465.1). Classification (NCBI taxonomy): domain Eukaryota; kingdom Metazoa; phylum Chordata; class Actinopteri; order Characiformes; family Serrasalmidae; genus Colossoma; species Colossoma macropomum. Next base: position 40,564,822 of record NW_023494802.1, read on the forward strand.
TGTGTTCTAGTGAATACTTGTACTTGTGTTCTCAGGTATACTGTAATTTGTACTTGTACTTGTGTTCTAGTGAATACTTGTACTTGTGTTCTCAGGTATACTGTAATTTGTACTTGTACTTGTGTTCTAGTGAATACTTGTACTTGTGTTCTCAGGTATACTGTAATTTGTACTTGTACTTGTGTTCTAGTGAATACTTGTGCGTGTGTTCTAGTGAACACTTGTACTTGTGTTCTCAGGTATTCTGTAATTTGTACTTGTACTTGTGTTCTAGTGAATACTTGTGCGTGTGTTCTAGTGAACACTTGTACTTGTGTTCTCAGGTATACTGTAATTTGTACTTGTACTTGTGTTCTAGTGAATACTTGTGCATGTGTTCTAGTGAACACTTGTACTTGTGTTCTCAGGTATACTGTAATTTGTACTTGTACTTGTGTTCTAGTGAATACTTGTACTTGTGTTCTCAGGTATACTGTAATTTGTACTTGTACTTGTGTTCTAGTGAATACTTGTACTTGTGTTCTCAGGTATACTGTAACTTGTACTTGTACTTGTGTTCTAGTGAATACTTGTGTGTGTGTTCTAGTGAACACTTGTACTTGTGTTCTCAGGTATTCTGTAATTTGTACTTGTACTTGTGTTCTAGTGAACACTTGTGCGTGTGTTCTAGTGAATACTTGTACTTGTGTTCTCAGGTATACTGTAATTTGTACTTGTACTTGTGTTCTAGTGAATACTTGTGCTTGTGCCCTAGTTTATACTTGTACTTGTGTTCTAGTGAATACTTGTGCTTGTGCCCTAGTTTATACTTGTACTTGTGTTCTAGTGAATACTTGTGTTATAGAGTATACTGTAATTTGTACTTGTACTTGTGTACTAGTGAATACTTGTGTTTGTGTTCTAGTAAGTAATGGTACTTGTGTTCTAGGGTATACTGTAATTTGTACTTGTGCTTTGTGTTCTAGTGAAAACTTGTGCTTTATGTTCTAGTGAATACTTAAAGATGTATTAAATGGTATACTGTAATTTGTACTTGTACTTCTGTTCTAGTGAATACTTGTGTTTGTGTTCTAGTAAATAATTGTACTTGTGTTCTAGGGTATACTGTAGTTTGTACTTGTACTTGTGTTCTACCAGGGCAAACACTAACATGTGGAGAGAAGGGGGTCCTCCCGGACCAGGGTTGGGAACCGCTGTTCTAGTGAATACTTGTTTTATATTCTAGTGAATACTCGTGTTCTACGTTATATGGTAGTTCGTAGTTGTGATTGTGTTCTAATGAATGCATGTGCTTGTCTTTTAAAGCACATTTGTTCTCATGTTCTAGTGAACCGGTGTGCTTGTGCTAATGCACATACTCTAGTTTGTACTTGTGTTCAAGTGAGTACTTGTGCTTAGCTCTCGGTGCATTCTGGATCTTATTGTCGTGCATACTAGTGCTTGGGTTACTAGAGCACTGTTTAGCTAGTGTCTAGTGTTCTACTGCACACTTGTGTTCTATCTAGAGCTTAAAAAGTCAGCAAGGTTACTTATTTAAGTCACTTAGTTCTCTTATTGAAGTGACCGTCGTTGTGGAGCCTGGTATGAATGAAGGTCTACAGAGGATGGACGGAGTATTCGGAGAATGGACTGTGTGGTCAGGAAGGCAGATTTGTGTGTGGTTTGTGATGGAAAGTGGGAGGTGGTCTGGTTTCCTCTGGGCAGACCCGTCACAGCGCGCTGGCCAGAGTCCCTTTCACATTCGCTGAGTGTGGATTTCACTAAATCCAGCCTGTCCAGCCTCCACACTGGGCTAAAGCCTTTTCCTGTAGAGCGGCTAACGCTAGTCCACACAGCAGAAGTGCCATCGCTGCAAAGTGACAAACATGTGACTTTCAGTTTAATGATGTTTTATTACAAGTCATTCCGGACCATTTTTGTCGGTCCATTCGATTTCAGAACTGAAGCAAGAGTGGAGCCTGATTTTGAAGTGCTGTTTATCTGATGGGGGCAGTTTTGGGGTCGACCAGGTCTTCCAGGTGGTTGTTAGGACTCCCGTTTTCTCTGTAGCTTTGAATCATCCTGTTTTTCTCCGACACTGTGGAAGTGGACATCGAATATCTCCTGGAAAATAAGGGAACTTGTATTTAATGTGTCTTGAGTGGGAAAGAAGTAATGAGGGATGGTCAGAGGACCGGTCACTCAGTGCTCGTGTGTCTGGCATCAGCACATATTTAAGACAGGCAGGGAGAGTAACTGTGCGGTATGTGACCATCAGACGGGTGACCCTTGACCCCTGCAGTGGCTGAGTCTTTGTGGGGAGAGCCTCAGCTGCTGTGAATGAATGTGAGTGTCTATATCTGTCTGTGTCTAAGAGTCCGTGTACGTATTTATGCTGTAATCTGAGCGCTGCGGATCGGCTGGAGTGGCTTTAAAGGGTAAAGTCGGCTCGCTGGCAAAAACCCACCCATCTCACCCCCGTTCAGACCCGGTCTGCACTCTGAGACCTGTCCATTCAGATCTTTCAGGGCTGTGCCGATAAGGGCAGGTGCTCAGGGTTAAAAAAGGGCAAAACAAAGAGGAGAATTCCTGCCGAACGCTGACGATCTCAGGGTAAAAATGAGAGGAATGAAAAGGTCCCCCAGCTGCTGGTCTAAAAGCCTGGAGCTGGATTAGTTTACTTACTACATGGTTCATTATGTTACTGCACAGCTAATGTGGTCAAAGCATTCAGTACTTTATGTTACCAGTTGGGAACCCTCAGGATCTTTTGGGCCTTTGGAGAATTTTATTGAATATAATCAACATACTTGTTGTATTGAAAGTATAAAAGTGTTGTAATACTCTTAATTCATTGGTCAGTTTTATTTGGAAACAAAAGGGTTAAATTCTTGATTCACTCAACAGAAAGCTGCCCAGTCCTCTTTGGTATCTGGGTAAACACAACCCATTGGTTAGGACTTCAGGATCTGGACTGAAGACCTAACATGTTAGACTAACCACCAACAAACAAAACTAGGGCCTGACAGGAGATTCAACCAATCAGATTTTGACTTCCAATGAGTGGAACCAATTTTGAGAGAAAAAACGTCCCACTAGTTCTTCTAAAAGTTCTAGATACATCATAAAGGCATAGATTAGCCAGGTTTCAGGTGGTCGTTAGGAATGGAAAACAGCAGCGGAGTCACTGCAAAACCAATACATACTCAAATATATATTAATGTCTGTTACAAGCTTCTAATTAAACATGTGGAATGTCCTTTACAAGCTTTGGGTGTCTGTGTTTAATCTAGAATGACCAAATAATGTTCCATAGCACCAGCATTAGCTTAGTGCTAACATACTATTAAAATCCCATTAGCAAGTATTAGCATTACCGTAAAGGTGGGGTCATTTTTCTTGGACCACACTGTGATTTTCACTGGTAATGTCCACTTCAAGTGAACCAAGATTTGGGTGATTCAGCAACGGCTAACTTTTAGCATCGCAGCTAAAGTTGTGCTTAGGTAATTGTGCCTAAGTTAGCTAGATTGCTAACTGCTGCTGTATTAAAGGTGGGGAAGCCACGTTCAGCCTTACTGTGTCTTGCCTGGTCTAATACATTTTTGGGTTAAAAGGGGGAAATTTGTGCAAATTTGGCAAAATATTGCTTTGATAGATTGATAGAGAGACAGAGAGAGAGACAGAGAGAGAGACAGAGAGAGAGGAAGGTGAAAACTGAACTGCAGCTGAACTCAGTAGAAGCTGTTTGTGGCTTTGTATCCTGGCAGAATAGGGCTAAAACGCTCGCGCACGTGACCTAAATCCCTCTCCGCGTGTGAGTATATGTGGTGGTGGTGGTGATGGGGGGGGTGAAGCTCTGCTTGCCGGGGGAAATATTAAATATGAATTTGTAATTCAGGGCCTGTGGCTGCAGATAAATTTGGCAGGATTCTCAGCAGCGACACAGGAAACAGGACGCAGGCCTTTGATCTGAAGGCAAACTCGATTTGCTCTATAAAAAGCAGCGGACGGAGCGGAGCGGACGGTTCTTAATCACACAGACCCGGATCTCACCCCTCGTCACGCTGCTCCTTCCTTCCTTCTATTCTCTCCCTCTTCCTCATTAACTGTCTCTCAGGAGTTTGGAGTCTGCTGAAGGAGCTGGTTTCAGCGCTACTCATTTAGTGAGTCAAGGATGTAAGAATGATGTGAAAAGTCAATTTTTTTACTTTGAATTTTAAACATTTCAAAAAATGCATTCAAAATTCTAAATTTCATTCTTCAGCATTGATTCGGTCCACTGCCTACCCCTTTTCTGCCCACCCATACTCGGCTGTGCTTTCTGATTCACATTCCAAAATTTGTAGCTCTGAATTCCAAAAATGTCATCAGGAATTTTTGAATTCTAATTTTTAGATGTCAACAAACATTTAAATTTCGTCCAAATTCTGAATCACTCACCTTTCCGCCGTCATTTGAGAACAAATTCCAACTCAGATGTTCTGAAGCTGAACCTTCCAGTATCAGATATTTGAAGCACCAAATTCCAAATTCACATTTTGTTACTGAATTTCAAAAAATGGCATTTTAATTCATTGATACATTTTATATTTCAAACTTCTTTATTCCTGTCTAAATTCGGAGACATTCACCCTTCTGTTCTTTGAGTGCTACCTATTCCGACTCAGATGTTCTGAGGTTGAACCTTCCCGAAACTTCTGCTAATCCAAAATTTCAAATTCCCAATTTGTTAAATTTCAACAATCAAAATTCCAGTCAAAATGATCAAAAACCTCCTGTTTTGAATCACTTTACCCCTCCATTTCTCACTTGAGTTCTACTTATTCCAATTTAGAAATTCTGAAATGTAACCTTCTAGAATTGGGTATCTAAAATGCCAAACTCCGTATTTCAAGTTTGTTTTTTTGTGGCTCTGAATTCCAGATATTTCAAAGCAGATGCTTGAAGTTTGGAATCCTAGATTTCAAAGCACATTTTAAATCACTCCCACCCTGATCCTGTGCTTATCATGCATTCTGCATGCATTTTGACCTCTGAACCTGAAACTTCTACAATCTAATATCTGAAAATCTGAAATCAGGCATATTAAAAAAAATTCAATATTTCTACATGAATTTATACTAAATTGCTAACTTTCCTTCAGGATCAATACAGTATCTATCTATCTATCTATCTATCTATCTATCTATCTATCTATCTATCTAATTCTGAATTCTATCTAAATTCCATCTGTTGCTCATTGTGATTTCCACCTTGTCTGAAGTTGAACTTTCCAGAATCTGGTGTCTGTCTGGTGATCTGAATTCTAAATCCCTCTCCATCGTGCTGGATGCTCTGATTGGCTCTTGTTCAGAGGCCCTGTTGTGTGGTCAGTGTGGTCAGTATAGTTGATGAGGTATTTTCTCTGGCATGTGTATCCGGCTCTTTTGTTTCTGGGCTGGCACTTTATTCTCCAGGGGTGCAGATGCTGGACACACTGTAGAGAACACTATGGTCCACTTTTATACCACACAAATCTATGGAACACATCAGTTTTTTATGGTTTGATTTTATCACACTCTGTGTCGTCTGTGATTGTGTTTCAGTCCACGGATCCAGGATCAGTTGCATTCTGTCCAATTCACTGTAGTACTGAAAGTATGAGAACCAAATATGATCCTGAGTCAGGGGGAGCCAGAGATACACCAAACCCAACAAACATCCACAAACCCAAACACTGGGCTGGTGGGATTTGTTTGTGATTGCTGGACGTCTCTAGAACATTCCCATCATTCACTCTGCCTCATCAGGCCTGGCCATTCTTTCTGAACATCCTAAAGTGAACTGCTTGTGTTTTACTGTATTTATTATTTTTTGGGGGTGTTGGTTTGTGTGTGTCTGCCCTGAGATGGACTGGCGACCTGTCCAGGGTGTATCCTGCCTTCTGCCCAATGACCGCTGGGATAGGCTCCAGCTCCCCAGAAGGATAAACAGTTTAGAAAATGTGTGTGGTTTGATTAGTTTTAGTGGAGAATGTTGGGTTGTGTAGTTTGAGCGGAGAATGTTGGGTCACTGTGTAATTTTAGTGGAGGATGTTGGGTCACTGTGTAATTTTAGTGGAGGATGTTGGTTCAGTGTGTAGTTTTAGTGGAGGATGTTGGGTCAGTGTGATTTAGTGGAGGATGTTGGTTCAGTGTGATTTAGTGGAGGATGTTGGTTCAGTATGTAGTTTTAGTGGAGGATGTTGGGTCACTGTGTAGTTTTAGTGGAGGATGTTGGTTTGTGTAGTTTGAGCGGAGAATGTTGGTTACTGTGTAGTTTTAGTGGAGGATGTTGGGTCAGTGTGTAGTTTTAGAGGAGGATGTTGGGTCAGTATGTAGTTTTAGTGGAGGATGTTGGGTCAGTGTGTAGTTTTAGTGGAGGATGTTGGGTCAGTGTGTAGTTTTAGTGGAGGATGTTGGGTCAGTGTGTAGTTTTAGTGGAGAATGTTGGGTCAGTGTGTAGTTTTAGTGCAGGATGTTGGGTTGTGTAGCTTTAGTGGAGGATGTTGGGTCAGTGTGTAGTTTTAGTGGAGAATGTTGGGTCAGTGTGTAGTTTTAGTGGAGGATGTTGGGTCAGTGTGTAGTTTTAGTGGAGGATGTTGGGTTGTGTAGTTTTAGTGGAGGATTTTGGGTCACTGTGTAGTTTTAGGGAAGAATGTTGGGTCAGTGTGTAGTTTTAGTGGAGGATGTTGGGTCAGTGTGTAGCTTTAGCGGAGGATGTTGGGTCAGTGTGTAGTTTTAGTGGAGGATGTTGGGTCAGTGTGTAGCTTTAGTGGAGGATGTTGGGTCAGTGTGTAGCTTTAGCGGAGGATGTTGGGTCAGTGTGTAGCTTTAGCGGAGGATGTTGGGTCAGTGTGTAGTTTTAGTGGAGGATGTTGGGTCAGTGTGTAGTTTTAGTGGAGGATGTTGGGTCAGTGTGTAGCTTTAGTGGAGGATGTTGGGTCAGTGTGTACTTTTAGTGGAGGATGTTGGGTCAGTGTGTAGCTTTAGTGGAGGATGTTGGGTCAGTGTGTAGTGTTAGTGGAGGATGTTGGGTCAGTGTGTAGTTTTAGTGGAGGATGTTGGGTCAGTGTGTAGCTTTAGTGGAGGATGTTGGGTCAGTGTGTAGTTTTAGTGGAGGATGTTGGGTCAGTGTGTAGTTTTAGTGGAGGATGTTGGGTCAGTGTGTAGCTTTAGTGGAGGATGTTGGGTCAGTGTGTAGTGTTAGTGGAGGATGTTGGGTCAGTGTGTAGTTTTAGTGGAGGATGTTGGGTCAGTGTGTAGTTTTAGTGGAGGATGTTGGGTCAGTGTGTAGCTTTAGTGGAGGATGTTGGGTCAGTGTGTAGTGTTAGTGGAGGATGTTGGGTCAGTGTGTAGTTTTAGTGGAGGATGTTGGGTCAGTGTGTAGCTTTAGTGGAGGATGTTGGGTCAGTGTGTAGTTTTAGCGGAGGATGTTGGGTCAGTGTGTAGTTTTAGCGGAGGATGTTGGGTCAGTGTGTAGCTTTAGTGGAGGATGTTGGGTCAGTGTGTAGTTTTAGTGGAGGATGTTGGGTCAGTGTGTAGCTTTAGTGGAGGATGTTGGGTCAGTGTGTAGCTTTAGCGGAGGATGTTGGGTCAGTGTGTAGCTTTAGCGGAGGATGTTGGGTCAGTGTGTAGATTCCTGCCCTGGTGGTCAGACTGTGTCAGAATGGTGGGAGTGCTGCTGAAAGGCTCTGTAGACACTCAGAGCTCCGGGACTCTCGCCAACAGAAGTCTGAACAAAACCCTGTTTAAACAGACCGTCCAGAGATGATATCAGCAGCAGAATCACTGAGGACTTTTAGAAATGACCTGACTGCCCTCAGCACTGTCCATTCTGCTACAGGGAAAGAGCACCCTCACACTGTACATGGGTTTAGAAATAGACAGACAGACAGATAGACAGACAGACAGACAGACAGACAGATGGATAGATAGATAGATAGATAGATAGATAGATAGATAGATAGATAGATAGATAGATAGATAGATAGATAGATAGACAGATGGATGAATAGATAGATAGATAGATAGATAGATAGATAGATAGATAGATAGATAGACAGATGGATGAATGGACAGATAGATAGATAGATAGATAGATAGATAGATAGATAGATAGATAGATAGACAGATGGATGAATGGACAGATAGATAGATAGATAGATAGATAGATAGATAGATAGATAGATAGATAGATAGATAGATAGACGATGATGATGGACAGATAGATAGATAGATAGATAGATAGATAGATAGATAGATAGATAGATGAGATGAATGGATAGATAGATAGATAGATAGATAGATAGATAGATAGATAGATAGATGAGATGGACAGATAGATAGATAGATAGATAGATAGATAGATAGATAGATAGATAGATAGATAGATAGATAGATAGATAGATAGATAGATAGACAAATAGCGATAGATAGACAGACAGATGCACAGATAGACAGATAGAGATAGATAGATAGACAAATAGCGATAGATAGACAGACAGATGCACAGATATACAGACAGATAGACAGACAGACAGATAGACGGATAGATAGACAGATAGACGGATAGACAGACAGACAGATAGATGGATAGACAGAGAGATAGACAGACAGACAGACAGATAGCGATAGACAGACAGACAGCCAGACAGATAGCGATAGACAGACAGACAGACAGCCAGACAGACAGACAGATCCAGTCCATCTTTTCATTATTTAAATAAGTTTATTTTATACAGTTCACAGGCAGATTTGGGGCTTTTACACATTAAAAACAAACAGAAGAGGTAAAAACGAATGACATCACTGTAAATCGTGTCACAGTGTGATCAGTATAAATGAAGGAGGAATAAAAATCACAGGAACCCAAACTGAAGGTTTTACAGTGTTCTCTGTTTCACACGTGCAGGACAGAACACAGCACAGAACCACAGAACCTTCACGCTCACTCACACGCTGGAGTAGGCTCAGTCCGGTCCCCTGCAGTGAGTGTGAGAGCCTCATCTGAATTTGGCTCAGTATGAACAGAAACAGGAAGTCGGCCGGCACCATCGCGATTTTGCATAGGAAAATATTTAACACCCCACGTGAACATCAGACGTTTCTGCATTCAAACAAACAAACAAGCAGAATCTTTCCGAGCGGCATTTTACAGTCATTTGTTTGCTGTTTTTCCACAGAACGGTGACAATGAGTGACCATGTCCTCACTGACCGCCGGACATCTCTATAGAGAATAACTACAGGGGAGAAACAGGTGAGGTCAGCTGGTTCACAGTGGGAAGAGAAACAAACCACTTTGGAAAAAGAAAGAAAAAAGTCTCTGGGGTTCTCATTCTTCTTTTTTGCACCACATTACAAACACATTCAGCAGACCATTCCAGTTTCAGTGGACGCTGAAGGCCTCACTTTTGCATTTTTCTAGTTTGTTTGCGTTTTAAAACCATTTTTCACATCACAGACATAAAACATGCTTTCTGCCAATGTGCTTTCCTCCACAGTGACCTGTAGTGCAGAACTGACCCAAAAGAAACTCATGGTGGCCTCAGATAGAACGAGCACATAACACACACACTCACTCACACACACCAGACAGTACGGCGGCTCAGTTCTGGAAATATTGGAGTCCAGTCTAATCAACGTGATTGGAATCAATGATATGAGTCAGTTTAACTGTACAGTTCCCGTGAACGCCTCCCCCTCAGCAGGTGTGAGTGTTGGGGAAACCATCAGAAACCATGTAGAAAACACAAAAAAAGACCAAAAACGACTTTTTTTGGTTAAACTAAGCTAAAAACTCGAAACGCTATACGCTGTGAATTTACTCACAGCTCTAATCATCGGCCTGATTAAACCGATTAAACAGCTCCAGAGACTCAGCGTCTGCCCAGACGGCTAAACTGATCTGCTGGCGTGTCGGTCAGCCAGAAACTATCGTTTATAAAGCTGCGTATTTGTTTTCCTCAGTGAAATATTAAAGACTAAACAGCGTCTGTAGATAATCAGCTTTATTCAGTTTAACTTGTACACACTGTTCCCTTCTATGCTGGATATTATTTCTATTGAAAAAGTCAGAGCGGCTGCCGTCGCGTTTCCATGGCAGCGGGTTTACTGATTGGTTCTGAACATGTTGTCGTCATGTTAAAGCGACGTACGCATCGGTTAGTTGTTACTGGTTAAGACACGACCTGCGGATTTGTGGTGCAGCCAAATTTAGTAAAGGATAGTCTGAAACTAACTGGTGTAGCTGACTCAGCAAAGCCTTTACGCCCAGTATAAACTTACGCAAACCTGGCTCAGTCCTGGTTAGTGAACTTGACGAAGTTGATTCCAAGAGTCGATAAGGTCACACATTTTCTTGATTCTCGAAATGAAATATTATTACATAAGCCCCCTTTCATACATGCACGTTTATGTGATGTGAATACTAAACCGATGTGCTGGTTTATCTGCACAACAGGCAGGAAATGACCGGTGTGAATGGAAGCAGCTGTGAATGATAACATTAGCAGGAAAACAATCTTGATGAAGGGGAGCAAAGCTGAGGTTTCTGTGATGAGTTTCAGGTTTCAGGTTTAGTGAAAAACACCAGCGTGTGTTTGGTGCATGTCTCTGGTGGCACAGCACTCGAGAGGAGCGCTAAACCTGCTCCTAGTGCACAAACGGCTGCTACTGCAGGAGAGCGGCATGAACTACTAAAGCCCTGAGAAAAATATAGACATTTACTCATAATGAGAATTTTAACATGATTATGACTTAATATCTCAGAATTATGACTTAGTGTCTCGTTATTATAATAATTTTCTGATATTGAGATATCATAATATGGATAGATATGAAGGAAGTTAATCGTATTTTGACTTAACATCTCACAATTATGGCTTAGTATCTCATAATTATGATCTACTTTCTCATAATTACAACTTAGTATCTCATAATTATGATTTACTATCTAATTATTATAAGAATCTTACAATAATGAGATCTCATAACATGGAGAAATATGAACGTTTCTCATATTTTGACTTAGTATCTCATAATTATGACCAACATTCTCATAATTATGGCTTAGTATCTCATGATTATGACTTAGTATCTCATGATTATGACTTAGTATCTCACAATTGTGACTTAGTATCTCATAATTATGATTTGAAATATCATAATTATAACTTAGTTTCTCATAACTATGACTTAGTATCTTGTAATTATGACTTGTGTTTTATTCTTAGAATTTGATTTAGTGTCTCATAATTATGATTTACAATTGTATAATTATGACCTACTTTCTCATAATTATGACAGTGTCTCATTTTAATAATCTGGCCTCTCATAACTATGACAAACGTTTGTCACTATTATGAAATAGTAAGTCATTATTATGAGATACTTTGTCATAATTACAATATAGTAAGTCAAAATTACGAGAAACCTCATTATTATGATATGCTATGTTGCCTTTTGTTCGAGTGGTGGAACAGGCGTCCGTACTGAGCAGAACTTTTCTGTGAGGCTTTTGTTTTTGCCCTAAACGGGACATTGATTCCGGAATTGCTGTAAGCGATGATCAATGGAGTCGATTCCACATCATTTTTTTCAAATTTCAGTTTCAAAAATCAAAACACAGGAAAAAGATCTGGCAACAGAAAAAGTGCGTTATTACTTAATACACTATCGTGATTGACGGTATGAATGATAAGGGATCTTGTTACATTTACTCCTCCGTTCTTCAGATATCAGTTTAATTAAATGGCCTAGACCGTAATCTGGAGAGCTCACGTTCGCTAGATTAACGTGGATTACTACTGGGGGGCTAATTGAACTGTACCTGATTTCCACTGTCGACTGCGGAGGGCAGATCAGCGCCGGTGAAGACGACTCCAAGACACTTTTTGCTACAAACTGTACATTTTGCTTTGTTTTCCACTTCATCCAGCCAATCTACTGATGTAGGCATTATTATTCAGATATCTCTAATGTCTCACGCTCTGGCTCATGTGGATGTGGGTAAATTTGAACGTCGCTGTGTAAAAGCCTTTAAACTTTTCCCCCAAAATGCCTCGAATCAGAGAACTGACTCCGTTTGGGATCGACTCTCAGCCTTACCAGACAGTTTCTCTTCACATAAGGCAAAGAAAAAAACCTGCACCTGCTTTCCATTCACCGGACTGACCATCCATAAACAAACCCCTCAAAGCTACTGTGAGAGAATCAGTCATTACCTCAGAGGCCTCATTCATTAAGACAGTTCAGTACAAACTGACTCTCCGGCTGAGATTAAAGAACAGAGCCAATCAGAGTCAAAACAAGCAGAGACCCTGCTCCTCCTCGGCCTTTCATTTGTGTGAATTCATGCTAACACTTTATTTGAACAGTCCACTGTAGATGCTTTGCAGATGTCGTTAAATTACGTCTATGACTTTTCCTCAACCATAAGACTAACACTCTCTCTGGCTTTACAGGGCTGCTCAGGCCAAAATGAGGCACATGACTATCACTACATCTGTTGGGAACGTGGCTACTCGCCTCGTACAGCAGTGCTGTAGTAGCGTCCAGAGATTTTACAGGTTAAAGACCAAAAACCCCTCCTGATGATGCACCTTGGCCCTGCTGACGAGCCCTGGTCATTTAAGGGGTTAAGCGTCTGTAGATGATCAACAGTGGACTATTCAAATAAACTAGAATGAGAACTCGGTTCTAAAGACGGAGGTGGAACACATTTTTCAAAATTTCTGCATAAATAAACGGTTAAGATGTAAGTGAAGTCAGTCAGAGTGGTTTAGAGTCAGAACTGTTCACAGTGGTGGTGATAGGAACCAGACATCTGAAGAGTTCAGTGCCTCTAAAAATGTCTATATTTGTGTTGTAGTCATGGCAACCCCTGGTTCCCATCACCACCACTGTCTCTACAACTGACCGTTTCACAACAAACCCCTCTGAATGACTGTTTACTGATCATCTACTTAATTATGCAGAAATTTTAAAAAAATGGTGGAGTTCCCCTTTAACATCACTGTCACTGAGAGCATGCGGTCATTTCAGGGTCACACAATGCCGTAAATTTTCCAGCGTGTTTACAGACACAGAGTAGCTGTGACTCCAGACACATCATTCTGTGTGTGTGTGTGTGTGTGTGTGGTGTGTGTGTGTGTGTGTGTGTGGTGTGTCGTCTGTTACACTGGGACACGGCTCTGAGTTTCAGGTCATTTAAGGTCAGCGGAGGCCATGAAGTGATAAACTACATTCCACTGGGTCATCTGGACACACAGAGACTGGGGTAGTGGTGGACGGGGGGGCGGGGCAGAGGGGTCAAGTAGAGGCTGTAGGACGAAGAAGCTCCAGCTGAGACTCCAGAGTAACTCTCTGTAGATGAACCTCCTGAGGAGAGAGAGAGAGAGAGAGAGAGAGAGAGAGAGAGAGAGAGAGAGAGGGAGAGAGAGAGAGAAGGAGAGAGAGAGAGAGAGAAAGAAATAGAAAGACATGCAGAGAAAGAAGTAGAGAAAGTGAGAGGAAAAAGAGAAGAGGAGAGAGAGAAAGAACGAGAGGGAAAGTAGACAGACAGAGGAGGAAGAAAGAGAGAAAGGAGAGAAATAGAGAGAAACAAATTGTAAGAAATATAGACATAAAGAAAAAAAGAATGAGTGAAGAAAAAGAAAGAGGAAGAGTGGGTTAGAAAGAGAAAGAGAAAGAGAGAATGATATGCACAGACAGAACGTGAGAGAACAAAAGAAAGGAGGACAGAGAGAAAATGAAAGAGAGGGAAAGTAGAGAGACAGGAGGCAAAGAGAGAAGAGAGAGAGAGGAGAGAAAGAGAGAGAAGAAATAGGAGGAAAGGACAGAGGCAGAGAGAGAAAGAGTGGAAAAGACAGAAAGAGAGACAGATAGAGGGAGAGAGAGAAAGAGGTTTAGTGTAGAACTGAACTATGAATGATAAAGTGAACGAATTAAATTCCTGCAGTTTATTACAGTGTTATAAACCCTATATACAGTTTCTCTGTTTAATCCTGTAAAACTCTATGTGCTGTTTAAAGCTCAGACTGAAACACACACACACACACACACACACACACACACACACACACACACACACACACACACACACACACAGACACACACACACACACACAGAGACACAGACACACACACACACACTAATACACACACACACAGACACACACACACACAGACATACAGACACACACACACACAGAGACACACACACACACAGAGACACACACACACACACACACACACAGACACACAGACACACACACAGACACACAGACACACACACACACACACAGAGACACACACACAGACACACAGACACACTAATACACACACACACAGACACACACACACACACACTAACACACACACACAGACACACAAATGCACACACACACAGACACACACAAAAACACACACATACGCACACACACACATACATATACACACACACACGTGGCCGTGTGACTGACAGCTCAGATAGAACTGAGAGATCTTTGACCTCTGACCCTTCAGAAGGCCTCTCTCACTCTTTCACACGTGTCCAGGTTTTCAACACTGACCTCTGACCTTTCCTTCTTTTGTCGGTGCGTCTGCGTTTGTCATTACTGGCCTTTCTAATGTGCTCTAATACACACTGAACACACCGATACACACCAACACACTGAACACACTGATACACACTGAACACACACTGATACACACCGACACACACCAACACACACTGATACACACCAACACACACTGATACACACTGATACACACCAACACACACTGATACACACTGATACACACCAACACACACTGATACACACCAACACACACTGATACACACCGATACACACCAACACACACTGATACACACCAACACACACTGATACACACTGATACACACCAACACACACTGAACACACTGATAGACACCAAACACACTGAACACACTGATACACACTGATACACATTGATACACACTGATACACACAGATACATACCAACACACTGAACACACTGATACACACCGATACACACTGATACACACTGATACACACAGATACACACTGATACACACTGATACACACCGACACACACTGATACACACTGATACACACCAACACACTGAACACACTGATACACACCAACACACTGAACACACTGATACACACTGATACACACCAACACACCGAACACACTGATACACACCAACACACTGAACACACAGATACACACCGATACACCGAACACACTGATACACACCAACACACTGAACACACTGATACACACCAACACACCGAACACACTGATACACACCAACACACTGAACACACAGATACACACCAAACACACTGAACACACTGATACACACCGAAACACACTGAACACACTGATACACACCAACACACCGAACACACTGATACACACCAACACACTGAACACACAGATACACACCGATACACCGAACACACTGATACACACCAACACACTGAACACACTGATACACACCAACACACTGAACACACAGATACATACCAACACACCGAACACACTGATACACACCAACACACTGAACACACAGATACACACCAACACACCGAACACACTGATACACACCAACACACTGAACACACAGATACACACCAACACACCGAACACACTGATACACACCAACACACTGAACACACTGATACACACCAAACACACTGAACACACTGATACACACCGATACACTGAAACACACTGATACACACTGATACACACCAAACACACTGATTCACACCGACACACACTGATACACACCGACACACACTGATACACACTGATACACACCAACACACTGAACACACTGATACACACCAACACACTGAACACACTGATACACACCAACACACTGAACACACTGATACACACCAAACACACTGATACACACTGATACACACCGACACACACTGACACACACCAATACACACCAACACACTGATACGCCCCGACACACACTGATACACACCAAACACACTCATACACACCGACACACACTGACACACACCGATACACACCAACACACTGATACGCCCCCACCACACACTGATACGCCCCGACACACACTGATACACACCGAACACACTAATACACACTAATACACACTGATACACACCGATACACACTAATACACACTAATACACACCAAACACACTCATACACACCGACACACACCGATACACACCAAACACACTGATACACACCGACACACACTGATACACACTGATACACACCGATACACACTAATACACACCGAACACACTAATACACACCGACACACACTGATACACACTGATACACACCGAACACACTAATACACACTGATACAGATCAAACACACTGATACACACTGATACACACCGATACACACTAATACACACCGAACACACTAATACACACCGAACACACTAATACACACCGACACACACTAATACACACTGATACACATCAAACACACTGATACACACTGATAGACACTGATAGACACCGACACACACTGATACACACTGATAGACACCGACACACACTGATACACACTGATACACACCGACACACACTGATACACACCGACACACACTGATACACACTGATACACACCAAACACACTGATGCACACCAAACACACTGATACACACCGATACACACCGACACACACTGATACACACCAATACACACTGATACACACCAAACACACTGATACACACTGATAGACACCGACACACACTGATACACACCAAACACACTGATACACACTGAACAGACCAATACACACTGATACACACTGAACAGACCAATACACACTGATACACACCGACACACACTGATAGACACCGACACACACTGATACACCCCGACACACACTGATACACACTGATAGACACTGACACACACTGATACACACTGATACACACTGATACACACTGACACACACTGATACACACTGATACACACTGACACACACTGATACACACGAACACACTGATACACACTGATACACACTGATAACGACACACTGATACACACTGATACACACTGATAGACACTGACACACACTGATACACACTGATACACACTGACACACACTGATACACACTGATACACACTGATACACCCCGACACACACTGATAGACACTGATACACACCAAACACACTGATACACACTGATAGACACTGATACACACTGATACACACCAAACACACTGATACACACTGATACACACCAATACACACTGATACACACTGATACACACTGATACACACCAAACACACTCATACACACCAAACACACTGATACACACTGATAGACACTGATACACACTGATAGACACCAATACACACTGATAGACACCAATACACACTGACAGACACTGATACACACTGATACACACCAAACACACTCATACACACCAAACACACTGATACACACTGATAGACACTGATACACACTGATACACACCAAACACACTGGTACACACTGATACACACCAATACACACTGATACACACTGATACACACTGATAGACACCAATACACACTGATACACACTGATAGACACTGATACACACTGATACACACTGATACACACCAAACACACTGATACACACTGATACACACTGATAGACACCAAACACACTGATACACACTGATACACACTGATACACACTGATACACACCAAACACACTGATACACACTGATACACACCAAACACACTGATACACACTGATACACACTGATACACACCAAACACACTGATACACACTGATAGACACTGATACACACTGATACACACCAAACACACTGATACACACTGATACACACCAAACACACTGATACACTGATACACACCAAACACACTGATACACACCGACACACACTGATACACACTGATACACACTGATACACACTGATACACACTGATACACACTGATACACCAAACACACTGATACACACTGATACACACTGATAGACACTGATAGACACTGATACACACTGATACACACTGATAGACACTGATACACACTGATACACACTGATACACACCAAACACACTGATACACACTGATAGACACTGATACACACTGATACACACTGATAGACACTGATACACACTGATACACTGATACACACTGATACACACCAAACACACTGATACACACTGACACACACTGATACACACTGATAGACACTGATACACACTGATACACACCAAACACACTGATACACACTGATAGACACTGATACACACTGATACACACTGATAGACACTGATACACACTGATACACACTGATACACACTGATACACACCAAACACACTGATACACACTGATACACACTGATACACACTGATAGACACTGATACACACTGATACACACTGATACACACTGATACACACTGATACACACTGATACACACCAAACACACTGATACACACTGATACACACCAATACACACTGATAGACACTGATACACACCAAACACACTGATACACACTGATACACACTGATAGACACTGATACACACTGATACACACTGATACACACTGATACACACCAATACACACTGATAGACACTGATACACACTGATACACACCAAACACACTGATACACACTGATACACACTGATACACACTGATAGACACTGATACACACTGATACACACTGATACACACTGATACACACCAAACACACTGATACACACCAAACACACTGATACACACTGATAGACACCAAACACACTGATACACACTGATAGACACCGACACACACTGATACACACCGACACACACTGATACACACTGAACAGACCAATACAGACTGATAGACACCGACACACACTGATACACACCAAACACACTGATACACACTGATACACACTGATACACACTGATACACACCAAACACACTGATACACACCGACACACACTGATACACACTGATAGACACTGACACACACTTTAAAGCGACAGGTCAGCAGGAACGCAGCCGTCCCCTAGCAACCACCTGGGATACCATAGCAACCACCTAGCAACACTGTAGCAACCACCTTGGATACCATGGCAACCACCTAGCAACACCTTAGCAACTACCTTTGATACTATAGCAAGCACTCAGCAACAGCTTAGCGACCACCTGGAACACCATAGCAAATGCCAGCAGCCACCTGGCATACAATACCAAACCCCAAACCAAACTGCATGTCCTCACTCAGGGCAGGTCCACAAGCTCTAATCCACAGCCACACTGACCCGCACTCCTCTATGTGTCGTTTTTTCATCCATCGTTCCTCCAATAGACTCCCATTCATTTTAAACAACACCTAGCAACCACTTGGCAACCTCCTGACAACCATGAAGTAAACACCCCTTACACCATGACAACCACCTAGCAACAACTTAGTAACCAATCCTTACACCATGACAACTGCCTAGCAACACCTTAGCAACCGCCTAGCAAGAATCTTAAGCTGTGCAATCAGTGCATTTTCTTCAGGAACTGCACTGTCCTGGTTTATTTTGTTGATTTCTTTAATTGAAAAGAAGTAAAACATTTTCTGTAAATGTTATTACAAATTACTTTATATTTGAAATAAAAAAAAAATAGTAATGGTGGCATGTGCAAAAGTTTGTACACCCTTCCAGTTGTAAACTCTCAGAACTTAATGAACTGACTCATTAGGCCTTAACTGACCCGTTAGAACTGGTTAGACGGATCAAGAATAGTCATTAGGAATTGTCAGCTGATGACAAATCCAGAGCGTAATAAATTCCCCGACTCTTCAAACCGTGCGCTAACATTCAAGAAACACAGGGTAACGGAAGCAGCTGGCTAAAGATCTGAAAATGAAGCCAACTGATTCCTACAAAGCAGGTGGCTATAAAAAGATCCACCGTCATTAGAAACGTCATTAGAAATGGCAGTAAAGGGGAACTGTGGAAGATCTGAATGACTAAGAAAACTCTCAGACAGAGCTACTCGTGTGGCCAGAAATGCAACAGGACAATGATCCAAAACACACCTCAAAATCCACCATGAATTTCTCAAGCTGAAGCGTTTGGATTGACTCTCACAGCCCCCTGACTTCCCTGACTGAACATCACAAAGTATGTGAGCAGGTCTTAAACATGCTGAGCATGCAAGACGGCCAAAGAACCCTGCAGAACTGGAAGAGTGGGTGAAAATTCCTGAAAGAAGAATAGAAAGACCTCTGCGACATCAAAGGGAGTATTATAAACGCTGACTTGGTAGCGTGTCCAAACTTTTGCACATCACTAATTTTACTTAAAAAGCAAAAAATGTTGTTTTAAAATTTCTGTTGAAGTTGTGTTTAATTTATTTCACCAGGCTGTCTAAACTGTCCATAACTGTACTGTTATCTATAATCATGGACTAAAATATGGACAAAAATCAAGGTTCAATATGCTGCTACCGTTTTAGATATAGTTATGTTATAACTGAAGTTTGGAGGGAGGAGCATGGCTGAAACCCCTCCTTCTTCCAATCTAAGTGCCTATAAACTCACATCCTCACCTTCTGTTCCCATGACGAAGTGTTTGCAATCCGCACCGGCCCCCCATCTCCTCCCTGTTAATCAGTCCTGCATCAGTCCTACTACAGCTATCAGGAGGTTTTGACCTTCCAGCTACAGGCAGACACTGCCCAAAACACCATCCCAAGTTCTCAGAGTTCTCCCCCTCCCTCAATCAGTCGCCCCTCATACTACCACCGCCATGTTGAAGGCACTGTCCAAACTCACTAACTGTAATAATAGTGTGTTGATCCAGAGTAAAACTGAAGAAGGAAACTTTAGACTCCACACACGTCTTGGCTGATCAGCTGCATTTGGATCTGCAATCTGATTTTTTGCTGAACTATCGCTTTAACCGCCTTTGAGAGCCAGCTGAGGCCTGTGGAAGAGTCAGTAACTCAACACTGCAGCTGCTCTAAGCTGCAGAGCTTGGGGGCGCAGCATAAATGAATGTTTAGCATTGCTCAACTCTGATTTTAATCTCTCTCACTTGTATTCAATGGTGGCTTTGCTTAAATAAATGAAGGGTGGTCTCTGACTTTCGCTCAGACACAAACTGTGCAGTTGCTGCTGGACGCTCTGTTCTGATCAGGTCGGTTGAGGAAGTGAGTGTGAGTGTGAGTGTATTCTGAGTAGGTGCAGTGAAGCGTCTCTGTTTCTGAGGCTGTATTATCTGATACAGGAGAAGGTGTACGGAGCAGACAGTGAGCTGATATGACCACGTCAGGTCAGCCTGCAGGTCAGCCGTGTGCGTGTGAGGATTGATTTATGTGTTTCTCAGGAAAGATGGGCTCAAAATAATCCTGCATGCTGAATGAACACAGAGACACAGACCACCTGCACCAGGGGTGCACAAACTTTTTGTCTCGGGGGGCAGTGCCTGTGGTGGACCGAGGGCTGAAGAGACGACACAGTATACAAATTGAGAACGTAGGTCGGCTTTAAATCTACAAATGTGTGTATGTGTGTGTGTGTGTGTGTGTGTGTGTGTGTGTGTTTGAGTGTGGGTGTGTGTATGTGTGTATATGTGTGTGTATATATGTGTGTGTATGTGTGTGTGTATATATGTGTGTGTATGTGTGTGTTTGTGTGTATATATATATATATATATATATATATATATGTGTGTGTTTGTGTGTGGGTGTGTGTATGTGTGTATGTGTGTGTGTATATATATGTGTGTGTATGTGTGTATATATATATATATATGTGTGTGTGTGTATATGTGTGTGTATATATATGTGTGTGTGTGTGTATGTGTGTGTTGTGTGTGTGTTGTGTGTGTGTGTGTATGTGTGTATATGTGTGTGTATATACATGTGTGTGTGTGTGTGTGTTTGTGTTGTATGTGTGTGTTGTGTGTGTGTGTGTGTGTGTGTTGTGTGTGTTTGTGTGTGTGTTGTGTGTGTGTTGTGTGTGTGTGTGTGTGTGTGTGTGTGTGTGTGTGTGTGTGTTACCTTCAGTTGCTGCTGTAGTTCACTGTTTAGCCGTGTTAGCACTGCGTTCGTTTCTTTATTTTTCCTGATGGCCATCTGAATCTCCCTCTTCTGCCTGGCAGGCAGCCTGAAAAACACTCTCTCCATTACTCCACCACAGTAGAATATTAAAGTGATAGTTTGAGCCAAAATAAACGTATGAACACAGTTTCTCCCTCACCCTGAATGTAGGTGATCGTCTACTCCAACTAGCATTGAGCCTAAATCACCACACACTCACCACAAACCCTGCGGAGCTGTTCAGTCTCTAATAGACTTGATGATGTGGTTTCTGACACCGTATGACTCACTGTGATCTGGAAACATGGACTAAAGTACTTCAGCTTAGTTCAAAACAGTCCTAAAGCCTGAATCTTGGCTTCACGTTAGTCTTGCATGATCTGTGATGTTTGCAGTGGGAGGAACTGTGTAAATCTGATATCCAGGCGTCAAAACAAATGTTAGCATAGCTCCTCTCTAGCAGCAGGAGGCCAAAGGTCAAGCATGTGCTTTCAAATGGAGGTGAACAGTGCTCTCCAGCCTCTCTCTCTCTCTTCTCTCTCTCTCTCTCTTTTGTGTGTGAAGCTTTTAACCTTTTAACACCTCTGATCTGCTCACACACCTGACTCTAACGTTAATGGCTCTCCAGATAAGGAGGAATTCAGGCCTGTGCACAGACATTTCGAGGGCTCATAGTGGAAAAATGCAACATGAAGATGAATTGAGCTTATTAAAAGGTTAAAAGTGGACCCGTATTAAAAACTAAATACAGCACCATATTGCATTCACTGTTGTCATGAGAAGGAGTCCAGAGTACCAGCATACCATGATACACCAATGAGTCCTTGGGCAAGACTCCCAACTCTACAGCTGCCTCTGTAAGGCGACTAAAGCCGGATAAGAGCATCTGCCAAATAGTGTGAATGTAAAATCACCCAAATGTAACCATCATGCAGCTGTTAGCTATCACGCTAGTTAAGAGTCTTGTATAAATCACTGTTCTTTACAGAAATAAACATGTGGTGTGGTTATAAACCACTTATTAACCCCTTATTACCAACAGTGTGTTTGGTTGTTGTTCAAAATTACCACCTTATAACATGTGACTCTTTCCTAAAACGATGATTATAGTGTTTCATTGGTGGGAGTGACTGATGAGTTTAAGCTCAATGTCTTATTTTACTATTTATTAATATTCACACTTTCTAATACAAACTTTGGTAAAGGAACCAGCATATTTTTAATACAGCAGCCTGAACTGAACGCATCCTGACTGACCTTTGACCTGTTTTGGGCGCTGTGGTGGGGGTGGAGCTTGAGTAGGCGGAGCCTGAGTGTGTAACAGTGTTCTGGTTTTCTGGGTGGAGCTTCCGGCGCATGGGCTTCTGAGGGGCGTGGCCTTGGAACAGCAAGGTAGAGTCCTGGAGAAACACCCAGAGCTGTTATTTATATATAT
Organism: Colossoma macropomum; assembly: GCF_904425465.1. Classification (NCBI taxonomy): domain Eukaryota; kingdom Metazoa; phylum Chordata; class Actinopteri; order Characiformes; family Serrasalmidae; genus Colossoma; species Colossoma macropomum. The sequence continues at coordinate 40,588,328 of NW_023494802.1, forward strand.
ACATATACATATGTATATATACACACACACACACATATATATATATATACACACACACAGTATTTATACATTCTCTCTAAACAGATCAAATATTACCATTGAGTTTTACAATAATTATTTATTCATTAATACTATAGTTGATAATATTATTTTATTGAATAATATATTTTGTATAAAATGTAATAATAATAATATTCTTTTTTTTAAATATGCAAATTCATTTATTTCACTGCAAAATCTGCATCCACAACTATTCTGATATATTCTTATAAATTCATTTTTGAAATTCTATATTTAAACTTCATTCTGGACAGTAATTTTATTATTAATTTTTAAATTAATTTCTTCATTTCCACGTTTATTTTATACAGGTAAGTGAACGTAAGAGCCTCAGAGTGCAGCCGAGAACTGCAGTGTTTTCTTGTGATGACCATAACATGATGTAAGAAGGCAGGATCAGTACGTACTGTTTTAGGGCCCCCTGGGGTCTCTGTGCCAGGGCCGACTGTCCTCAGGGGTCCTAAGGCCTGAGGGGGTTCAGCGGTCTCCTCCTGAAATAGAAAGATAGATAGAGAGCGAGAGGTAGAGACAGAGAGAGAGGGAGAGAGAGAGTGTGTTAATGTAAGTGGTCATCAAGGACAACACTGTGTACACTATATACAGTAAACCAGGAGGAAGCAGAGCAGAGGCTAAAGTGGGGCAAAACAGTAGCACAGCTTTTTAAAGTAGATGAACAGGTTCAGGCAGAACGTGCTTCTCATGTTCCCGTAGCAACATCTTCAGTGAATTCGGACAGCAATTGGGCGGATATTTCCAAGCAAATGTGAGAATTATGGGAATAAAAACGTGTGCACATATGTTTTCATGTTAAAATATACAGTACGTGCAATACGTGATATTTTAAAATATGTGCCATTTATTTTTTTTTTGCACATATATGTCAATCTATTGAAAGATGTACACGTGTAGCTGAAATATATGCAATAGTGTTAATCTTTAACATTTACATACTAAAGTATGTATTTCTTTTTCATACAAGTGCCATCTTTTCTACAACTGACCCCACCCAACACGTCCACTCGCACCACTTCCAGCTGAACTGTAGGTGCACTAAATGCACATCTTCATTTGTGGCAGATGAAGGTTTCTCGAATAAAAAATCCATTTTTTTAAAGTACTTTTTAAAGTCATTCAGCCAAGACCAAACTGGGCTGCGCTCCACTCTCCTTCATAGTTCAATGAGCCACTGTACGCTGAGTGTTCCCACAGAGGAGGAGCACGACGTTCAATAAACAACCACATTTATTATTAACAATAACCGCAATAAACAATTACTCCACCAAACTATGTGGTTTATTAACAGGCTGCCAAGAAACACAGTGATTACAAAGATTACTGACAACAATTATTCCACCAACAGCACAATGAACATTAACACAGAGCTCAGTTTATTATGCGCTCATGTGTTTATGTTTCAGACCAGCTCTGAATTCAGCTGATCAGAACTATCAAAGACTGTAACACACAGACACACTGTTCACCAGTGTAAACTGTAGATTTACTGCACAGCAGCACATCACAGTGTAAACAGACAAACAGTGTAGATGCAGATTTAACTGTAGAGAGAGAGGAAATCCACCCTCCATACCCCCATCCTTCTGACCCCCACCCTACTGACCCCCACCCTCCATACCCCCATCCTTCTGACCCCCACCCTCCATACCCCCATCCTTCTGACCCCCACCCTACTGACCCCCACCCTCCATACCCCCATCCTTCTGACCCCCACCCTACTGACCCCCACCCTCCATACCCCCATCCTTCTGACCCCCACCCTCCATACCCCCATCCTTCTGACCCCCACCCTACTGACCCCCACCCTCCATACCCCCATCCTTCTGACCCCCACCCTACTGACCCCCACCCTCCATACCCCCACCCTACTGACCCCCACCCTCCATACCCCCATCCTTCTGACCGCCACCCTACTGACCCCCACCTTCCATACCCCCATCCTACTGACCCCCACCCTACTGACCCCCACCCTCCATACCCCCATCCTTCTGACCCCCACCCTACTGACCCCCACCCTCCATACCCCCATCCTTCTGACCCCCACCCTACTGACCCCCACCCTCCATACCCCCATCCTTCTGACCCCCACCCTACTGACCCCCACCCTCCATACCCCCATCCTTCTGACCCCCACCCTCCATACCCCCATCCTTCTGACCCCCACCCTACTGACCCCCACCCTCCATACCCCATCCTTCTGACCCCACCCTACTGACCCCCATCCTACATAATTCTACCCTACTGATGCCCACCCTCCACAACCCCATCTTTCTGACCCCCACCCTCCATACCCCCATCTTTCTGACCCCCATCCTTCTGACCCCCACCCTCCATACCCCATCCTTCTGATCCCCACCCTACTGACCTCCACCCTCCATACCCCACCCTCAATACTCCCATCCTTCTGACCCCCACCATCCATAACCCAGTCCTTCTGACCCCCACCCTCCATACCGCATCCTTCTGACCCCCACCCCCATGCCCCATCCCACTGACCCCCACCCTTAACACCCCACCCTACTGACCCCCATCCTCTATACCCCATCCTCTATACCCACATCCTCCATATATCATCCTTCTGACCCTCACCCAAATGACCCCCAACACTACACATAAATAAGAAATAAATATATTTGGGAATTAAATATTAGTTTCCAAATTTGTTTAATTATAATGACTATAATGATATAAATTAAACATAGTCAACAATGTTGTTATTACTGTAAATATCTGATATATTGTCACTGTATGTTCATGTTATTAGTGTTATACTACTATGGCAACACTGGACCTTACAGTCACATCAATACAGCTACACTGAACGTGAATGTGAGAGAGAATGAGAGAGTGAAAGAGAGAGAGAGAGCGAGCAAGAAAGAGAGAGAGAGACAGAGAGAGAGAGAGAGAAAGAGAGAGAGAGAGAGAGAGAGAGAGAGAGAGAGAGAGAGAGAAAGAATGTGAGACAGACAGAGAGCGAGACAGACAGAGAGAGAGAGAGAGAGAGAGAGAGAGAGAGAAAGAATGTGAGACAGACAGAGAGCGAGACAGACAGAGAGAGAGAGAGAGAGAGAGAGAGAGACAGACAGGGAGAGAGAGTCTAGTGCCCTGCATGCTGGTTCCTCCTCGAGTCCACACAGTAAATCCTGTTATATTGATATGATGTAACTCAGCTGAACATGGAGTCGGTCCATCTAATCACAGCAGATCAGCAGCTCAACATCTCCAGCCCTCTGAGCTCCATCTACTCAGGCTCATTAGAAACATCTGATCTGCTCTCCATGATCTTCTCCACTTCGGAGGGGGGGGGTAAATTTAACTTCCATCTCATCCTGCTGTCAAACAATCGCTTTAACCTTCGGAGTCTCACATAAAACCTGCAGCACTGCAGAACCCACTTTTACTGAACATCTCATGACCAGTGTTTCTGCTGATCCAGGATCTTTGCCCCTTATAAAATGTTTATTAGGCTGAGAAAGGCAAAAACTGTGGACGTTACAGTCTGCAGTGAAACTCACGTCTCCAATGAAGCTGCTTTCATCATGAGCAACAGCGCCGTGCAGTGGCGACTGTGTGTCACAGCACTGAGCCTGAACACCTACTTTAATACAACACATCAACCTGAACTGGTGAAACTGTTGATTGTAGAGACTCAGATGTCTTTACAGAGGTGGTGATAGGAACCAGGGGTCACCATGACTACAACACAAATACAGTCATTTAATTTACTATCTAGAACCACCAATAAACCTACACGAGTCTTCTGAGTGGTTTATATGGAATATTGATGATGGGGAAATAGTCATAAATCTGAAAATAGTTTTCTTTTGGGACTATTTTGTCTGATAACGGCCTGCGTGTACCTCTGCACCCTTATTGGGCTCAAATAAATATGTTTTAGGCCAAAACTGTCATAAAACAATGTATCAGACATCATAACATTTAATGTAATAACTTTCTGTGAGGGAGCTTTTAAGAGGTGGACGTCCGGTTCCTATCACCACCACTGTGAACAGTTCTGATTCTAGAGTTGAACATTATATCAAACCACTTTGATTTGACTGTTTATTTATCTATTTTAACCAATTAACCACAGAACTGTTTGAAATATCGGTGGAGAAATACACCCACCACCTGTTCTAGGGCTGAGCGATATGATAATACATATCGATACTGTGATGAAGTATCACAATACAACACAGTGTATATCGTCAGTACTTGTCAAACACTGACCAACTTTATGTTTCATTATAAAGAGAGCAAAATTAGTCCAGAACTGCCTCCACATGTCAGACACTTCCACCTCCCTGTTTCTACACTCATTGTCCATTTTATCAGCTCCACTTACTGTATAGGTGCACTTCGTAGTTCTACAGTTACAGACTGTAGTCCATCTGTTTCTCTGATACTTTGTTACCCTGTTCTTCAGTGGTCAGGACCCCCATGGACCCTCACAGAGCAGGTACTATTTGGGTGGTGGATCATTCTCAGCACTGCAGTAACACTGACGTGGTGGTGGTGTGTTAGTGTGTGTTGCGCTGGTCTGAGTGGATCAGACACAGCAGTGCTGCTGGAGTTTTTAAACACTGTGTCCACTCACTGTCCACTCTATTAGACACTCCTACCTTGTCGGTCCACCTTGTAGATGTAAAGTCAGAGACGATAGCTCATCTGCTGCTGCACAGTCTGTGTTGGTCATCCTCTAGTCCTTCATCAGTGGTCACAGGACGCTGCCCATAGGACACTGTTGACTGGATGTTTTTGGTTGGTGGACTATTCTCAGTCCAGCAGTGACACTGAGGTGTTTGAAAACTCCAGCAGCACTGCTGTGTCTGATCCACTCAGACCAGCGCAACACACACTAACGCACCACCACCACGTCAGTGTTACTGCAGTGCTGAGAATGATCCACCACCCAAATAGTACCTGCTCTGTGAGGGTCCATGGGGGTCCTGACCACTGAAGAACAGGGTAACAAAGTATCAGAGAAACAGATGGACTACAGTCTGTAACTGTAGAACTACAAAGTGCACCTATATAGTAAGTGGAGCTGATAAAATGGACAATGAGTGTAGAAACAAGGAGGTGGTCATAATGTTATGCCTGATCGGTGTATACATATATATATATGTGTGTGTGTGTGTGTGTGTGTGTGTGTGTGTGTGTGTGTGTTGGTCAAACTATCGCTTTAATCCGGCTGTGTAAGCAGGCCTGGTTCAATGCTCAGTGACTCCAGCTTCTGATCTAAAGGACTATGACAAATGAATTCTATACAGCTCTCAGATTCCTCCTCTCAGCTCCGCAGCAGTGAGAAAAGGGGAAGGAGATGAAAAACAGCCATAAAGTTTCAAAGTGGCGTCAGTTTGAGGAGCCGCGATGTCTTTGGAGAGTCGTGAGAAACAGGAAAGTGTGAAATATGGAGCCAGAAAACCTCTGAATCCAGCAGCCTATACGAGCCTCTCTAGGACAGACCACAGCAGCCTTTCTCACAGAGATATATCAGACTGGTCACTTTCATTATGGAGGAGTATTAGCACTGTATAGTGTTTCACTGGTGCTGGTGAAGGTATGAGAACTCAATGCTGCCAGAATATCAACAATCTGCAGGTTTGGTCTCAGAGAGCAAGTTCATTTCAGCCAAACAGCCACGAAGAACAAGCGATTCTTTTTCCAGTGTCAGAAAAAAAATTTACATAAATTATACAGAATCCACTCTTTTCAGGAGACTCACATTGAGTTCCTCAGAGAATCTGCAGACACACCTCCAAAGTTCAGTCTTAGAAGCTGGTTGATCATTTTCTGAAGTAATCAAACACATTCAGTGGTGTTGAGGTCTGGACTCTGGGGTGGTCAGTCCATCGTTCAGCTTCTTTGTTTGATGTGTCCGTCTCCTTTTCTCAGTGAGGTTCTTCTTGAACAGCTACACATCCTTTCAGACCCACAGCGCTGAGTCGTCTTCTCACAGTGGAAGGATGGACAGAAACACCTGTGGATGTTTTCAGATCTGAAGCAGCTTGATTTTCTCCTCTCTCTCAGAGATGAAAGCTTTAAGTGCTGTTTATCTGACGGGGGCAGTTTTAGAGTCGACCAGGTCTTCCAGGTGGTTGTTAGGAGGAACATTTTCTCTGTAGCTCTTAGGTTTTTAGACTTTCTCCTTCATAATGTAAGTGGATTATCTTATCCCCTCACAAACATCTCCAGAACAAACATCTCCTGCACGGAACTGTGTGTGTATATATATGAAGAAAACCTCCTTTTTTGACGTTTTCAGTTTTTGATATAATTTCAAAGTACCTGTCACCCTTTACATTGTATATAAATTTCATGATGAATGGACCAAAATAAACGACCCAAAATGACTTGGTAAAAACGTCTGGTTCCATTGACTTACATTAAAAGTGAAGTATGTTTTTTCCTTCTCCTGTAAAGTTACCATTTTGGAGATACAAGGTTTTCTTCCGACTATATATACATATATATATACACACACATTCTCCTCACCTCTTCTCTGAACTTGCTGAAGTCTGCGAAGTGAGGCTGCTGCACGGCCTGCTGGGAGTTTTCTGCTCCCGGGAGGAAGTGGGACATCTGCTAAAAGAGAAGAGCTTCATTAATAAAAGTGATCATCACATTTACATTATTTGGTGTGTGAAGTTTGCTTCTTTCGTTTTGCACTGGGGCCACGCGGCTAGTGTAGCTAACAGATAATGAAAGTCTATACCCCACTGTGGCATGCGCCCACCCCCGACGATGAAGGCTGCGAGAGCCAGCGGGAAGGCGGGGCCCGAACACCAAGCGGCGACGAACCTCATCGAGGAGGGAACCCCCACGAGTGGGACACTAGTCACGTGAGTGACAGCGGGAGGAGGACGAGGACGATGGCGCCGGCCACGAGAGGCACGAGGCCATGGAGCGAGTCCCGAGCTCCGTCGCCCGGGCCCCGCCCCCTGTTCCACAGCGAGGCCGCTTCACGATACCTCACGTTCGACCTGGGTGGCCGAGCTGCGAGCTGGGGGCGGTGACGGGGAGGGGGAGCGACGATCTCTCGTTCCCTCTCGGCTCAGGTGACTTTTCATGCAGTCGAGTGAAATCTGAACATGATCTGATCTCTGAAAACTCATCTTGATGTGAGGTGTAACAGCCTTATCATGCTGTACTGCTGTCTCTGGGTCCTCTGGGTCTCACTTTATTAGATAGTCCACTACAGATGACCTACAGATGTTCAAACTGTTAACAAACTATCTGCTAAACAGTGGTGGGGTTTGGGTTAGGATTTGGACCAGGGTGAGGGTTGGGTTTAGGTTCTGGGCTGAGGTTAAGGGTAGGGTTAGGATTAGAGCAGGTTCAGAGTTGAAGACAATTATGGTCAATTTAGCAGATATTTAGGTGTAACTTCAAAGTAAACTGAGTATCTACACAGCATCTGTAGTGGACTATCCAAATGAAGTGTTTCCACCTTTTCTCACCAGGCAGAGGAGAAAAAAATGCCTAACATGTTTTCTCTTTCTTTGTTTTTAGCAAACTTATGAATTAGTATTTCTAAATAATGACTTATTTTCTCAAAATATGGACTTACAATTTTGAAATTATTTTAGCGACGCATCTTGAACTCCACAGAAAATAAAACATCATTTTAAGATTCTAAGCAATTATTTTGAGATGTTAAATCTACATTTTGAGAAAATAAATCATTATTTTGAGATACTAAGTTAATATTTTGACATATTGCTGCTAGAAACAGAGATCAAAGTTGTCTTGGCTGGTCAACTATATGTGGGGTTTGTAGGGGCGGGGTCTTCATTGTTGTTAGGTTAACTATCGCTTTAATAGTCTGAATTAAGCATGAAAAAAAAGATGTTTAAGCTCGGATGTTTCAGTGCTTTATTTATTCATGTGTTCTTCTCTACTCTGTGTGTTTCTGATGTTTGCAGAAGGTTCTTGTTCTTGCTGAGGAGGGTTTTACCTGTGAGGCTGGAGGTCGAGGGGGCAGAGCAGGAGGAGGGGGCAGCCAGCCGCTTTTACCGCCTACAAAAGACAAAAACACAGGCATGTTTATAAAGCAAATGCAGTGTTTCAGAAGCAGTGCAGACGGTTTTTAACTGACGCCCAACTGTGTTTGATCCAAAACATGTTCTGTTTTTCATTGTTGGACCTGTATGTACAGCAGCCAGGTTCTCCTGTTAGGAGAACTGAGTAAAAGTCGGTGCTCTGCAGTGACTGGAGGAGTTTCAGTACAGTTTTACTCTCTGTAGGAGTTTCAGTACAGGTCTTACTATCAGTGTCTGTCTGAAACACTGTCAGAGAGGCTCCTGACAGGGTGCAGAGTTCAGGTTTTAAAGAGTTTAATCCTCGTTTGTCCCACAAATGCCTTGAAATGCCTCTCGTTACACTGCGGGGAAATATTTGCCGTAGCTTATTGAAACAAGTGGAGATAAAACTTTGTGAATCTATACCACATCTGCGTTTGTGAGTAGAAGAGGAGATATTTTATTATGATTTGAATTTATGAACGTTATTGTTGTGTGTACAGCTTTTACAGTGAGGAGAAACAAGCATTTAGACTCTTTTGTTTCTGTTATTTAATATAGTCCCAATTCAATTTTGGCCCATTCCTCTAGGCAGATCGTTTCCCCCGCGGTTATGAGGACACTGTGGATGGATTTGCAGTTTCAAACCTAACCCATAAATTCTAAATGGGACTCAAGTCAGGAGATTAGCTAGGCTGTGTAAGCACCTTCACTTTTTCCTTAGTTATTTTTGTTGTATGTTTTGGGTCATTGTCTTGTGGAAATGTCCACAAGATCGTAATCTTATGAGATTAAATTCTCCTCTAACATCTCCCGCAACATCTCTGCGTTCATGTTTCCTTCTGTGACGTGGAATGCCAGCACTGTTTTCAGATAAGCAGCCCACATCATGATACTGCCACCATCATGCTTCACTGCAGGTGCTCTGATCTGATGTGCAACCCTTCTTTCTCCAAACATGATAAGTTGGATTATTACCAAAGAGTTCTATTTGTATTGAATCTGACCAGAGTACATTGTTCTGAAAGAACTTTGTCTAAATGCTTATAAATTTTAAATGCCAGTCGGAGGACTTTTGGTAGGAACGGAGATGATTGTGGTGCAGTTAACTGCTGTGGAACTGTAGCTCTTGCTTTACGATCAGATGTGGTTCCATGACTTTCCCACTCGCATATTATAGAACCAACTGTGCCGACGAGGACGTTTAATGTCTTGTTAGGGCTTTTTACAGTCAAGTGTTGTTTGATAATGTTCTCCCTGAGAACTTCAGGAAGCTCCGTCACATTCACCATGATCACTACTTGTTGTGTAAAATTTTTCCAATGAATGGCAGCTTCTCTTATAATGACACCTGGTAAAATTTGCACAAGAACCTTTGTATGGAACAGTATCAATAAGTGTTTCTTTACCTTGTCCGCTCTGCTGGAGGAGCTTGTTGAGGTCGAGTGAGGAGGCACGCGAGTGGGTTTTCTGAGGACGTGGTGGGGGGGTCGGAGGCTCCTCAGCTTTCTTCATAGCATCGTCTATAGAGGTGCTTGAATAAGATCTGTGGAAGACACCAACACATACATTTTAAACAGCTGCTATTGATTTACAAAGGCTTTTCAGAGAGACAACACTAAAACCACTACTAACATTCACCCCTTAACATTTAAATTTGTGCATAATTAAGGCATTAAGATGTAAACAAGGTCATTCAGAGTGGTTTGGTGTGAAACACTCCGTTCTAGAGAAACTTGCTGAGTCAGAACTGTTCACAGTGGTGGTGATAGGAACCAGACGTCCACCTCTAAAAGCTCCCTCACAGAAAGTTATTACATGAGATGGTTATGATTACACTGCCTGATGTCTGAGACGCTGTTTTACGGTAGTTTTGAGAAATATTTTGGCCTAAAACGTATATTTTAATACATTCAAGGCGCACATGTACATGCAGGGTGTTATCAGGCAAAATAGTCCCAAAAAAAACATATTATTTTCAGATTTATCTCTATTTTACCATCATCAACATTCCGTATAAACACTCAGAAGACTCGTGTAGGTTCACTAGAGGTTTTGGATAGTAAATAAAATGTCTATATTTCTGTTGTAGTCATGGCGACCCCTGGTTCCTATCACCACCACTGTAAAGACATCTGAACCATTTCACACCAAACCACTCTGAATGACTCTGTTTACATCTCAAACACTGAATTATGCAGAAATTGAAAAAGAATGACGGTAAAGCGTCGGTTTAAGTACAGATCTTACACATTAGTTTCACATTAAATACTTTATAGCATTTAGATGTGGTTAAGACTTACAATCTCAAGGCTTAACATTAAATAACTTTAATAATAATAAATAAAGAGTTAATATAGTCCATAATGCTGTAGGTTACCTGGGTCTCGTTCTTGACTTCATGTTAAGGTCCAGCTCATGGGGAGGATCTGAAACACAGTGGATGCTAAAACTGTAAGCAGCAGTAATAATAACAGTGGAGTGAACTTCTGCAATGGGACTTCTGCAATAGAACCACATGATCAGATAAGCAGTCGCTAGAAAAACCATCAGGAGCAATGCAGCTTTTTTACCTCTAGCACACAACTAGATATCATAGTACATTTTATATGTAAGAAAAGCATAATTTTAGCTTATATTTTAGTCTATATCACTCCGATGGCCCAGAAAGATCTAAACTATGATGCCTGATATTAGTGCTTGGACCCCTGTAATTGCTTTTGGCCATTCTCCACCAAAATCACTGCTTCCAGATGCTCCCAGACGTTCTTATATCACTCCCCTCTTCACAGACTTCAGTCTCCTCCACAAACCCCACTATGCACTGGGGCATAGAGAAGAAGACCCCTGCTGACCTTTGACGCTTTGTCCCAGATAGACCGAGAGATAACGCTTCATAAGGTCCCTCTGGGAAGCCGTGTGTGTTTCTGTAACATGTTCAGGCCAAAGCAATAACGTAGAGGAACTTCAGAAGAAGCGCCAGATATTTGTTTATTCCAATATCTCTGAGCTACGATGAAAGTGATACGGATGAAAGTGAAGTCCCGGAATAACAGAAGAGGATCTAGAGGACCAAACGAAAGGTCAGCAGAGGATCCAACAGGATCTGTGTTTATGAAGCAGCTACAAATACAGCCTTTGATATCATGTGGAGCGCGTTCAACAACACTCGGCCGCTTTATTAGAAACACCTACTGTCTGCTTCCACTCACTGGCCACTTTATTAGAAACACCTACTGTCTGCTTCCACTCACTGGCCACTTTATTAGAAACACCTACCGTCTGCTTCCACTCACTGGCCACTTTATTAGAAACACCTACCGTCTGCTTCCACTCACTGGCCACTTTATTAGAAACACCTACCATCTGCTTCCACTCACTGGCCACTTTATTAGAAACTCCTACCTTGTGCTTCCCATCTCTGGCCACTTTATTAGAAACACCCACCTTGTGCTTCCACTCACTGGCCACATTATTAGAAACACCTACCGTCTGCTTCCACTCACTGGCCACTTTATTAGAAACAAACACCTTGTGCTTCCACTCACTGGCCACATTATTAGAAACACCTACCGTCTGCTTCCACTCACTGGCCACTTTATTAGAAACACCTACCTTGTACTTCTACTCACTGGCCATTTTATTAGAAACACCCACCTTGCGCTTCCACTCACTGGCCACTTTATTAGAAACACCTACCTTGTACTTCTACTCCCTGGCCACTTTATTAGAAACACCGACCTTGTATTTCGACTCACTGGCCACTTTATTAGAAACACCAACCTTGTATTTCGACTCACTGGCCACTTTATTAGAAACACCAACCTTGTATTTCGACTCACTGGCCACTTTATTAGAAACACCAACCTTGTATTTCGACTCACTGGCCACTTTATTAGAAACACCAACCTTGTATTTCGACTCACTGGCCACTTTATTAGTATAGCCTGTACTTCTACTGAATAATTCACAGCAGATACTGAATAATTTAAAGAGCTACTGAATTTTTAAAGTAGATACTGAATGATTTATATTAATTACTCAATAGATAAAGAATAATTCATAGAAGTAAATAATGAGCCTTAAGGTTAAAAACTGACTAATACACTGAAGATCAAAGGGTTTAAGTTTGATTTAAATAGAAGCAGCACTTAGAGGTGACTGTTCAGTGCTGACCTGTTATTCTATATCACACAATGTAAAATAAGGCTTTACTCTGACTGTGTTTTTCATGACTGGTCAGGCTGTGACTCAGTGGGCGGTCAGTGTTCGGGCTAACGTGCTGCTTCCGTGTTACCTGGTTTTAAAGTGCTGCTCTGCAGTGTTGGCTGCTCTGCTGGCTGGTCTTGGGGAGCAGCTGCTCTCTGAGGACTGAATTCTGCTGACACAGCACAAACGCAGTCATGCAGAAGATCAGAGAACACACACACACACACGCAAACACACACACACACACACGCAAACACACACACACACACACACACACACACACACACAGAGAGACAGAGAGAGATATTGAGAGATGAGTTAGATGCAGACACTCTCATTTGATGAGCCATTCAGTGTTTTCACAGTGTGGTACTGATGAGTGCTGTTTAAATGAAGGGGTTACCTTGCTTATGAGTCTCCTCTCGGACTTCCTGCTGGCTGATCAAACCCATTTCCTGTACAGAAGAATGAAACAGGACACAGTGAAGCCATAAAACACCGTACTTAAGTGCCTGGAGTTGTGTGCCTGTATCTTTTTACATGGTGAACTTTAGGTCTCACTTTAAGCTCCTTATCTGTCTGAATCCCCGTCAGAGTGCTACACACAATTCAGCATCTACTATAAACCATCAGTAACTACTACGAAACTTCAGTGTATGTTCTGTAAATTTGAGTATGGAGCCGCAAACCGACCCTCACAGTTTAGTTAATTCACTGAGCTAAGCAGAGATCGAGAAAGACAATGAGTGTGTTTATTTGCACTCAATAATCCAATCATAATCAGATTTCTGCAGTTACCTGATTATTCAAATGTTCATGTAAACCGCTCAGATTTCTTAGATCGGAGCAAGGTCTAGAAATCCAATGAAGAAATCTGATAAAGAGGTTGGATTTTAGCTCAGTAATCAGATTTCTCAGCACATGTTAGGTTTGTTACGTCACGTCTTCTTCTGTTTATTGGCTGGTTGTAAAGCAGAAATCGGATTACTGTCTGACTCGTATAGACCCGGAGTTTCCCCATTATCTGATTACTCACGTGCATGAAAACACGTTGATCAGATTTTCTGGAGTTCCCGGATTATTAAGTGTAAACACACTCAAAGACAGTAAATAATGTACAGTCACCGTTTGTCTGGACGCCACTGAGTCTTCAAACACAATAAGAGGCTTCTGTAAAATAATCACATAATCATATTATTCGACTATATATGTTTGTACAAGCACACACACACTATATATATATATATATATATATATATATATATATATATATATATATATATATACACACAAAACATAATATTAGAGATTAATAAACCATACAATGGCACATTTCATATTTTATGTTTTTTTCCCAAATATGTTAAACTCAGCAAATACATAGAAACTGTGCATTAAAATGTATATGTCACAAATGTATATCACAGTCACTGAAAGTGATGCTGTGTGTGTGTGTATGAGTGTGTGTGTCTGTGTGTCTGTGTGTATATCTGTGTGTCTGTGTGTGTGTGTGTGTGTGTG
>NW_023494802.1:40604656-40754656 GCF_904425465.1 Colossoma macropomum
CAGAGGACACACCACAGTCTATCAGAGGACACACCACAGTCTATCAGAGGACACACCACAGTCCTATCAGAGGACACACCACAGTCAGAGGACACACCACAGTCCTATCAGAGGACACACCACAGTCCTATCAGAGGACACACCACAGTCAGAGGACACACCACAGTCCTATCAGAGGACACACCACAGTCAGAGGACACACCACAGTCCTATCAGAGGACACACCACAGTCCTATCAGAGGACACACCACAGTCCTATCAGAGGACACACCACAGTCAGAGGACACACCACAGTCAGAGGACACACCACAGTCCTATCAGCTGGAGCTGAGTCTACAGACAGCGTGCGGAGAGAGAGCCAGCAGACGGTCTAACTCAGTTACACTGGAATAAAAACACTTCACACTTAAAAAGACAGCAACTAATCAAATCTCCAGTCACCCCTCTTAACCCAAACGTAGTCAATCAGCCAAGACGTGAGTCATATCTGAGGTTTGCTTCTTTACTTTAGTACTGGAGCTATGAGGCTAATTTGTTAACAACATCACACCCCATAAATTAGCGTGGTGCTAAGTGCAGAGCTAAAATCACCACACACTTCCCTCAAACTGTCTCTAATGGACTTCATCATGTGGTCTCTGACTCTGTATGTCACCCTGTAATCTACAAACATGGACTAAAGGACATCACAGAGCTACAAACATTAGCCACAGCCTAAATTTGTGGTGTGTTTGGTTCTGGTTCAGTTCTGTAAAGTCATCAGAAGTGATCAGAATCGCGTCATTTTCAGCCTCCCTTTAGTTTTTAACAGGGTTTTCTGCTTTTGCCAATGATTAAAGTAGAGAAGTGGTCCTTTATTACTTTATTACTGACGGTGAGTCGACATGGCCTCATACGCTAACATTCCCTGAGTGGGAATTCCGACCTGAGAAGCTGTTTCTTTGGTTTTTCCCAGTCCGAGTTCAGAAATTAAGAGTCACAATCTTTAGTCAAACGCAACATTAACGTGTCCATGTTATAATGAGGCTGCCATATTAGCTTCCATTGCTTGTTAGCTACATTAGCCTCTTAGCTCCAGTGTAAAACTACTGAAGCTAAAACCTGGCTGATCAACAGCAGCCTATAGTGTTGTTTAAAGTACAGTAAGTATCTATCTATCTATCTATCTATCTATCTATCTATCTATCTATCTGTCTATATTAATTAACTAAAATTAGTTGGAAAAAATTCTGGTTCCATTGACTTACATTAAAAGTAAAGTAAGTTTTTTTTTCTCCTGTAAAGTTACCATTTTGGACATATGAGGTTTTCTTCTGACAACAGTGATATATATATATATATATATATATATATATATATATATATATACATATATATATATATATACACAAACTGTCTCTTGTTTACTCCTGCACTGCACAGCTCCACCACAGGAAGGCGCCACTGCATATACAGTTGTATGCAGAAGTTTGGCACCTGGTCAAATGACACGTTTTGCTGGTTTGAAAAAAGTTAACACACCCTCTACAGCAGAGTGTCAGACTCAACCAGTAAAAGGGCCAAAATTAAAAAATCTCAACAAAACATTAACAGCAACCTTCAAATATTACATGTGAATACTTGACATACAAGTATTACAGATAACAGTTAAGTCTCTTTAAATGTCCTCAGGATGTAGGTCTGTTAAACCGACCTGTGTGCTTTCGTTCTCGACACCTGACATCTTTTCTTTCTGCAAGTTCACTAATGCTTGTGTTCTGAGCTGCTGAGTGTTTATAGTGTTTATGCTGGTTGAACTGCAGCTGAAACGCCGCTGGTGGGTTTGGTGATATGTTGTGCAATTGGGTAGAAAACCGCTGTCCCATAGATTGTTGTTAGGGAGTGGGTTGTCAGTGGAAGTTAGACTGCAGTGCATGCTGGGGATTGTAGTCCTGCTGATTGTGAAATGGGCTAATTATTAATAGAAAATCAAAATAATTTCGAGGGCTGGATTGGATTGTGCCTGATCTGGCATGCTGGCCTTGTGTTTGACACATGCTCTCTCAACTATGCATCATGTGAATCTGCGGATCAGTACGTCAAGCAAACGCCGACTGGCTATCTGGTAGTATTAGGGACACGACGAGACCCGAACAATAATGGAACCAAATCAGAACCAGTGCAAAAAACAAACCCAGCAGTTTGAGAATCGACTTTTTACATCAACCTTTTGTTGTTTTTTCACTACCTTGTTTCGTCGATCCAGTATCTACAACACAACGAAAGATGTGTTGATTTCTGGACAGCGCCCCCTAGCGCACCTGTTCATGTTATGAGCAGTGGGGAACCCTCAGGGCCTTGTTGACCCCCAGAGAAGGTCTAATGATATCTGGAAACTGAAAATACATGTCTTTAATTTTAAGTACATTCGCATATAATAGTGGTATCATCGTTGTTGTATTTAAATTCTACAGGTATTGAAATCATACTCTTATTGTTCAGTTCTGTTTGGACACAAAATTGCTAAAATGCCCAATGGAAAAATATCCAATCAGGATTTTGTTCTTTGGTATCTACATCGATACAGTCAGGCGAGCTCTCTCATTGGTTAGAACTTCAGGACCTGGACTGAAGACCTTACATATTCGCTCAACTCCCAACATAATTAGGAAATGACAGAGAAATTAACCCTGTTTCGATTTTTCCAACGTGTGGAAGCAGTTTCTTGAGAAAGACTCAATCTACGCCTTCTAGGAGTTCTAGATACGTCATCGACTGAACATGAGCTGTAGTCTAAGCAGGTTTCAGGTAGTTGTTAGGAATGGAAAACAGTGGCAGCAGCTCTATATCAGGACTCTTTACTGAAAGAGTCACAACTGATACGTTCAAGCTCAAATATATGTTAAAGTCTCTTACATGCTTCTAAATGTTCGTGTTTAACCTAGAACAGCCAGGAAATGTTCATGTGTGCCAGTGCTAGTGCTAATATACCATTAGAAATCCCACTGGGGTGCCAGCGGAAATCAGTATTAACGTAGAGTTGTTTTTTTCATACATTTTGACAGAGTTTTGGCCTGAACTGAAGCTTAGCTCTAATAGAAACTGTTCGCTACAGACTTCAAGTATGTCGGCAGAGACTTATGTTCACAGACTCATAGACTCAGAAGTGTAATTCAGCCTAAATGTCTCCAAAACCCTGTAATTTCTCCCTCATTTCCTTCAGCTGGAGAAAGCAGAGCAGGCAGAGTGAATGCAAAGCCCAAACAGAGGGCTTTCGGAAATATCGGGGTTGCCTGGATACCAGGCTGATCATTTATAACGCCTATCTCCCAGATGCAGAGAATATAGATGCTATGGGGAATCTTTACTGGCTCAAAGCCAACACTGTATATCACAATCAATAAATCTGCTGCATTAGAAAGTCTAAAATGCTGAATCTGAGTTTTTCATTTCTGAATTATTCATTTCTAAATTCTTATTTTCCTTATATTTACATCTTTCCTGGTTGTACCCAACAAAAACAGTCCTGATTTACTTTTATATGACAATTTCACCACCTTTCTTCATCCCTTAATCCCTAATTAAATAGGCTATTTTCGATACTGTGCCTATAAGAATGATATACATTATGTGGCCTGAAGTATGTGGACACCCCTAATATCAAGCGCATAGCCTCGCAATCTCTGGCGGCCACATGGGTCGTACTGAAGACTTCAGTCACTTGCCACTGTCATAAGATGCCACCTTTGTCACAGGTCAGGACGTGAATTGTTGCCCTGCTAGATCTGCCCTGGTCAACTGTAAGTGCTATTATTGTGAATTCGAATTGTCTAGGAGCAACAACAGCTCAGCCGAACTCTCAGAGCTGCTTGTATCATGAAAAAATCACCTGTCCTGTGTTGCATTACTCACTACTGCCTCTGGAAGCAACATCAGCACAAGAACTGTGCATCAGCAGCTTCTGGAAATGGGTTTCCATGGCTAAGCAGCTGCACACAAGCCTAAGATCACTATGCGCAATGCCAAGTGTCGACTGGAGTGGTGTAAAACATGCCAACACTGGACTCTGGAACAGTGGAAACAAGTTCTCTGGAGTGATGAATCACACTTACAGTCTGGCAGTCTGATGGATGAATCTGGATGCCAGGAGAACCTACTGGAATGCATAGTGCCAACAGTAAAGTTTGGTGGAGGGGGGATGATGGGCTGGGGCTGTTTTTCAGAGCTTGGGCCCCTTAGTTCCAGTGAAGGGTGATGTTAATGCTACAGCAAACAAAGACGTTTAGAGAATCATATGCCTCCAACTTTGCGGCAGCACTTTGGGGAAGAGCCTTTTGCTCCAGCATGACTGAGCCCCTAAGCACAAAACCATAATGACACAGTGTGAGGAGTTCGGTGTAGATGAACCCCAGAGTCCTGACCTCAACCCCACTGAACACCTTTGGGATGAACAGGAACATCGATTGTGAGCCAGGCCCTCTCGTCCAACATCAGCGCCTGATCTCACTAAAGCTCTTTTCATTAAATGGGCACAAATTCCCAGCACCTTTAAATATTCCCTGCATGCAGTCTGTGTTATCAGAGACTTGGGAAAAGCTGGCCAGTGCAACAGGTGTAGATATTAAATGGACACTGATACGCCACAGAGGAGCGCTATTAGACAGCTGCTCCTGATGGACACACGGTGGGTCAAAACCACACAAGGCCACACCACATTTTGTAACATTTAATCTATGACGTTCCATTTTCCATTACAGAAATACACTCACTGGCCACTTTATCAGAAACCCGTCTCTTCTAGCTCCACCTTGCTGGTGTACATTTAGAGCCTGCAGCTCATCTGTTCATGCACTGTTTGTGTTAGTCATCCTCTGGTCCTTCATCAGTGGTCAGTTTCTGAGATCTGCTCCTGTCTGGATGTTTTTGGGTGGGGGGACCACTCTCAAGCTAGCAGTGACACTGACTTGTTTAAAAACTTTACACTCACTTGATTTAGACTCGCACCCCAGAGACTCTAGATCGACTAGAACTTGCGGATCGACTCAGACTCTCCGCACCAGATATTTGAGACTTGACTCTGATTTGCCCACCAGTGACTAGGATTCTGATTGGAGGGCAGTAATGGACAGTTATCTCACCCAGTATAGATTCAGCTCCATTCCTCTGCATGGTGTAAGGGCAGCTGTGGTTGGCTGGTGGTGAGTGGGGCAGAGTTCAAAGCTCCTGTGGGGAAAAAACAACAGAAAAATCACATGAATGTTATCTACTGACAACGTATCAGGGGTGCCTCATCTATTTAAGCAAAGTAAGCAGTAATAATGTAAATAATAAAATAAATAAATATATATATATATATATATATATATATATATATATATAATTACTTAAATGAAAAAAAAAGTATTTTATTCACAGTTCTATTGTTTATATTTGGCTAGTGTAAATAATACAGTGACTGTATTATAATATTTAAGAGAATTCCACCAAAATTTCCAAATTTCAGCACAATTAGCTTCTAAATATGAAACAAATTTCAGTCTGTTTAATCTTTTAAAGTGTTTTTTTTTTTCTAAAGAAAGCGGTCCACATGTTTGTTTTATCCTTGTGTGTTGGGTGTTGGGATTACACAAAAATGTGGCCTGGGGGCTGGGGGACTGGGCGGCCCTGAGGGCCATTTTGAGAACAACTGAGCTAAAGGGTTAGTGATACGAATCACAGATACCAATGTCTACAAACATCTTACAAAGCCATTTTGTTTGTTATTCAAACAACCAGTGAAGCTGCATGTCTTCTCAGTTGTTGTATGTAAAACATGGCTAATGCTAAAATCAGGTAACTCTGTAAATAGACAGTTTTTCCTGGGGTACCTAAAGCTAATAGCACTCTGCATGTTTTATGTTTATATAAACATGTTTAAACATGTTTATCCCTGTTCTCCAGTATAATGGACCGCTAGCTTTTAACTTTATATGCATACTTAGCTAATAGCATAGTTGTCCCAGTTCACACTGAGGTCAGCTCCATAAAGCTTCTTGTTTCTGTGCGTAAACATCCTTTTCACACTCTCTGCCAGACAATATGAGCATGTGGGCCAAACAAGGCCGGTGTGTGTGTATATACGTGTCAGCTGATCGCCCACAATGCTCGGCCTTGACCTCGAGCTCCGTGTTATCTCTCACGGTGGCTGAAACAAAGCTAACCTGCATGTGACCATATGTGTCCAGATTAGAGGCTAAGCCTCACAGCAGAACGCTCACACAACTTTATGTGTCCAGAACAAGCCTGAACAGTGCAGATGGCTGGATTAGCAGGTTAGCATTGTGCACTAGCTGTATTCACACTATCTGACAAAAAGTGATCTCAGTGATGATGAGGAGAAGATCTGACGAGCTTAAGAGAACATGACAGCTGCTAAAGTCCAAAGTTTGGACCCATCTGATCGTATGAAGCGATTCTCATGGGTGTAGCTTCAATGTTTAATGAAATATTACAGTGAACTACAGCATTAGCAAAGCAGTCGACTGCTAAATGAGGAGGAAAGTTCACTGCCTTTGTGTCGTCAACTCGCTTTAGCGTCAATCCAGACTTTGCTCTAAGCCGCTGATCCTGTTTGCTGTCTCGTGATCTCTCCTTACCAGCCCAGTTGTTGTCCACGTTCACAGAAAGGCTGGACTGAGCGCTGGCCACAAACTGCCCTGTACTGAAGCAGACCCACTCTGTTGTCTGTGGAGAGAGAAAGGGAAGCCGCTCTCAGGATTCAGAAAGACTACTGAACATTTTTGTCGTTTGTGTTTGCAGTGGGCTGAGCGTCAAACCAGCTGGCTAGAAACGTTCCACATGCTGCCAGTATAGATGGAGAAAATGAACAGAAAATTACACAGGAGCCTCAACAACTAAATTTTACATCACATTTTTAGTACTAAATGTGTCCACATGTGATTTTCCCTGCTGCTTCCGTTCTTTTCTGAGACTGTCTCTCAGTTTCTCAAAGAAATCTGCAGCCGCAGCTCCAAAGTTCAGTCTTAGGACTTGGTTTCCCATTTTCTGTTGCTCATGATCAAAGTAATCCCAATCAAATTCAGTGATGTCGAGGTTTGGGTGGTCAGTCCACTGTTCTGAGAACAGCAGCAGCACGGACGGTCTTTAATCTTGGCCTCATCTTATATCTAATCTCCTCAGAGATGTCTTGATGAATGACTTTTTCATAATGTCTTACAGGAAATAAGTGAATGAGGGGTGGTCTCTGACTTTTGCCCAGTACTGTATGAGGCTCCCTGCCTCGCCTTTAAATTCTAACACTGGTGGTCAAAATATGAACATTGTTATTACTGATTAATCGCATTAGTTTGTGTTATCACAATTAGTCTGTGTTATAAATCGTATCGGTTCCATTCATTGGCCATTTAATTAACTGTGATTAATCGAATTAGTTAATTAATTGCATTAGGTAATAATGAATTGCAATTGATTGCATTAGTTCATGTAGTCATTTGCAATTAATCACATTAGCTTGTGTAGTTAACTGCAACTAACTGCATTAGATTGTGAGGTTAATCACAATTAATCACATTTGTTTGGGTAGTTAATTGTAATTAACTGCATTAGTTTGTGAGGTTAATTACAATTAATTGCATTAGTCTGTGTGGTCAGTAGTCATTAAACGCATTAGTTGTGTAGTTAATAATAATAATTGCATTAGTTTGCGTAGTTAATTGTGATTAATCACATTAGTCTGTGTAGTTAACTGTAAGTAATCACATTAGTTTGCGCTGTTAATTGTGATTAATCGCATTCATGTGTGTGTTTAATCATGATTAGCTTGTAAATGATAAATCGTACTCGATGTGCTTCAGTGATAAACAAATTCACAGCATGAAAGTAGCTGGATATTAATCCCCATTTAAAAGCTTGAATTGAATTTGAATGAAAGGGCTACAGTTACGGGGTCATAGCAGCAGCGCACTGCAGCTGGGCTCCAGCCTGGAACTACAGATAGTCTGAAGGGACAAACTAGCAAACTGTGTTAGGCACATAAAAAGATCTGATGGTGTTAAACATTTACCATGTTAACATTAACTGTGACACCACTAGTACATACATTTAAACAATACAGCAAAGTGACAATAATAACCCTAAACTTTAAACGATGGTCATCATCTGTCTGACCGCGCTTCAGAAAGCCTTGGTTTTCTAAAGAGGGCACTTGAGGCCTGGCACTGCAGCAGAACAGCGGAGCTGACCACAGCTGAATGGTCTCTGTTCGGGACAGCAGAAAGCTCTCCTGCAGCGGTCAGTGCTGCTCTGGCCCAGGGCCCAGGCGTCTGAGGCTTTCACAGCTGGTCAAAAAAGAATGCTGACAGCAGCGGTCAAAGACAGGAGGAGTCGGATATTGATTCTAAAGATGTTCAGCTGAGTGTTTGTCCAGAACAGAACACTCACTGTGTTTTATAAGAGTGAGGAAACTGAAGAGACAATGCATACAACATCAACAGCAAACGGCCAGGAAAACTGGACAAAAAGTGCTCTTATACCAAATTTGGTCAGCATCCATTGGCCATGAACCTCCCGGATACTGAAAAAGTGCTGCGATAAGTCTGTCACTGTTGATTAAACATATAATATATAATATAGAAATGATGTATACAGTACTATGCAAAACGATTCATTTTTTAGTGTCAATAAAAAAGCAAAAACATGTATTTTTAACTGAAAATTACCCAGAAGCCTCAACAACGAAATATAATATAAAGTTGTCCAGTATTTAATGTGTCACTCTTTACCTTTTTTACAGCTTCCATTCTTTTCAGGAAACTCACTTTCAGTTTCTCAAAAGTACCTCCAAAATTCAGAAACTGGTTGATCATTTTCTGAAGTAATCAAACACATTCAGTGATGTTGAGGTCTGGACTCTGGGGTGGTCAGTCTGTTGTTCTTAAGGGAACATTCATTTCTTATATCTAATCTCCAGAATGAATACTTGTAATTGCTGTTTTGACTGAAAATGAAATAAATGAAGGGTGGTCCATTACGTCTATTACCTTTGTACAGTACTTTGTTATAAGCTCCCATTGCATGTTAGCTACATTAGCCTTTTTGCTCCAGCACAAAACTAAAGAAGCCAACTTCAGACACCAAACATGTCGTAGCAGATAAACTACATTTAAAGTATGGAGGAAATTTTGGAAATTTGAGTTTCCCCAAGCTATCGCTTTAAAACTGTCACACAGCCGCTGAGTCCTAGCAAGGATCCGGACTCCCACATGACTTCCACACTTCCCTCAAACTCAGAGACTTACATGGACTCCATCTCCCAGAATCCTCTGGGAGGTCACCTGACTCCTGACCTTTCCTCAGGCTCCTATCAGCACTCTAGATCGCCGGAATACCGGTCACCTGTGTTGTTGATCATATGACTTTCTTAGTTCAGTATATAACCACAGGCTTTAGTCCTAGAAGGTTGCGAGGTATTGTGTCCGTTTGCGATCTACTGACCGTTGTATCTATTGTTTGTATTCTGTGAATGACCATTACTTTACGTTTCTTCGACTCTGCCTTTTGCTCTGCATTTGCTCTTCATTGTGTTTGTCCTGGTTCTCTCATTCCTGTTTTTGACCTTTTTACCCTCTTTGGACTGTTACCAGTGTGTTATGTTTGTCTGTTTGTATCTGCTGTGCCTTTTGGATTTGACCCCTGCATGTTTTTCAACTACAACCTTGAACTCTGATTCTACTAGTAAAGCCTCCTTTTTGTTCTCTAACCGTGAGCGTCTGAATCTTGTTGGCACGTTACAAAAACAAGGTTGGTTTGACCATTATTTTTACCTCTTGTCCACAATCCTACAGTGTATTAATCTACATGGGCTACTTATTGTATTATTATTATTATTATTATTATTATTAGCACTTTTTTTACTAATTGCACTCATAAGGTGATGTTAACAGAGTTGGTTTATGAGCAGCCAGGCCACTTCTTATTTCCCCCGTTATATCAAAAACAGGACTGCAAAAAAAAGAGTCCTCAATGAATTGGAGTAAATGGAGCTCAACGGCTAAAAACAAAATAATAGTTTCTAATCACTCTTTAATTTTAGAAAGTAGAGGGATGTGTTTCACTAAAAATGCAAAGAAAACTCACCTGTATGTTTCCTTTTTCTACAGTAAACGGGTTTTGGGCAGCGGGACACTAACAGTACTGCTACTGACTGCTGATTGGTTGGTGAGCGGAGCAGCTCATTGGCTGTTCGTGCGTATAGACATCATGAACGTACATGAGGTGCCATTTTAAACTCTTATAACTCGAGTTTAAAAGCTCTACAAAATATAACAGCGGTGTTAAAATGCTTTATGCTATTCAGTGTCCTGGAAATTAAGGTATTCCTTTATATTAAAAACTTTTAAGCATTTATAAACCATGATTTTGCTCAAATACTCCATCTTAAACCATTCGTTTTGGAAGCGCCCTCTAGTGTTTGAGAAACCTTGGAGACATTAGAGTGGAAAGGTCTTATTATTCAGTAACTACATGGACTTCAATACAAACTGGCTGAGCTATGATCGTGATTTTATCGCCTCGCGGTTCTTTACAAACAAGCAGTCCAGCCCACAAAGACGTCTAAAGAAGTCTCTGTGGCTCAGCGGAACAAAGGCCTGTTGTTGTAGCTGAATGGTCGTCTGACCTTGATCCACATAAGCCTGAGGATTTCCTCTCTTCTGATCAGGAAACCGAGTGGTTTTTACCGCACACCGCCGAGCACAATTAAACCGCTTTAACAGCCCACATCCAGCAGAACCCACGGCTAAAAATACTCCGACAGCACAGTACAAATGCAGAGGAGTAGCTGCAGAGCTACAGGACACGTTTCAGAAGTGTAACAGCAGAATCGCCTGATTAAACTACACTTAACTCAGAATGAATGAGACTCTGGAGACTCAATATTAGTACTATAGCTCTACTGGCTCTCAAAGCTCTATTACTATGTGCTATTAGTCATTTTTAGTGCCATCAAAGAGCTACTGTACAGCCTCAAAAGCCATTAGGGTCGAGTGAATTTGACCCCCTACAGGACCCCACACAGAGCACTGACGTGGTGGTGGTGTGTTAGTGTGTGTTGTGCTGGTACGAGTGGATCAGACACAGCAGTGCTGCTGGAGTTTTTAAACACCTCAGTGTCACTGCTGGACTGAACACCAAAAATATCCAGTCAACAGCGTCCTGTGGGCAGTGTCCTGTGACCACTGATGAAGGACTAGAGGATGACCAACACAAACTGTGCAGCAGCAGATGAGCTATCGTCTCTGACTTTACATCTACAAGGTGGACCGACAAGGTAGGAGTGTCTAATAGAGTGGACAGTGAGTGGACACAGTGTTTAAAAACTCCAGCAGCACTGCTGTGTCTGATCCACTCGTAACAGCACAACACACACTAACACACACACCTGCTCTGTGGGGGTCCATGGGGGGTCCTGACCAGTGAAGAACAGGGTATCAAAGTATGCAGAGAAACAGATGGACTACAGTCCATATATATATATATATATATATATATATATATATATATATATATATATATATATATATATATATATATATATGACCCCCGTTTGTGGACTACAAACAGAGCATTATGGGATACAGCTGAGCACGTATTTACATTTTCTTTCTCACAACAGCAGAGGATTAATCTGGATTAGGTTGTGAAACAAACAGGATGCTCTGAGACAAATTTAGGACGTAACGGCGAAGACTGAAGTGTTTATGAACCTCCAAACACTCGAAAGGAAGGAATCCTAAAGTTTACACTCCACACCACTGAGTGCGCTACAACTTGGGATGCCATTTGATGCCATTGCAACCACCTGGCAACACCTTAGCAACCACCTCGGATACCATGGCAACCGCTTAGCAACCACCTGTGATACAATACCAAACCCTTAGCAACACCTTACCAACCACCTTTGATACCATAGCAACCACCTAGCAACACCTTAGCAATCACCTCAGATAACATAACAACCACCTAGCAGTTCCCTTGCAACCACCTGGAGTACCATAACAACCGCCTAGCAACACCGCAGCAAATACCTAGCAACACTTTAGCAACTACTTGTGATACCATAGCAACCACCTAGCAACACCTTAGCAACCACCTGGGACACCATAGCAACTGCTTTGCAACCACCTGTGATACAATACCAAACCCCTAGAAACACCATAGCAACACTTTAGCAACTACCTGTGCTACCTTACCAACCACCTAGCAACACCTTAGCAGCCACCTCTGATACCATAGCAACCACCTAGCAGGAAGTGGGAACCATTTAAGCTGCGCAAACATTCAGCATTTCCTTCAGGAAATGCACGTCTCTAGTTTTTATAGTGTTTTTGGTACTGCTGGTTCTTTCAGTCTTATAAAACCACAGAAAAGCTAAACATCATCATGCACGTTGTGTTTGGTTAAACCTGTCTAACAGTGGCACATTAAACTTCATTATTATGGTTAATGTTATTACGCTTTGCAGTGTGCATCTATACAGTTCATTGTTTTATATTCTTCTTCTTCTCTGTTATTCTTATTTTTCTGCTGGATTTTTGCCGTGTAACTCATCCCGCAGTTGTTGAGATATGAACCCTGTTCCACACTCTTCACATTCCACACACACACCACACAAACGCACACACACACTTTTAAAGTAACAGGAGATTTTAGGTAGCAGTGTATTTAAGGTGGTACTGGATTTAAGGTAGCAATGATTTAAGGTAGCAGTGAAGTTAAGGTAGCAGGAAATTTAAGGTGGCAGTGGCAACCACAGCAACCACCAACTTAGCAACACCATAGCAACCACATAGCAACCACCTGTGATAACATAGCAACAACCTAGCATCTACTTAGTAGCCATCGAACAACCACATAGGAACACCATAGCAACCTCCTAGGATACCATAGTAACACCACCACAGCAACCACCTAGCAGCCACTTAGCAACATCATAGCAACAAACTAGCAACCACTTAGCAACACCATAGCAACCACCTAGCAACCACACAGCAACATCATAGCAACCACCTAGTAGCCACTTAGCAACACCATAGCAACCACCTGGGAACCACACAGCAACACCATAGCAACCAACTAACAACCACTTAGGAACACCATCGCAACCACTTGGGAACCACACAGCAACACCATAGCAACCAACTAACAACCACTTAGGAACACCATCGCAACCACCTAGGAACCACACAGCAACACCAGAGAAACCACCTAGCAACTCCATAGCAACCAGCCAGCAACCACCATAGTAACCAGCCAGCAACTCCAGAGAAACCACCACAGAAACTAGCAACAACCTAGCAAGAAGTAGGGAACCATTTCAGCTGTGCAACCATTCAGCGTTTCCTTCAGGAAGTCGAAGGTTTCTAGTTATTATCATTATAAGGTGCATTTTCCATGTTTTGTGAATGAAATGAATGAAACAAAGGAATAAATTAATAAATAAACAAAGACTAAATATAACAGTACAGAGATCAGACTGGATTAGGCAGGTCTGATCTGTGTAGAGGTATTACAGTCTGCAGAGGGAGTAATAAACACTGAGTGGGTGTGTCTCCCTCCTCCTCCGTCTGATCACCAGACGCCGTTATTTCAGCCTGACCTGCATTCTGTCCAAACGGCCGCCTGAGACAAAGGAAGAGACGTAATCCGTCTGAGTGAGCAGAGCAAAACACCCAGCCAGCACAGGCTCAGCCAGGCCTCCCCTCTCTCTCTCTCTCCCTCTCCCTCTCTCTCCGTCTCTCTCCGTCTCTCGCCCTCTCTCTCCCTCTCCCTCTCTCTCCCTCTCTCTCTCTCTCCCTCACCCCCCCCTCTCTCTCTCCCCCTCACCCATTTATCTCTCTCTATGTCTCTGTCCCCTCTCCCTCTCTTTCTTTCTCTTTCAGTCTTTTTCTCTTTCTTTCATATCTCTCTCTTCCTGTCCATATCTCTCTCTTTTGTTTTCTCTCTATCTCTCTATCTCTCTCTGTATCTCTCTTTCTTAGTCTCTGTCTCTCTCTCTCTCTCACTCTGTCTCTTCCTCTTTCTATGCCTGTCTACCTCTCTTTGTCTATCTTTGTCTCTCTCACACACTGACTCTCTTTGCCCCCCTCTCTTTCTCTCTCACTCACTCTTTTTATCTGTCTCTCTCTTTCTCTCTCTTACTCTCTCTTTCTCTCTTTTTCTGACTCTTGCTCTCTTTTTCTGTCTCGCTCTCATTCCCTCTCTCTCTCTCTCTCTCTCTCTCTCTCTCTCTCTCTCTCTCTCTCTCACAGTAAAATATCTCCTCCTCTCTTTACAGACTCTGCTGTGTTTTAGGCTGAAGGTGTAGAATCTGTACAGTTTCTCTTCAGGACGAATCAGAAATCCACGAATCTGACATAATTCATAACAAAACACTACAGTGTGTTTTTGTCTTGGAGCTTATTACTGTATAAATGAGAAAGGCAGACAAACTGCACTGACCACAGGAAACAATCATAGTAATAATAACAACATGACCCTTGAAATGACCCGAACCTCTCTGTGTTCCAACTCTGTGAATCTGTATATTTCTGAGCTTCACACAGCTGGAATTTCAGCCATTCAGAAGCTCACAGCACTGACAGCCATCAAACAAAGACACACGACTCTGTGTGAGAAACGAGAGCAGCCAGAAAGCAAAACAACGACGCAGCGTTTCCCTTCTTCTCTACATCCAAACGAGTTCACACTTTTAAACAGGCCCAGGACTCCTTCAGACTCACATGAGTCTCTCACTCACTGCAGGGCTGTGATCTCTGTGCTGAACTCTCTGAGACTTGTTTGCTGTTACTGTAGCTGTGACGTCACACTCAGGTGTAACAGGTCAGACAGGTGAAACCGGCCCTGCCTGGAGAACTGCTGTGTACACATGAGGAACATCCCCGTTCATGTATGTACATGTGAGTGTGACTCTCCAGTAGTCTTAAGGCCAGTTGGGCCACTTATCCAGCACAACAAAGCTGTGGTTCCAGATGTTACAGATGGCACAGATCCTTAATGTCAGCTGTCATGTTCCTCCTTCAGTGCTTCTAATGATGATCAGTAGTT
Organism: Colossoma macropomum; assembly: GCF_904425465.1. Classification (NCBI taxonomy): domain Eukaryota; kingdom Metazoa; phylum Chordata; class Actinopteri; order Characiformes; family Serrasalmidae; genus Colossoma; species Colossoma macropomum. Next base: position 40,619,738 of record NW_023494802.1, read on the forward strand.
ACAGAAGTATTATTAATAGTGGTGATAATATACGTTTTCAACAGAAATAGTCACACTAATGCTAACAGCAATAGCAAAAATAGTTACAGTAAAAGCAGTAATAGTTACAGCAATACTGTCAATCATAGTAGTAGCAGTAATAGTTACAGTAATAACAGTAATAGTTATAGTAAGAGCTATAATTATATTAGTATTGCAGTATTAATGATAGTAGTAATAGTAAAAACAGTAATATTAATCATAGCAATAAAAGTAGTGATAATAATTGTAGTAGTTTTATTCATATTTGCATTAATAGCAGCAATAACAGATTTGGTAAAACTAATAATAGTAAATAGTAGTATTAGCAATAATAGATAATAGTAGTTGTAGTACTAGTACGTAGTAGTAACAGTACTAAAAATTAATAGTAGTTTTAGTACCAGTAGATAGTACTAATAACGCTAATAATCATAGTTTTACTTCTCACAGATAGTAGTAATAGCTCTAATAGATAATAGCAGTAACAGTACTAGTAGGTAGTAGTAAGAGCACTAATAGATAATAATAGTAATGGAACTAGTAGGTAATATTAATAGCGCTTATAGGTATTAGCAGTAACGGCACTAGTAGGTAATAGTAATAGCGCTAATAGGTAATGATAGTAATGGTACTAGTGGGTAGTAGTAATAGTAGGTAATAGTAATAGCGCTAATAGGTAAAAGTAGTGTTAGTATTTGTAGGTAGCAGTACTAGCACTAATAGATAATATTAGTGGAATTAGTAGGTAATATGAATAGTGCTAGTAGATAATAGTAGTTTTAGCACTAGTAGGTAGTAGTAATAGCACTAATAGGTAACAGTAGTAATGGTACTTGTAGGTAGTAGTAATACCACTAACAGATAATAGTAGTTTTAGTACTAGTAGGTAGTAGTAATACCACTAACAGATAATAGTAGTTTTAGTTCTAGTAGGTAGTAGTAATACCACTAATAGATAATAGTAGGTTTAGTACTAGTAGGTAGTAGTAATACCACTAACAGATAATAGTAGGTTTAGTACTAGTAGGTAGTAGTAATACCACTAATAGATAATAGTAGTTTTAGTTCTAGTAGGTAGTAGTAATACCACTAACAGATAATAGTAGGTTTAGTACTAGTAGGTAGTAGTAATACCACTAATAGATAATAGTAGGTTTAGTACTAGTAGGTAGTAGTAATACCACTAACAGATAATAGTAGGTTTAGTACTAGTAGGTAGTAGTAATACCACTAACAGATAATAGTAGGTTTAGTACTAGTAGGTAGTAGTAATACCACTAATAGGTTACAGTAGTAATGGTATTTGTAGGTAGTAGTAATACCACTAATAGATAATAATAATATTAGTACTACTGGATAGTAGAAATAGCTCTAATAGGTAATAATAGTAATGGTACTAATAGGTAATAGAAAAAGCACTAATAGGTAAAAGTACTAGTAGTTAGTTGCTGTAGTAATATTCGCAGTAATATTAGTGATGCTGTATCAGTACTAGTACCTTCAAGTCCGTGAGGAGTCACATCTAAAAATGAAAAACCATCTGACATTCATTCATCTACTTATTCAAATAACCGAATAAGTAAACAAAATGCTCGGACATCCAGTAAAACCCCACCCCCCCAAACCGCACCACCCCCATGGCCCCCTTGTCTCACCTGTAACACAAATCTACCCGAGTTAGTACCACTAAATGTGTGGTCATGTATCATACGGTAGTAGTAACAGTAATAATAATAACAGTGATCGTGTATATAATCATAGTGATAGTCATATAGGAGTGGTGGTAATAGATGCTAATAGAAGCAGTTGAGTTTATGACCACTGCTTTGAGTTTTATCTCGACATAAAATGGAAATATTGAACTGTTTTGACTATCGCTCATGCAAAGTCAACGGCACCCACTTCCTGTCTGAGAGCGCTGTAGAAGATACCCAGTAAAAGAAAACAGAGCGAGGAAACCAACATCATCATATCAATATGCGGCTGTGTGCGGTTGGCTGCTCGCCTGCTGGCTCACAGCTCCAGCAGAGTGACAGACCAAACACTGTCTCACAATACGCTCCCTATTCCCACTTCAATCTCTCTCTCTCTCTCTCTCTCTCTCTCTCTCTCTCTCTCTCTGAGACAACAGTTTAATTGGCTCGTGATTAACTTTAATTATAATACTGTAATAAGTCACCCAGAAGCAGTAATTAAGCGTAGGAGGAAAACACTACACCAAATCATTGGTGCAGTACAAAGCATTGCTTGTGATCATTTAGACGACTTGAGGGCTTTTGATTCATTCTGTCTTCATTGTTTCCAGAGGCTCACAAGTTGACTGACGCGAGTCGAGTCTTGAGTCTTTATTGGGGAAATGTAGTTCAGTCTCGTTGTTAGCTGCAGGCGCTGCACTGTGGAAAAATGAAACCCGCTAAAAACCTGTCAGGGTCAACATGACTTTAATGAGGCTTTTATTATAGAAAAGCCTTCAGTCTGAAGGACGGAACCGAACCGCTACATGCAGCAAATGTGGTAAAACAACTTAAACAACCAACACTAGCACTAGCTAGCCCAGCTAACTAGTAAACTTGCTATGTACTTGATGAAGGCTAATCTCTGGCTTGGTGATTAGCTAGCTAACTGAGGCAGTTTCTGTAGACCAAATAGCTGCACTAGTTATGAATGCTAACAATAGCATACTTAGCATTCTACCACTCTCCAGGTAAAATAGTAATGTACAAGAGGCCAGTGTTACAGTTATTTACTATGGTAAAGGGGTGTTGTTAGGCCATTTCTTGCTATAAGTGGTACAAACATTTGCTTTGGCCACCTTTTTATGATGCATTCAGCATCATTTTTAGAAAAGCTCAGAGATTTTTCTTCATTATGGAAATGAATTATGCAATAATTCTTTTTCGGTTCATACAAAAGAATATGATGTGAATCTTTTATAAAACACAAAAAATGCACTGCATGAATACAATTATTATTATTATTATTATTATTGTTGTTGTTACTCTGGTCACACAATTCAACTGCAGTCAAGTGTATGTATTGAAATGAACGTCCTCAGCTGATCAGATTTCAGAACTGTAACCATTTTATAACTCTAATAAACCTTGACAACAAGGCCAATGAACAGTCAGGGATGCTGGGAAGAGAAAATAAGACTGTCTGGCTGTTAGAGTGTCTATGAGAACAGTCATATGACCAGGAGAACAGCAGGTGCTTTAAAACAGCGAGGCTTTTCATACTGAACTCTTCTTTTTACTGAACTCTTCTTCTCAATGAACTCTAACTCTTCCTACTGAACTCTTCTTCTTACTGAACTCTCACTCTTTGTTCCTGAACTCTTCTTACTGAACTGTTCTTCTTAGTAAACTCTTCTTCTTACTGAACTCTAACTTTTCTTTACTGAACTCTTCTTACTGAACTCTTCTTCTTACTGAACTCCAACTCTTCTTACTGAACTTTTTTCTATTGAACTCTTCTTCTTACTGAACTCTTCTTCCTACTGAACTCTACTTCTCACTGAACGCTTCCTCCTACTGAACTCTTCTGCTTACTGAACTCTAATTCTTTTTTACTGAACTCTTCTTCTTACTGATGGATGCTAGATGATGGATGGATGCTGATAGAATGCTGCTGCTGTGAGAGCTGAGAGTGCAGCTCTATGAGGAATCAGTGAAATATGATCTAGAACCGTCCAGACCACAACAAGTCTCATGAGGGCAATACACTCCACCAATAAACGGGAAAATTCCACTACTCAGGAGAACAAACTGACCTTTATGATCCTATATGACTCTGAAAACAGCTCAGAGTTTTACAACAAAGACTGAAAGGCAACACAACTGAAAGAGAGACAGGGGGGAGGGAGAGGCCGAGAGAGCAATGGAGAGAGAAAGACAGAGAGAGAAACAGACACTGAGAAACTAAGTCACAGAGATTGAAAAAGCTAGAGAGAGAGAGAGAGAGAGAGAGAGAGAGAAGGGAGAGAGAAAGAACATGAAAGACAGAAAGAGAGAGAGAAACAGAGAGGGGGTGTGAGAGAGAGAAGGAGAGACAGAGACAGAGAGAGAGAGAGAGAGGAGAGAGAGAGAGACAGAGACAGAGAGGGAGAGAGAGTAGGAGAAGGAGAGAGAGAGAGAGACAGAGACAGAGAGGGAGAGAGAGAGAGAGAAGGAGAGAGAGAGAGACAGAGACAGAGAGGGAGAGAGAGAGAGAGAAGGAGAGAGAGAGAGAGACAGAGACAGAGAGAAGGAGAGAGAGAGAGAGAGACAGAGACAGAGAGGGAGAGAGAGAAGGAGAGAGAGAGAGACAGAGACAGAGAGAAGGAGAGAGACAGAGAGGGAGAGAGAGAAGGAGAGAGACAGAGACAGAGAGGGAGGGAGGGAGAGAGAGAGAGAGAGAGAGAGAGAGAGAGAGAGAGAAAGACAGAGACAGAGAGGGAGAGAGAGAGGGGGGGGAGTAGAGAGTCAGGGATTTTCTCTCTGTCAGTCACTCTGGGTTTCCTGGTCAGGCTTGGTGGACAGGAAACAGATCAGTGAGCTAAACAGAACTTCCTGCTGTGCAGCGACACACAATAGTAGGAGGAATCCCCCCCACAGACCCCCCCCAACACACACACACACACACACACACACACACACACACACACACACACAGATCTGTGTCTGTGTGTGTGTGGATAGTGAAGTCAGTTCACTCTGCAGAGATTCACACAGTTTCCACAGTTCACTCCAGTCAGAGTCAGCCAGGACACGTTTGGCTGCAACAGTTGGTTGCAGGCAAAAATGTAGTTGATTTCCAGCCTTCATAACTTCAGAACGGTTTAAGCTACAGACATGATCCACATCAGGACATTCAGTAGACCCGACCCTAACTAGGGAGTCTGACGTCATTAAGCTGTGACATCAGCATAACTGAGTAATTTGGCTCTGAAAATCAACAGAAATCCTGATATTATTGCTTTGCTTTTTGCCCTTTATATTCCAACAAAGGGTTAAAACAGCAACATGGTTCACACATCAGACACTGCCTCACCATCCAGAGTGATTTCATCCACCTGTGACCGTCCATCAGCCAGCAATCCAGCTCCAAAATCACCCAAACCCACTCGCTACTGTTACATTACATCTCTGCTTTTAGCCTTCATATTATAAACAAACTAGCCAGAGTGAGAGAAACCAGGTCTAACATCCCACAACCCAGAAATACAGCACAAACACACAGCCAGATCACTTTAAACCTGCTATTAGCTCTCTGCTTTCGCCTTCATTTGGAAACAATAGGGTTACGGTATGATTGTGAACCTTAAATAAGTTTTTCCAGGGGAAAAGTTCGTATTTGTACCTTTTCATAACCGAATGTTTTAAAACAGAGCAGTAAAATAAAGCCTGGAGACGAGACGGGGTGTGTGGAGTCAGTACAGCTCAGAACATATCATTTCAGTGGATTATGGTTCAGTTATGTTCCCTGACTAAAGGTACTGAGATGGAGCCTTGAGGGTCCCACCCCAGTGACAGGAGGGGCACTGCCCCAGTGACAGTGTAGTACCTTTATTTCTGAGAGTGTAATGGTGTAATAATGGCCAGATCTAGTGTTAATGATGGGAACGGGGTGGGTTATATAGAGGAGTGAAAGAGTACAGGAGTGTGGTAGTGCAGTTTGGTGTGGGTCCCTGGGTGGGGGAGCTTATCTCTGTTCCAGTGGCAGCACCCTTCCTGTCGTCTCCATTTCACACGCTTTTAAAACACGCACAGCTGCACAAAACAGAACCTGAAAACAGCCCGTTTGTTCCCGTTGCGTTGGGAGGTCACAAGTTTCAAGGCTGTTTCCAGCCTGACTCACAGCGCCATATTTTATAATCCCCAACAAGCCCCTCATAAAGCACTGACACAGTGAAGTTACTGAGAAACGGTAATAACTGAGCAGCAGTGCAGACTAACGGCAGCTCCTCAGACTTTAAAACGGAATTCCACCAATTTTTCCAGTCATGGAAATCAAGATCAAAAACAGAGCCATTCAGAGTGGTTTGGTGTGAAATGGTTCAGATGTCTTTACAGTGGTGGTGATAGGAACCAGGGGTCGCCATGACTACAACACAAATATAGCCAATGTATTTACCATCGAAACCACAGTGAACCTGCACGAGTCCTCTGAGCTTTTCTTAAAATAAATAATGGTAAATCTAAAAGAATACATTTTCTTTAGGGACTATTTTGCCTTAAACCGCCCTGCATGTATCCCTCCACCATGAATGGCTGTTAAAAATATACTTTAAACTATAAAATGGATAGTTCTGGTTCTAAAATCTGGTTGGCTGGGCTGCGTTCTGTCGACTTATGTTCTTAACTAGAACTGGGCTGGTCAGCTAGCTAACAGGCTAAAAGAGCCAACAGCCTAAACAGCTCCATCATTAATATCACAGGCTTGAATTAAAGCACTTACAGTATGATTAACTGTAAAACTGCAGTATAAAAGTCTAAAAACGTCACTTGAATGTCTTGCACACAAATGTTCGTGTTGCAGTCAGAAGTCACGTCAAACCCAGGCTGAATCCCAAACGGCTCTGTTCTCCCTAAATAGTGTTCTAGCTATGGAAATTTAGAAATTCTAGCCTCTACAGCCAAACAGTGCATCATGTATCGAGTGTGGATGTGTCTGAGTCCCAAATGACTGTTTCTTAGCTGTATTTTGCTCTGTCAGGCTGCAGGATCCAGTATTTAAACTCCTACGTAGTGCACTATGTAGGGAGCAGGGAGCCGTTTGAGATTCAGCCCCAGCGTGAGAAGAAAGCGCCGCTGGATTGGAGCTAAATAAGACTGTGGTGGTGATTTAGTGACTGAAAAGTACTTATAAAGTGAAAGTTTTGCATTAAACAGTGCTGTGTTATTATGTGTTCATTGTTATATGAGAAAAAGTTAAAACATTCATGAAACAACCGCAACATACAGCGATGGGCGACCAAACGTTCTCCTCATTCAGTGGTCCATGGTTGCTTGGCAACCATACCGTACTCTAATGGAACTACATTTCTTTACTTGTCTATGGCGATTATTACTAATAATAACTGCGCTGCGTGCCTAACAACACCCTTCCCCGTGATAAAATCGCAGTAACACACTTTTATTAGAGCTGAAAAAATTATTGTATTTAAATTAAAACCGCAATGCAAGTCTAAAAATGGCCAGATTGAACTGGCTGTCCTGCAAGATACATTCAGCACTCAAGCCTTAAATCTAAAAAAGGTCATTACATCGGAAAAAATCACATTTATTTCTCAATATTAGTCAGAAAAATCCAAAAATTGATTGTAAGACAAAATCTTAAGCAAACGTATTTCACGTAATAAATTAGAGATGGACGTCTGGTTCCTATCACCACCACTGTGAAGTTTCTCTAGATGGGCGAATTTCACACCAAACCACCCTGAATGACAACAGTGGAAATGCCCTTTAACTGTCCAGGTTGATTAGTGTTCATTGTGTTCACTGTGTTCGTTGATTACGTCAGTGTCCTTGCTTTTCACGGACAACCTGATGGCCTCAACATCCATATCAGCAGGATAAATAAACTCAGGATTACAGGAATCCCCAACTCAGCAGGAGTTAATTAAACCCTGGTGATTTTCCTGTTTAACTCCATGGCAGACGCTAAGCTCTGTGCTCTGTATCAGATCTTCAGCCTTTTAGTGAGCTTGACCAGGCTGGACCGAAAAACAATGCCCTCATTATCCTCCGTATAACGACCAGCGGTGTCACAATATCACAGCTATACTGTGACTCAGGCAGAAGGAGAACCAGCTACCAAATACTGAACATGGGCACCAAAGTATCCGGTCAAAAACTCAATACAGAACCTGCTGAGGAGCTTCTTAGACCATCCAGCATCTGTCAGCGCAGATACTGAGGTTTATATATTTCCATTAGTTCATATATTAGTGAGTAAAGTGATCCAGTTACATTTTAGTCATTTACATTCAGTCCCTAAAAGGAATCCAAACTATCACAAATATTAAAAAATCTGATTGGTGCACAGCCTCAGTCTCACAACAGACAAAACAAACAACAACCATCAAGCTCAGACATAACATTTCCACCTCTGCCTTATATATAATAAATCATGGCTGTTGGAGCCAAACCTCCAAGAGTCATGGTGCCAACCTCCAAACGCCAACCAATAGTGGCCTCACAAGAGGAGGAGAAGTCTGAATGTGTTTGGGATCACTCGGATATTAAGAAGCAGAAAATGCAACCAACGACTCAGACTGAACTTTGGAAAAGTGTGTTTGAGAAACTGAAAACAAATCACCTGAAAGTCGTAAACTCCATGTTGTTGCTCTAAGTGTAATTAAGTGAACACATCCTCTACAGGGAGCACACTTCTGCACACTTCAATACACAAATACTGTTTACGTACTGAATTTAACACAGTGGAAAAACAGAAAATAAAATGTGGCCTGTGCAAAAGTGATGACACCTCATACACACATCACTGCTGTCGGATCAAAATCTTGTATCTCCAAAATGGTAACTTCACAGGAGAAAGAAATAACGTACTTTACTTTAATGTAAGTCCATATAAGCAGACTTTTTTACAAGTAACTTTGGGCCTTTTCTTTTGGACGATTCATTCAAATGTACACACGGTGTAAAGGCTGAAAAGGCATTTTTAAATGATGAGAAAACTACAAAAGTTTTCCAGTATGTTAAACGTAAAGCAAGTAAATAGAAATTTTGCAGTAAAAATGACAGAAAATTGACATATTTAAGTGTTTAAGTGTTATTTCTGCCCTTGATTATATATCGCTGCTGTCGGATAATAAAACCGTTTTTCAGTTTTTGACATAATTTGAAAATGCCCATGGTTCTATATGTTGTACGTAAATTTCATGATGAATGGACCAAAAGAAATGACCCAAAATGACTTGTAAAAAAGTCTGGTTCCATTGACTTACATTACAAGTAGAGTATGTTTTTTCCTTCTCCTGTAAAGTTCCCATTTTGGAGATACAAGGTTTTCTTTTTATTTTTGGACTTTATTTTTACTCTATTTTTCAAATGTTTGAGATTACTTTAATAGTGAGAAGCACAAAATGACCAACCAGCTTCTAAGACTGACACACTGACACTCAAACAGCCAATATTAGATTTACTCAGTGTTTTTTCCAGTTTTTCTCTTCTGCTCTACTTGTTATTTCAGTACAGTGCACTCTTAAAACGAATGGTTCTTCAAAAGTTATTTAGTAAACGGAACGGTTCTGTTTAGAACCATGAGTTCTACGTAGAACCATTTAATGCTTAAAGAGTTCTTCAGATTGATGGAGAATGTGTTGTACATGGGTCTATACAGAACCTTTCTGAAAAGGGTTCTTCTATTGTTACCATGTCAAGCTTGTTACAACAGCAGAACCATTTTCAGAAAGATTCTACATAGAACCAAACACATTCTCCATCGACCTGAAGAACCATTTCAGAACGCGGAGAACCCTTTAAGCATGAAACGGCTCAGTACAGAACCCAACAGAACCATTCTCTTTACTAGAGAACCCTTAAAGAACCATCTTTTTAAGTGTGTTTGCTAACAGCCTAGCCGGCTTCTCCAGCCCGCTTCAGTGTAACCGTGTAAACCTACCGGCTGGAAACGCGCGCGCTCTCTCTGGTCCGCCCTCCCGGTGCAGGTCCGGCTTCGCTCACCTGCTGCAGTGTGTGTGTGTGTGTGTGTGTGTGTGTGTGTGTGTGTGTGTGTGGAGATTCGCCGCTCTAATCCACCACGAGAGTTTTTCCCTTTAATCCACCGGCAGCTTCCACGAGGAGTCCGAGCGCGAGGCAGAGCGCGAGCAGCCGCGGACTGAAGACCACACCGGCACCGCCGGGCACACCGGACATCAGCGCGCGCGCATCACACACATACACACTCAAACACGCGCGCGCAGAGAGGGTTAGGCAGCAGAGTGAAGGGAACACGCGCAGGGAAGGCGCGGAGGAGGGAGGCGCGAGAGCAGCTGGGCAGGAGCTTATCGCGCGCGCGCGCATAGACATATGTATACACGCGCGTCTCTCTCTCTCTCTCTCTCTCTCTCTCTCTCTCTCTCTCTCTCTCCCTCTCCCTCTCTCTCTCTCTCTCTCTCTCTCTCTCTCTCTCTCCCCCCCCTCTCTCCCTCTCCTTCTGTCTATCTCTCCCTCTCTCTCCCTCTCCTTCTGTCTATCTCTCCCTCTCTCTCCCTCTCCCCCTGTCTATCTCTCTCTCTCTCCCTCTCTCTCCCTCTCTCTCCCTCTCCTTGTGTCTGTCTCTCTCTCCCTCTCCCTCTCTCTCTCTCTTTAAGGTTTAAGTTGGCTCCCGAATTGGAATTCCCCGTTCCACCTTAAATAGTGCAGCAGTTACATTCTGGCGCCTCAGTAACTGCTGCCCAATTTAAGGTGGAACGGGGAATTCCAATTAGGGAGCCTCTTTTAATTAACAGAATTCCTTCATTTCGTTTTATACTGATTTAATTCACTCATAACTCATAAAAACACACGTAAATAATAAGTCAGTCCTCTTTCATTCCTGATCTGGAATGCTGGACGGTTCCAGGTTGGAATACAGTTGGGAATACTGTCATCCTCAGAGTTTGAGGCTCATCATGATAATAAAACCAGATGATCGTTATGGCTGTGAATTATGGAGACACACCGCCACCGTGTGGTGAAAAGAGAACATCGCGCTCTGCTCAGGAATCCCTGTGTAGACGCCTGGAACTGCATTCCTGTTTTAATGTAAATTGGGAATTATTTGGGAATCGTATACCTCTATTTTTATTTTGATTTGGAATATTTGGAAGTTTTGTTCCTCTTCTTAATGCGAATTGGGAATGCTTGAGAATTTTCCCACTATGTATTTTTAATGTGATTTGGGAATTTTTTGTAATTGTGTTTTATGTGAATTGCAAATGCTCAGTAATTTTATTTTATACATGAATTATGAATATTTGGGAATTTTATATCTCCTGTTTTTGATGTGAATTATGAATATTTGGGAATTTTATTCCTCCTGTTTTTGATGTGATTTATGAATATTTGGGAATTTTATTCCTCCCTTTCTACATGAATCATTGGGAAATTTATTGCTCCTTTTTAAATATGAATTATGAATATTTGGGAATTTATATCACCTGATTTTGATGTGATTTATGAATATTTTAGGAATTTTATTCCTCCTGTTTTGTTGTGAATTGTCAATTAAGGATTAAGGATATTTAGGAATGTTATTCCTCCTTTTCTACGTAAAATGTTTGGAATTTTATTCCTTTTTTTTAAATATGAATTAAGAGTATTTTGGGAATTTTTTCCTCCTGTTCTTGATGTGAATTATGAATTTTTGGGAATTTGATTCTTCGTGTTTTTAATGTAAATCGGACATTTTAATAAACTCATTTATCTTTTTTCATATGAATTGTGAATATTTGTATTCTGCCCCTTTTTAATTCCTTTTAATAATTATTTTATAATGACTATTTTTGATCTAATTCAGTGTCACTGAAACTGACCCAACTTTGAGCTGAACTCTGAACTGTAAATATATATATTTATTAATTTATTTTGTTGTTTTTTTAATGTGAAACTCCTCATCAACCTGGTTTATAACTAAATAACCACCTAACTGAGTAATCAGGTGACTTGCTAACCAGGTAACTACCTTAGTAACAGAACAACTAACCAGGTACGTAACTACCCGAGTAATCAAAATCATCAGTTACAGTTCTAACTAACTCTCTAACTAAACTCACTGAGGGTCTCAACTCACTAACTACACACTGAACTTACTAAGTAACTGGTTAACCAGGAATCTGACTTTTTAACTGGGGAACTGAACCAGTAACTTCACTTGTTTTTGTGAATTTACATCCTATTTCTGTAAATGATCAGCAGTGCTAAAATACAGCATATGTGTGGTTTATTTACAGGTATTTAACCTTTTTTGTCTATTAGTATTTAGATTTACAATGCCAACACTTTTTATGCATTATGGTGGTCTTTTCTATTCCCCCGTCTGCAGGACTGAAATGTTCGGCCCACCCCTCGTTTCGTGATGCCCGTCTAAAGCAGCTGTCCTGACTCAGCTGCTGCTGAGAGTTCACTGAAGTGAGTTAATCATAGACCAGTTTTATGCTGATTTCAGACCGAACAGCTCGTTTGCAGGCGCAGGCTTTTAGAGAGGTGACGCATTAACTGTGATAAAAGTCACGTTTTTCTCGTGGAGGTTGGCCATTATAGACCTTTAGCTCTACCGCTGCCCAACCGTAGAGGACTCGTTCAGGGGATCGGTCAGTTTTACCCAGCTTTCCTCCCTGACCACAAACATAGTCCATCAGCGCCTCGTCGTCTGATGTTTTTGTTTGTTTTGTTTTTGTCTTTGGTCTTGCTGCCACAAAATTTGTCTCCATCCTATCATGGAAGTTTCATTTGGCGTTGCTATGACAACCAGCTGCATTGAGGGGTCCCATATCTGCAGTGGAAAATGAAGCAGCTGGTACCAAAATGAGTTGAGTAGAGTTGAGTTGAGTTGAGTCTGAATGGACCAACAGAAATGGCCAAAATGTACTTGGAGAGGAGTCTGCCCTTTGGTCCCCCCAAGGCAAAAAGTTTGGGCACCCCTGCTTTAAGAAGCAGTGAGAACTGTAAGTACAGAAAGAGCAGGTGGCTCACAAAGGGCAAATATAAGCGCAGTGTTTACCCACGTTCAACAACCCATTATACAGCAGCACTTATTTAACACTGTCTCTCTCTCCCTCTCTCTCTCCCTCTCTCTCTCTCCCTCTCTCTCTCCCTCTCTCTCTCTCCCTCTGTCTTTCTCTCTGTTGCTTAACCATTAATCCACTCAGTCCAGCCCTCTGTGGATTAACCTCACACCACACTACAGCTCAGTCATATTTCAGAGAGAGAGAGAGAGAGAGGAGAGAGAGAGAGAGACAAACAGAGAGAGACAGAGAGAAACAGAGAGAGACAGAGAGAGGTAAAAGACAGACAGAGAGGCGAGGAGAACATTATTGGTTCAGAAGAAGAGATGTGGACTTTGTGGACTGTGTGGACTGTGTGGATGGTGTGGATGGTGTGTTTGGTTCCGACCACATCGGAGGCCCTGTGTACACCAGGTAAGAGTTCTACACAGTCTGAGTTCAACTGTCTGATTTAGACACCGTCTAAGTTTTACATAGTCTGAGTTCTTCATAGTCTGAATATAACACAGTCTGAGTTAAACAGTCTAACACAGTCTGAGTTCTACGGAGTCTGAGTATAACACAGACTGAGTTAAACACAGTCTAACACAGTTTGGGTTCTACACAGTCTAACACAGTTTGGGTTCTACACAGTCTAACACAGGATGAGTGAAACACAGTGAGTAGAACACAATCTGAGTTAAATACAGCCTGAGTATGACAGTCTAACATAGTCTGAGTTCAACACAGTCTGAATTCTGTACAATCTGAGGTAAACAGTCTGAGTTAAACACAGTCTGAATTCAACACAGTCTGAGTTCTACATAGTCTGAATATAACAGTCTGAGTTCTACACAGTTTGAGTTCAACACAGTCTGAGTTCTACACAGTCTGATTATAATACAGTTTGAGCATAACCCAGTCTGAGTTCAGCACAGTCTGAGTTAAACACAGTCTGAGTTCAACACAGTCTGAGTATAACAGTCTGAGTTAAACACAGTCTGAGTTAAACACAGTCTGAGTATAACAGTCTGAGTTAAACAATCTGAGTTCAACACAGTCTGAGTATAACAGTCTGAGTTAAACACAGTCTGAGTTAAACACAGTCTGAGTATAACAGTCTGAGTTAAACACAGTCTGAGTTCTACACAGTTTGAGTTCAACACAGTCTGAGTTCAACACAGTCTGAGTTCTACGCAGTCTGATTATAATACAGTCTGAGTATAACACAGTCTGAGTATAATATAGTCTGAGTATAATACAGTCTCAGTATAACAGTCTGAGTTCTACACAGTCTGATTATAATACAGTCTCAGTATAACACAGTCTGAGTTCTACACAGTCTGATTATAATACAGTCTCAGTATAACACAGTCTGAGTATAACATAGTCTGAGTATAACACCGTCTGAGTTCAACACAGTTATAAATCATGCATTACTATCCAGAATAATAATTTTACTTATATGATAATTGTATTATCAGGATGAGCCTTAAACCCAACTGTCCACTCAAGTCCAGCATTTCGATCAGGAAATGAAAGAAGACACTTTTATTTATTTGTTTTTCTGAGTTACTTCTGTCAGAGTGCAGCATCAGGAGTGAATTAAACCAGTATAAAACGAAATGAATGAATTCTGCTACTGAAATCAGGAAGCTGGCGAATAAGAAGCCTGAGCGGGAGAGAGAGAATGAGAGAGAGAGGGAGAGAGAGAGAGAGAGAGAGAGAGAGAGAGAGAGAGAATGAGAGAGAGAGGGAGAGAGAGAGAGTGAGAGAGAGAGAATGAGAGAGAGAGAATGAGAGAGAGAGAATGAGAGAGAGAGAGAGAGAGAGAGAGGGACAAACTGAACTGGACTGCTGTTATTTCTCTTTACTGCTGCTGTAAACGTTATTACTGTTTAATACAGTCCTCAGATTGCTTTAGCAGATGACTATCAAACACACATACAGATAATCAGATATCTTCAAATCAGGGCTGGACGTTTGACTCGGCCCACCAGAGGTTTACTCAGCCCACTGAGATAACAAACACAGGTATTCTGTATATAACCCAACAAATCATATTTTCCTCTCAAAAAGGCATTTTAAAGTGCTTTAGTGACAAAATATAGTGCAATGTTATAAAATAAACCTGTAAAAATCGACCAGCCTTATTTACTGTTTTGTCGTTTTTGGTCCTCGGCTCAAGTCCAACATCGCTGTAAATGAAGTGAACAGTGTAGTTCCCTTTGAAATGTGTGCTCACAGTGTACTGGGAGTGGTTACAGCATGAAGTGCAGTATGAAGTGGTCATTCCTGGGAAAACTGAAAGCTTTGAAAAGACCCCAGATGTCAGTTAAACACAGTCTAAGCTGGCTTATCTGCATATCGCTGTTTCTCCAAAATGAGAACTTTACAGGAGAAGGAAAAAACCTACTTCACTTTTAATGTAAGTCAATGGAACCAGACGTTTTCCCAAGTCATTTTGGGCCGCTTCTTTTGTTCCATTCATCATGAAATTTACACACAATATAAAGGACAACAGGCACTTTCCAAATTATGTCAAAAACTGAAAAATGACAAAAAATGCGGTTTTCTTCCGACAGCAGTGATATGTTCTGTCATCTGCATGTTGTGAGCAGACCATAGATTTGCCTCATTTTATGGTGAATAAATATGATTAGTTGTTTTTTCTGGTGAACTACAGAACATAAGCTCCCTCTAACATAAAAATAATTAGATCTAAATGTATAAGACCCTGTTTATGTGAATATATCTTTTATTTATGCTACAGTTACTTCACATATGTGGTTATTCATGTGGTTATACCTTATCATTTCACTGTTGCTGAGGATCAGTGGTAGTTTCACTCAAAGCTGCTGGAACTACTTTTTTGGCAAAAGAAAATGGCTTTAATTGTGTTTCACTTATTTCTTTTTTCGGTAAAGCTGTTGTAAAAGGGCAAAACATGAGTAGAGGCTACTGCAGAAACATATCTTAGCAAGAGAAATCACTCTAAATATAGTCAACATATTTAATATTTCACATTAGAAAGTCATTGTCAGAATATTATAAGATTATTTCACTTTTGCAGCAAGAAAAAAAAATCTGACAGTGGAAAAATATGAATCTCTCAATAAAATAACATAAAACTAATTTAAAAATCTGGACAAAAGTTATAATATTCTCATAATATTCTTAAAACAATCTCAAAAGAAGAGATATGAGGTAAATTATTCACCACAACTTAGTGTTCAAGTGTTCTATTGTTTTAAACAAGAGATCACCAACACTAAAAGTACAGAAAAAAGTAGAGAACCTTTCTTTCATTCAGACAAAACAGCCATTAAGAACAAGTTACTCATTGTTTATGTTTGTGAGGAGGTCATATATGAGATAATCTGCTCACAAAAGTCAAAGAAAAAAAACAAAACTTTCCAAAACTGGAGTTCTAAAACTGATTAAAGGCTACAGAGAAAATGTTCCTCCTAACAACCACCTGGAAGACCCAGTAGACCCCAAAACTGCCCCCATCAGATAAACAGCACTTAAAGCTTCCATCTCTGAGAGAGAGGAGAAAATCAAGCTGCTCCAGATCTGAAAACATCCACAGGTGTTTCTGTCCATCCTTCCACTGTGAGAAGACGACTCAGCGCTGTGGGTCTGAAAGGATGTGTAGCTGATCAAGAAGAACCTCACTGAGAAAAGGAGACGGACACATCAAACAAAGAAGCTGAACGATGGACTGACCACCCCAGAGTCCAGACCTCAACACCACTGAATGTGTTTGATCACTTCAGAAAACGATCAACCAGCTTCTAAGACTGAACTTTGTAAAGAAAGAACTGAAGCTGTAACGAAGGTGAAGAGTGACAGACTGAGAACTGAGAAACTGCTATTATATTTAGTTGTATTAATGTGAATTAATAACTTGTTCTTAGTGGCTGTTTTGACTGGACGTTAATGGAACAGATGGCGGTCTCAGACTTTTGTACAGTACTGTACATGTTTCTCATACTTCCAGCTTTATCTGCCAAAAAAGTGGTTCTCTCACAAGCGCTGCTATGAATAAACAAACAACTGAAAATAATGGAAATATTAAAGGAAATCAAACAGATATTAAAGAATACAGGGAGATTTTTTTGGTGACCAGGGAAAAGAAAGTTTGGGTAAAAGCTACATTTATCACAACAGGTCACACAGAGGCCAAACAGGGTTATCGGTCTGTTTATCACTCACATTATCTCTCTCTCTCCCTCTCTCTCTCTCCCTCTCTCCCTCTCTCTCTCTCTCTCTCTCTCTCTCTCTGTAGATGACGGTTATAAAGTGAGGCTCAGTATTAAAACAGCTCTGGGAGATGACGCTGTAAGTTTATATTTTAACTAAATGACCCATCTCATCCTTCTGATTCATTTACCAAACAGTCCAGATCATCCAAAGGGGAACTCCACCTATTTTTCTAAATTTCTGCATAATTCGGTAAGATGTAAACAGAGTGATTCAGAGTGGTTTGGTGTGAAATGGTTCAGATGTCTTTACAGTGGTGGTGATAGGAACCAGGGGTCGCCATGACTACAACACAGATATAGACATTATATTTACTATCCAGAACCACCAGTGAACCTACACCAGTCTTCGGAGTGTTTATGTGGAATGTTGATGATGGTTAAATAGCGGAAAATCCAAAATAATACACTTTCCTTGGGGACTGTTTTTGCCTTAAAATGTATCTCTCCACCATGAGTAGATTTGAAGGCCAAAATCTTCTCCAAACTATTGTAAAACAGTGTCTCAGTCATCAGGCAGTGAATTCATAACCATTTCCTGTAGTAACTTTCTGTGAGGGAGGTTTTAGAGGTGGACGTCTGGTTCCTATCACCACCACTGTGAACAGTTCTGACTCTAGAACAGAGCATTTCACACCAAACCACTCTGAATGACTCTGTTTACATCTTCAACATTTAATTATACCCAAAACTTGAAAAACTTGGTGGAATTCCCCTTTGACGGGGAGGGTGGTGATTCAGCACTGACTATGGGATTTTAAAATCAACTGGAATTGATTATAATAATATTCAATAAAATATATATGAAAATATCTGCAGTGTGAGTTCAGGTCATTTGGGAAACAGCAGAATTAATCATCTACATGTTTCCTAAAGTGTCCCAAAATACCTGAATCCACGTAATTTTTATTGTTTATGTTGTCTGCATTCCATTACTGTGTAAACAGTTCCTCTAGTTCGCATTCAGTGTACCTTTGAATCAGATGATTCAGAATCACACAAAATTAAATGAATCAAAATGAATCATTTTGAAATTTGGGATTTCGGCTGCATCCAAAATGTCATTTGTCTTCACTACCATACTCACAAGTGCACTTCTGATGGAGGTGTAGTGTTTTTTCGATGGTATGTAGTGGGCAGTGTTGGATGCAAGCCTTCGAATGCATTGAATCATTTCGCCAACAATCTTGATCAAGAGATCAGAGATTGATATCCATAATAATGAATGCACTGTTAAAAAAATACTGTAAAATTACCGTAAATTACTGGCTACCAGTTACTTTCAAGGTAAATAACAACAGTAACGATATCAACAGTAAGTAACAGTAGAATAACAGCTGTATTCAGTCACCTACACCACAATGTTACTGTGATGGAGCTGCTGTACTTACAGTAAAACCATGTACATAAATTACGGTAATCTACTGTATTTTATGTAACAACTGTAAATGAAAGTGCATTTATATATATATATATATATATATATATATAAAAGTCTTTTAATATGATCAAATATGTATTATTTTAGAAAAATTATATAACGTAAAACATGAATTGAAATGAACTCATATTGATTTACAGTGTATACGCACAAAATATCTCAAGTTAGCACATTTACACAGTGTAAAGTTGTATATAATTTGCACAAACATAAGCAAAAACTAATTTTGTGTCTTTGTGACTCTCAGTTGTCCCATAATGCCGTGCGGTACAGCTTAGCATCTACCACCCAGTAATCTGCTGTGTTATTACAGAACAAATCTGAAGATGGTCATTTTACTTGTTGTATTATATGGTTTATACATTGATATTGTTTATACTTACATTGATCTCATTCACGTGTGTGTGTGGTCAGTATCAGTGGAACGAGAGTGAGATGTTTTTCTTCAGAGCGACGCTCGCCTTCGCCATGCGGAGCTACGATGGCAGTGAACAATACGAGTGAGTCATCTCAACACACACTCACACACACACACACACACACACGCATACACACTCACTGCTCACATACCTTCTGTCTACACTCAGTATCCTTTTTATGTACTTTGTAGTTCTACAGTTAGTTCAGCAAACTTTGTTAGCCCCCTTTTACTCCGTTCTTCAGTGGTCAGGACCCCCATGGACCCTCATAGAGCAGGTGGTGGATCATTCTCAGCACTGCAGTAACACTGACGTGGTGGTGGTGTGTTAGTGTGTGTTGCGCTGGTCTGAGTGGATCAGACACAGCAGTGCTGCTGGAGTTTTTAAACACCTCAGTGTCACTGCTGGACTGAGAATAGTCCACCAACCAAAAATATCCAGCCAACAGCGTCCTGTGGGCAGCGTCCTGTGACCACTGATGAAGGGCTAGAGGATGACCAACACAAACTGTGCAGCAGCAGATGAGCTATCGTCTCTGACTTTACATCTACAAGGTGGACTGACAAGGTAGGAGTGTCTAATAGAGTGGACAGTGAGTGGACACAGTGTTTAAAAACTCCAGCAGCACTGCTGTGTCTGATCCACTCAGACCAGCACAACACACACTAACACACCACCACCACGTCAGTGTTACTGCAGTGCTGAGAATGATCCACCACCCAAACAGTACCTGCTCTGTGAGGGTCCATGGGGGTCCTGACCACTGAAGAACAGGGTAGCAAAGTATGCAGGGAAACAGATGGACTAACTGTAGAACTACAACTATAGAATAACCTGATAAATATGGAAATAAACTGAACAGACTGTAAAAAGGATAGAAGCTCTTATAGCTGAATTACAGATAAACAGACTGAAGGTCTTATATAAGAGTCCAATAAAATGGGCTGATCTCTCCAGTCCAGCATGGAAATGACCCCTCAACAACAACCACACATGCAATCAGCAGCACTGTTTACACACCATCTCCTGCAATAAACATCACACACACACAGATCTTTCTCCAAACTGACCAATGATCTGCCACTTCATCTGAAATCAAGTCGCTCTTGACTGAACCATTGAATTACCATTCAAAAATTTGCAATTACATGTCATATTAATATTTTTGTGTTAGTATATATTCAAAAATAGCTAATACAGTGTACAAGTAAATATTATAGACTAGACACAAGATGGTATTTTAACCATTTTGGGAAAAAACTGGTTATTTTTAAAATGCGATGCATTCTGTTTATTTCACTTCATTCTAGACATTTATTTTAAGCTCATTTCAACTTAATTTCAAAGTAAATTTATTTCAAATTAAGTCATTTGTGTAAAAAATCATTCTAGACAATATTTTATTATAGCTTAATTCTGGGCAGTGATTTTATTAGAACTTCACATTGGATATGAATTTTTTAGAACTTTATTCTGGAAATAATAATAAATAATAAATAATTTTATTAAAACTTCATTCCAAACAATAATTTGATTAGAAATTCGTTATGGATATTAATTTTAATAGAACTTCATTCTGGATATTAATTTTATTAGAACTTCATTCTGGATAATATTTTTGTTAGAACTTCGTTCTGGATAATAACTTTCTTAGAACATAATTCTGGATAATATTTTTGTTAGAACTTCGTTCTGGATAATAACTTTCTTAGAACTACATTCTGGATATTAATTTTATTAGAACTTCGTTCTGGATAATAACTTTCTTAGAACTTCGTTCTGGATTATAACTTTCTTAGAACTTCATTCTGGATAATAACTTTCTTAGAACTTCATTCTGGATAATAACTTTCTTAGAACATAATTCTGGATAATAAGTTTGTTAGAACTACATTCTGGATATTAATTTTATTAGAACTTCATTCTGGATAATAACTTTCTTAGAACTTCATTCTGGATATTAATTTTATTATAACCTTGTTCTGGATAATAACTTTCTTAGAACTTCATTCTGGATATTAATTTTATTAGAACTTTATTGTGGATAATAACTTTGTTAGAACTTCATTCTGGATAATAACTTTGTTAGAACTCCATTCTGGATAATAACTTTGTTAGAACTTCAGTCAGGAAATTAATTTTATTAGAACTTTATTGAGGATAATACATTTGTTAGAACTTCTTTCTATGAATTCATTTTATTAGAATTTCATTCTGCATAATAACTGTTTAATAATAACTAATAATAACTGTTTTATTCTGGATATTAATGTTGTTATAGCTTCATTGTGGATATTAATTTCATTAGAACTTCTTTCTGGACATATGAACATGTTGGAATCATATACATATATTTGCAATCATATAGGATTTATATTGTTGAAAGTACTGAGTGTAAACTGTTGAACCTCTCAGTGTTTGGTGTGGGTTCTGGTTCAGTCATGCTGTTTGAATTGGCCACATTTAGTCTAGAT
Organism: Colossoma macropomum; assembly: GCF_904425465.1. Lineage (NCBI taxonomy): Eukaryota > Metazoa > Chordata > Actinopteri > Characiformes > Serrasalmidae > Colossoma > Colossoma macropomum. The sequence continues at coordinate 40,641,043 of NW_023494802.1, forward strand.
TACAGAAGAAAAGTGTTGATCAAACTGTTCTGAGCAGAGTTTGAAAGTGAGGTTGTGCACAGAAATGGCTCTGCACCCTCATTTCAGAAAGAGCTCTTCCTGTCCTCTGTAATATTTAATAAACGTGGTCTCAGATCAGCATAAATGGAAAGTGAGCACCAACACTGCCACTCTGAGTTTGAGTCAGCTTTGTTCTCTTTACTGTCGTGTAAAAATCATTTTACGAGTTTTTGTCAGTTCTACATTTTTCATCGTTTTGCTGTCCTTTACTCTGGGTGAACTTTTCATGACCAGTGAACCAAAAGAAATGGCCCAAACCTGCTCATGTGTTGAGCTTTAACTTAAGTTAAATCTACACTAAGTTTTTGGGATTTGGAGACCTCTCTGGTGGAATTATGTAAATGCATGCAACGTGTGGAAGAACACTGTACAGCATTGGTTGTGCTTTGTACCACCGGTCCTGTGGTCGGAAACTGACCGATGATGAATGAGATAGAGTGGAGCTGATAAAATGTTCAGCACCAGATGGGCTACAGTCTGTAATTGACAATAAAGCTGGTGCACATGGAGATTTTTGGCCATTCTAGATTAAAAACAGACATTAGAAGCTTGTAAAAGTTTTATTTAAAAATTTTATATGAAGCTCATAACAGACATTAACATATATTTGAGCTTGTAAGAATCAGTTTTACAGAGGCTCAGTAAAGAGTCCTGACATAGAGCTGCCGCCACTGCTTTCCATTCCTAACAACCACCTGAAACCTGCTTAGACTACGACTCATATTCACAGTCAGCAACATATTCAGACCTTCCAGAAGGCCTAGACTTTCCTCAAAAAATTGGTTCTACCTACTGGAAATCAAATTGTTCTGTCACTTCTGAATTATGTTGGTAGTTAATCTAACATGTAAGGCCTTCTGTCCAGCTTCTGAAGCCCTAACCAATGGGAGGGCTCTTTTGGCTGTTTCTAGCTAGATACCACAGAATGGAAAATCCTGATTGGACAGTTTTTCATTGGGCTTTTCAAGATTTTAACTCTTTTGCAACCGAACCTACAATGGAATATGAGTAATATATAGAGTTTACATACAACAACTTAATAATTCCATGAAATGAACTCCAGTAACTGACGTATTTTTTAGTTGCCAGAAATCATGGCTTTCTCTAAAAGCCTATTAGGCCTTTAGCGTTCCCCACTGGACCTATAAGTTAGGTGGGGTTCATAAATTGGACAGAAAATGGAAGCGCTAAGTAGGTGTTTTCAATAAAGTGGACAGTCAGTGTATATGGACAGGGGGGCTGGACACGTAAAGTGGCCTCCTGGCACCCCTTCCCTGTTGGCTACAGTAATGCCACCCTATATATTTCACATTAGCCCATTGTTTAAGACTAAGCAGACACCAGAACTTGGGTACAAACCAGCACGAGAGGGACAAATCAACAGCCGCGGGTGAGAAGGTCAAGTCGTATCAAATCTAAGTGGCTTTCGAGTCCTAACAGCAGCAGAATCAGAAAGCGCTCGCTAACAGCAGCCCACATGTGTGCTGATCTTCCAGCGCTAAGTCTTCTTATCCCATCGCGCTCGGCTGAGATTAGCACGCGATTACTGTCGGATGGCTCCGCACAGACAATCGTATCCGGAGGCCAATGCTGAGCTGATAGAGCTGATTACAGTTCAACACCAGATTGAACAAGAAAAAAATCAATCACAATTACAGCCTCAAATGCAGAGAGAGCAGAAAGAGGCCCTGGGCTAGAGCACTTCACCAACAGAGCGGGCTGCGGATCCATACTGTGGGTTTTATAGTTATTCCAAAAGCTCGATTGTTGCAGTATTGAAACATTTGTATTGTCCAGCTGAGTGTTTCACCGAAGTTATGATGCTTCTGCTGGTTGAGAAAACCAAGATAGCCGTTCTTTATTACAGAAACATCTTAGCAAACAAATAAATAGTGAATTTTCCACTCTTGCTCCAAATGTAGTCGATCAGCCAAGCCATGTTTGGTGTCTCAAGCTTGCTTCCTTTGTTTCAGCACTGAAGCTATGAGGTTAATGTAGCTAACAAGTAATAGACGCTTATACCGCACCGATTAGCAACATGCTAACTGTATGTTTAAATTGTCAAACACTTGCCTCATATCCAAACATGTCTCGGCTGATCGGCCACATATAAGGTACAAGGAAAATCATGGCAATGTGATTTCTGGCCAAACTATTCCTTATTCCGGTTCATTCCAGCATGGGAAGTGCCATGAGGGTCTAGATTAGGAGTCAGTTGGAATGCTGGATTTACCGTGGATTCATAAGCAGTGTTTCTCTAAGAGGTGATCCTACAGGCAGAACAACACATTGCTAGAGAACGATTAAGAGCAACGTCAAAGTCACTGATTTGAGAACGTGTGTGGACTTTGGCTGTAGACTTGATCCCAAATGTAGCTGAATATTCATAGCAGAATCAAATCTAGCAGTGAAAAATCCTTTACGGATGGAACTGAAATACCAACTCATACTCGACATTTATTAACATTTATTTTATTTTATTTTATAACGTTTATTCGAGCTTCTATGTATCGGTTTTATAGTACAGTATAGCTGCAGCCGCTGTTTTCCATTCCTAACAACTGACTGAAACCTGCTTAGACTACAACTTATTTACAGCCAGTAAAGTATCTAGACATACTTTCAGTATCTACTTTCTGAGAGCTACAGTTGGTACAGCTATTTCTGCAGGAGCTGCTCTCAATAGAGCTGCTTCTGTAATAGCTGCTTTTGCTAGGGCTACATTTGCAAGGAGGTAGCATGTTTTGATGGAGCTGCACTTGCTAGGGTTGCTTTGATTAGAGCTACATTTTCTATTGTCACTTTTGCTAGAGTTGCTTTATTAGAGACAGTTTTGCTGGAATTGCTTTTGCCAGTATCTACTTTTGCTAGTTGCTGCTTTTGCTAAAGCTGCTTTTACTAGAGCTGCTTTTGCTACAGTCCCTTTAGCTAGAGCTGCTTTTGCAACAGTCCCTTTAGCTAGAGCTGCTTTTGCTACAGTCCCTTTAGCTAGAGCCGCTTTTGCAACAGTCACTTTAGCTAGAGCTGCTTTTGCTACAGTCACTTTAGCTAGAGTTGCTTTTGCAACAGTCACTTTAGCTAGAGTTGCTTTTGCTAGTCACTTTAGCTAGAGTTGCTTTTGCTACAGTCCCTTTAGCTAGAGCTGCTTTTGCTACAGTCACTTTAGCTAGAGCTGCTTTTGCTACAGTCACTTTAGCTGGAGCTGCTTTTGCTAGTCACTTTAGCTAGAGCTGCTTTTGCTACAGTCACTTTAGCTAGAGCTGCTTTTGCTACAGTCACTTTAGCTAGAGTTGCTTTTGCTAGCACCTTCTATTGTTAGCGTCTACTTCTGCTTTCCATTATTAGTTACTTTTGTCAGCATCTACATTCGCTGGAGATGTTTTTTCATGAGTTTCTTTGGCTAAAGCTACACTTGGTAAAGTCACTTTTCCTAATTGAGTTTTTGAGCTATGTTGGTACTTATTTTTGCTAATATCTACTTTTGCTAGAGCCACTTAGTCAGTATCCCCTTTTCCTAGTGTTACTTTAGCTCATTGCTACTTTTTGCTGAAGCTGCTTTTTGCCACACTTTTGCTAGATTTGCTTTTGCTAGCACCTTGTTTAGCTAGCTTCTACTTCTGCTTTTCATTATTAGTTACTTTTGTTAGCCTCTTTTTTCACTGGATGTGCTTTTTCAAGAGTTTATTTGGCTACACTTGAAACGTTTGTTAGAGCTTTGCTAGTTGGTTTGTTGAGCCATGTTTGGTAGAGTAACCTTTGCTAGTATGTACTTTTGCTAGAGTCACTTTAGTCAGTAGCTACTTTCCTAGTGTTTCTTTAGCTTGCTGCTACTTTTGCTAAAGCTGCTTTTACCAGGGCTGCTTTTCCTACAGTCACTTTTACTAGAGTTGGTTTTGCTAGCACCTTCGATTGTTAGCGTCTACTTCTGCTTTCCATTATTAGTTACTTTTGTCAGCATCTACATTTACCGGAGGTGTTTTTTTCATGAGTTTCTTTGGCTAAAGCTACACTTGCTGTAGTCACCTTTGCTAGTTGCTTTGTGGAGCCATGTTTGGTAGAGTTACTTTTGCTAGTATCTACTGCTCGTACTAGAGCTGCTTTTGTTACAGTCACTTTTCCATGAGTTGCTTTTGCTAGCCCCTTCTTTTGCTAGTGTCTACTTCTGCTTTTCATTATTAGTTATGTTTGTTTGCATCCACATTCACTGGATGTGTTTTTTCAAGAGTTTATTTGGCTAGAGCTACACTTGCTACTTTGCTAGAGCTTTGCTAGTTGATTTGTCACGCGTTTAGTAGAGTTACTTTAGCTAGTATGTGCTTTTGCTAGAGCCACTTTAGTCAGCATCTCCATTTTCTAGTGTTACTTTTGCTAGTTGCTAGTTTTGCCAAAGCTGCTTTTGCTAGAGCTGCTTTTGCCAGCACCTTCTTTTGCTAATATCTACTTTTGCCTTTCTTTATTAGTTATGTTTTTTAGTATTTACATTTGCTGGATGTGTTTTTTCAAGAGTTGGCTAAAGCTACACTTGCTAGTTTGCTAGAGCTTTGCTAGTCGGTTTTCCAGCTATGTTTGGTAGAGTTACTTTTGCTAATACCTACTTTTGCTAGAGCCGCTTCAGTTATTTGGAGTTACTTTTGCTGAAAGCTGCTCTTAATACAGTCACTTTTGCTAGAGTTGCTGTCGCTAGCACCTTCTTTTGCTACTATCTGCTTTTTGCTTTTAATTAGTACTTACTTTTCTTAGCATCTACATTTGCTAGATGTTTTTTTTTTCAGGAGTTTTTTTTAGCCAGAGCTACACTTGCTGGTTTTGTTAGAACTTTGCTAGTTGATTTGTCAAGTTTTTGTTTGTTGGAATTACTTTTTGCTAGAGCCACTTTAGTCAGTAGTTACTTTAGCTCGTTGCTACTTTTGCTGAAGCTGCTCTTCCTATAACTCTTTTTGCTGCAGTCACTTGTGCTAGAGTTGAATACCTTCTTTTGCCTTTCATGGTTTGCTACTTTTGTTAGCATCTACATTTGCTGGATGCGTTTTTTGGCTAGAGCTACACTTGCTAGTTTTCTAGAGCTTTGCTAGTTGGTTGTTGTTGAGCTACATATGGTAGAGTTACTTCTGCTAGTTCCTAATTTTGCTAGAGCTGCTTTTTTAGATTTTGCTGCTAGAGCATTTATATTAGCGACTGGTTTTTCTGAAGTTACATTTGCTAAGGCGCTTATGCTGGTCATTCCACAATGTCTGCAAGCTTTGCCACAATCTGGAAAAATCAACACTGATGGCAAGTTGGAGTGTCTCATTTCTGAGGCGGGTCATTTGTGTTCGGCTGCCTCACTGAAAGTGACTGGACTTGAAGTAATTGACTGTAATATGAGGCCGTGCACAAAAGGGAAGCAGTGATGCCGAAGCTTTCACTGACTTGAATCGTTGCTTGTCCGGCCTCAGTTGACCTAACAAACTCAGTTTCAGCTGAGTGTGTTTATCAAGGCATCCCCATAAATTCACTTGAATGCACAGTAAAAACTGAGGCCGCTAACACAGAGTTTATACTGTACATAAGTGATATTGTTTCTGCGATTCTTTGCATTCGCATCTTTCTTTGGACAGAAGGAGAATAGCTTGCAATAAATGAGTCATGAGCTTATAAACTGGTTAGGCAACCGGAGCCACTACTGTCACTTTCCATCTTCCCACTAAAATCATTTCTTCTGTTTTACGGCTGTGGCTTTATCAGTGAATTCCTCTGAGACACACTGATCTGCTGGACAGACATTCAGCCCTTCGGTCTCACAGCGTCGTAATGATGGCGTTTCTGCCTCTGCTCACGTCAGCAGCAGCTCTGACAGCGAGCCGCTCCCTTTAAGGGTTTAGACTGAGGTTCAGGACCTTTACAGGGCCCTCCAGAATTATTGGCACCCTTGGTGATAAGAAAGAACTTTGGAAAATGCTTTTCTTGATTTCTGACAAAAAAGATTGATTTGATTCATATTCCAAATGAAGTTATTAAAAAATGCATTTATGACATTCTAATAAAATTGACAACCAGAATGAAGTTCTAACAAATTAATTTTAAGAATAAAGTTCTAAGACAATTAAGAATTAAGTAAAAATTGGATTCATAAAGAATTCCCAGTAAAATTCACATTCAGAATGAAGTTCTAACAAAATGAATATAAGCAATTAAGCTCTGATAGAATTAATATCCAGAATGAAGTTCCAAAAATTTGAGAATGATGTTGTAATAAAATTAATATCCAGAGTGAATTTCTAATTAGTTTAATATTTGGAGTAAGGTTTTAACAACATTCATTTTGAGAATGAGGTTCTAATAGAATTCATATTCAGAATTAATTTCCAAAAAAAATCAATATCCAGAACAAAGTTCTAACAAGAATGAAGTTCTAGTAAAATTTAGATCCAGAATGAAGTAAAATAAGAATAATGTTTTCATAAAATTAACATTCAGAATGAAGTTCTGATTAAACTAATATTAAGAATGAAGTCCTAATAGAATTAATATTCACAAAGAAGTTTTAATAAAATTAGAATGAGTTTCTAAAAAAAATAAGAATGACATTCTAATAAAATTAATATCCCAAGTGAATTTCTAATTAGATCAATATTTGGAGTAAGGTTCTAATAACATTAGTTTTAAGAATGAAGTTCTAATAGAATTCATAATCAGAATGAAGTTCTAACAAAATGAATATTCAGAATGAAGTTTTAGTAAAATTTAGTTCCAGAATGAAGTTTTAGCAAAAATTAGATTCAGAAAGAATTTCCAGTAAAATTAATTCAGAATGAAGTTTTAGTAAAGTTTAGATTCAGAATGAAGTTCTAAAAAAATTAAGAATGACGCTCCGATAAAATTAATATCCAGAATGAATTTATAATCAGATTAATATTTGGAGTAACAAAATTAATTTTAAGAATGAAGTTCTAATAAAATTAATATTCAGAATTAATTTCCAATAGAATTAATATCACGAACAAAGTTCTAACAAAATTGGTTTTAAGAATTAAGTTCTAATAAAATTAATATACAGAATGAAGTTCTAACAAAATGAATTTAAACTATGAAGTCCTAATAGAATTAATATTCAGAATGAAGTTTTAGTAAAATTTAGATCCAAAATATGATTTTAAAGAAATTAATATACAGAATGAGGTTCTAATAGAATTAAAATTTTTAATGGCATTCTAATAAAAATAATACTCAGAAAAAAGTTCTATTTAATGTGATGTCCAGAATTTCTAATACATTTAATATCCAGATTGACTCCGATTTCAAAAGTGAAGATCAAATTTTGAGGAAGGTCATTATTATAAATATATAAATCAGTGTTTACTTTACTTATCACTTAATAATTTGTTGTCGTTCCAAAAAATCATCTAAACCATCTAAAATATTACTTGGTGTCTAGTTTATAGTTCTTAGCTCTAGTTTTAATATTTATCGAATGTTGAATAAATAAATAGCTATTTTAGACGTTATTACACTTTTTTAAATGAACCACTTTATTGTTTTTTTTTTTTAATTAATTGTTTAAAGCGTTTTATGTTTGTTTGTTGTTTAGTGTTTCCAACATCCTGGTCTGTGACGAGACTGTGAGGGTGTCGTTTGTGTTTGTGGTGACAAAACCAAGCAACACCGCCGAGCTGGTGCCCAAAGCCGAGGTGGAGAACGCTATTAAGTAGGAACACAGCCGCTCGTCTGAGCTGACGACTGATTTCAGATCAATCTGGAAATAAAATTCTCTGATTTCTCCGATTTTAGTCCAAGTTTATAGATCACAGTGAGTCATACAGAGTCAGTGTGATGGTTTAGGTGTGCAGTTAGCATCATTTTACATGATGACTCAACTCAAAGAATCATTTGAAAGTTTAAATGATTCTTTGCATGGCTAAATGGTTCATGCGCCAAAAAGGTTCCACTATTGTTGTTTTTGGTACTACAGAGAACCATTTTTGCTAAGAGTGTACATAAGATAGCATCACCTATTCGCTATTTTAGCCTCATAACTGCGATAGATCATCACTTTAATCAAAGCCAAGTGAACGATGAAGACTCTAAATGATGATTCATGTTCATATAAGTTCATGTTATGAATTAAATTGTCTGTTTTTCATGTTACATTCAGACTATCTATGTTTCTCTGATCTTTCAGGAAGTCCAGGCACCGTATCAACAGTGCCTTCCTGCTGACTGACCAGACGCTGGACTTTGTGGGAATTGACCCCACCCTCGCGGCCCCCATCCAGTATGACACCCCGCCGTGGCTCATCGCCTTCGGGGTGGTGATGGGGCTGGTGTGCGCCGGCATCGTCGCTCTGCTGGTCTCCACATTTATCAAGAAGACACGGTCAGTAGAGTGTGTGTGTGTGTGTGTGTGTGTGTGTGTGTGTGTGTGTGTGCACAGATCAGATCAGATCATATCAGACCAGATCATATCAGATCATATCAGACCAGACCAGACCTTATCAGATCAGACTAGATCAGACCAGACCAGACCATATCAGACCAGATCATATCGGACCAGACCAGACCTTATCAGATCAGACTAGATCAGACCAGACCAGACCATATCAGACCACACCAGCCAGACCAGACCAGACCAGATCACCTCAGCCAGACCAGACCAGACCAGATCAGATCAGATCAGATCAGATCAGTTAAGATCAGACCAGATCAGAACAGTACAGGCTAGACCAGATCAGACTAGAGCAGAGCACATCAGACTAGACCAGATTAGATCAGGGGAGATCAGACCAGACCATATCAGACCAGATCAGACCTGACCAGATGGAATAAGATCAGATCACAACAGGTTAAATCAGATCAGATCAGACCATACTAGAGCAGATCAGATCAGACCAGACCTGATTAGATCAGAACAGAACAGGTTGGACCAGACCAGATCAGACTAAAGCACAGCAGATCAGACCACACCAGACCAGACCATATCAGACCAGAGGAGATCAGATCAGACTTAGACCAGATCATATCAGACCAGAAGAGATCAGATCAGACCAGAACAGACCATATCAGACCACTGGAGGTTAGATCAGACCAGTGCATAACAGACCATATCAGATCAGAACAGGTTACACCAGATAAGACCAGACTATACTAGAGCAGATCTGATCAGATTAGATCAGACCAGAACAGATCAAATCATATCAGAACATATTAGATCAGATCAGATCAGAAAACGTAAGGTGTTAGGTCAATATTTAGGCAAAACACTTGATGAACATGTAATTAATTTTATCGTACTTAACTAACAGCCTCTACTCTTCTGGGAAGGCTGTACACTAGATGTTGGAACATTGCTGTGAGGATTTGATTGAGCATTAGTGTGGTCAGGTACTGAAGTTGGATGGTCAGTTCTGGATCACTCCAACTCATCCCAAAGGTATTGGAGCTCCGTCACTCTAGATATCACAGTTCCCCTGCTCCACACCTCAATGCTGGGGTGCTTTATGGCCCTCAAAGCCCACACTTGGCATTCGGTGACCTTAGGCTCATGTGCGGCTGTCCAGAGCAGCCCATTCTGTTGGTCAATGCTTGTCTATGGAGACTGACCACTTATGTCAGCAATGGAACACCTTAAATTAGCTGTATTAAATAATAAGCCGGGATGCTTTTGGATGAATAACGAGGCCTTAATGATGATCTACTTGCAGATCTAAGAAACCACTCGCTGAGTCCGCGGATGAGGAGGGGGCAGGAAGAGGAAACGGAATCCTGTGTGAAAGTATCAGGGGGAAAGACGGACTCTTCAACCGAGGATTCGTCGATGATGACCGCCTGACAAAGCTGTAAAGTGTATCCTGGTGGAAGTTGACAAGATATCCTCACTGACCCAAACCAAGGCAGTGCTAAGACCATCAGTGTCCTGTGAAAACATCATAACTCTTATTTTGTGACAATATGTTAATAGTGCAAAAAGATTAAATATATATATATATATATTAAAAGACCTCCCAATTTTCTCCAGATAAAAAAGCCGGCCTGCGTTACCTCTTACGTAACTTTAATGGACTTTTATGTAACTTTAACTGATCTCCATTATTAATCGGAGCGTTTCGTGGCTGCTACGCTGGTCGGCATGTGCAGACGCAGCAGCGTAGCTTAATGAACGTTCAGAAGGAATCAATTATTCATGAGGAGCACCACCAACAGCTCCACGGTGAGAGACTAAAGCTTTCTCGGGATGATCAGAGAGAACTTTTAACCGTCTGTCAGAGGCAGAAATGCAGGAAAGCGCTAATGTCACTTTTCAGCACCGTAAGTGCCGTTTTACAGCACTCAAAACTTCATATTATAATAATTTCTCACAATTGAACTCTCCAGTCTGCACCTGAATTATTTAAACACGCTCATGTCGCTGGTTAAGGCACTTTTTAAACATTCATAGAGAGGTGGGTAAAAACCGGCTCCATTTATTCAGTCAAATTTTGATTTTTTTGGGGATTTTTCAAAGCGAATGCTTTTGCTTATATTTATGAGTCGCCTACTTTTCACTTTAGTTCACTTTTAGTTACTAAGCTTGATTCTCTCTCTGGTGTTTAATTACATTCTGTAATTGCTGCTGTTACAGTCGGGGCTTCATACACTACAGGCAGAAATGGCAATTTTGGTCCATCAGTTGTTCAGATTTTTGGATTTTTGTGTCTTCTTTTTAACTGTAATCATAAAAATGTAAAAAAGAAAGATTTTCATTTCGGCATGTTTTGTCAGTTCATGTCCACTTGTGTCTAGCTGTATTTTCTAAACATTAGCAACTTTAATGATGTTTGGCTCCTCCCACAGTCATCACATATGACAAACACATCATATCTTATATCACAGAAAATGTAGTTTCCTAAAGAATCTAAATACAATATCCAAATATGGCAGTTTCCTTTGTATTAAATAATTAAATGACATAAATGATGGATGTTTTCTTAGTAATGCAGTTCTGAAGCCCATTCTTAAAACCATTTTTCTCAGAAATCTCAGCTTTTAGAAAACCTGTGTTTATTAAATTTTATATCGCTGCTGTTGGAACAAAACTTCATATCTTCATTTTTGTCGTTTTTCAGTTTTTGACATAATCTGAAAGTGCCTGTTGTTCTTTACATTGCGTGTAAATTTCATGATGAATGGACCAAAAGAAATGACCCAAAATGACTTGTAAAAAAGTCTGGTTCCATTGACTTACATTAAAAGTAAACTATGTTTTTTCCTTCTCCTGTAAAGTTACCATTTTGGAGATGCAAGGTTTTGTTCTGACAACAGCGATATGTTAATTCCTGACTCTATTCTGAAGGATATTACAGAAGGATTCCCTAATTAATCACAGCTGAATTTATGTTAGATTTTGTGCTACTAAAGTACCTGAATTTTTTTTTTTTTATAAAAACATCAAAGAGTGTTTTCTTAATTAAACTGGAATGCAATAAACTTTAATAATCTGTTTTGAAAAATTCTCTCTGTAAAGTGTGTCGACACATTTATAATGGACGACACATTTTAGTGTCATCGTGAAAGTCTGAATTTTTCAGTTTTAAAAACAGGCAAATGTATGCTTATTTGAGTAGATAGCATCTCATTTGCATATCTAAATGCAATTATATTTTGCATTTTTTTTGCAAAATATATAACTATAACTAAGAATACTGACACTAAGAATATCATTAATGAACTGGCAAAGATTCATTGTAATATCTACTGTGTTAAAAAGTGACCCTTGTAGCGTCACTCCTTAAACTTTACAACATGGAAAACCAACATTTTCCCACTTTTTGTTTAAATTAAAGAGTCTGTACATTTTGTTAAAGTTGTTTTCATGATCATCCTGCTATTCAGCCTCCCGCAATGTAGCTCCGCCCACTCACCCTGAAGTTATAAGTAGCACTGTTTTTTAAACGAGGCAGTCAGAAAAGAGACCATTTGCATATTTCAGTCTTAAAGGCACAGAAACAAAAACAGCATGTTTAAGATAAACAGAGGTCACATTAAAATGAATTGTGACTGTTTTTGGTATATGAAACTACAGAGATGTCAGAAGTGAAGCTCAGGGAGAAAAATAACATAAGAAATTTACAATGTGGACCAATTGAAGTCTTTCATTAAAGCCTTTCAAAGTTTCTAGTCTCTTCTGTGGTTGGCAGATCTTTCAGTGTTGAGGTCCATAAACGTCCACGGAGCTTCTATAACATCACCATCAAATCCCAGTTAAAGACGTCCTACCTCGGTCCTGTCAATCATCCTGCTGTCGTCTAGGTGGATCGTGTTATTTTGCTGTATCCTCCCCTGTATTGTGTGTTATTTGTCCCTCACAGGTGTGTTTCATTGTCTTTTCTGCTGAAAGGTGGTCTTATCTGCTTTATCCTAACTCCTATAGTCATATCTAATGTTCTGCCCCCTCCACATGTTCTGTTATTGATTTGTAAAGCGACCTTGAGCCGCTATATTAATAAAAGCTCAGGTTGTTTTTCAGAAGATTATTTTTGTACTGCTATGCGAGTCATTTCACAATTTTCTTAAGGTTTTAAGCTCCTGATGGTGCCTCCAAGTACGGTTAGCGATGACCTAACCTGATCTTAAGGACTGATTCTAGTACTATGGGATGTCTTGACTCTTTAAATGCCCAGGCTTGTTAAATTCTAGGGCTTATTGCCTAGCAACTGTATGAAAAACTTAATCTAAAGTTGAAGACCATGACGGAAATGAGCTCAAGGGCTTTAATTTGTTTGATTTTAATGGCTGTAATGGCAGCTAGACTAATGTGTGGCTCACGTTCTGTTAACTTATTACTTGACGTTCAATAAAATCAATTAAAACGTAAGAGGAGTTCTTCATTTTTCAAAATCCCAGCAAAATTAACTGGTTAAGATGTAAACAGAGTCATTCAGAGTGGTTTGGCGTGAAATGCAGTCAGAACTGTCCACAGTGGTGGTGATAGGAACCAGACGTCTGAAGAGCTTAATGACCCTAAAAGCCACACGATAAACACTGAAGCAACTTCACAGCTTTTCTGATTTGACTTGACTTGAGGGCACCGAGTTCACCTGTTAACTCGGAGAAGCTGTGAAGAAAGTTGCCTTATAATTTATGGTTGACCCGACCTTTATTTTTAACAGTGTAACTATGACACAAAGTGTTTACAGTGTAGAAAATGGTTTGTCTGTTCAGCATTCATCAAATTACATCATGTCTCAACAAATTATTTATGTGGTTCCATTCAGTACTTACAAAATGTTTGTTTAGATGAATAAAGTAGGTTTCGACATTCAAACTCAGCTTCTACCCTGTCTGAGGTATTGTTTTATAATAGTTTGGAGAAGGTTTTGGCCTAAAATATGTTTTTTGAAATGTATTTTTCTCCATTCATGGCAGAGAATTACATATAAGACAACTTTTTTTCAGATTTACCATCAACATTACAGTCATATGCAAAAGTTTAGCGTCAAACTACACATTTTGTGGCTTTTTCAAGTTAAAATTTTCACACAAGTTAACACGTCCTCTACAGGGAGCACATTTTAGTGCAAATTTTAGTGCACAATTTCTTTTTATTTGCTCAGTTTAATATTAAAATATAAAATGTGCCATAACTTTTGCACAGGCCACATTGTATGTTTTATTTTTTCCTATAATACGTAAAATTCAGCGAATTTTCTCTGTAGAGGGTGTGTTCACTTATTTTCACTCAGGAAATCAACAAACCATGTTATTTGACCAGGGACGCCCAAACTTTTGCACACAACTGTATGTGAACCATTCTGAAAAATTAGTTCAAACTCAGTCTCACAGTAAAAACTGGTAATCAGACCTGAAATACTGATAACGGTTATGTTCTGATCCATCTAAACCCAAAGCAATAATACAGACAGTAATAAGCTAAATATACACAAAGTCATCATTTAATGAGTCGTTTATTTTACACTTTAAACTTTCGCTTGAAAAAGAGTGCTTAGATCATTTTTAAATGTTGTTTTTGAAGATATTTTGATTTCTTTTAAAGTTGAAAGAATTAGATTTAACATGAGTTTCATAAAAAACAGGGTTCTATATAGTACTAAAAATGGTTCTTTGGCTTGTAACAGCAGAAGAACCCCTTTTGGTGCTAAATAGGACCAACTACAGCATATTCTCCATCAACCTGAAGAACCATTTCACTATACAGAGAATCCTTTAATCATGCAAATGGTTCTTTGGGTGTTCATGGTTCTATATAGAACCATTTTCCTTACTAAAGATCCCTTGAAGGACCGTTTTAGGAGTGTACCAAAACATAAAGAGTTTTAGTCTGTAGGCGGAGCCTTGTTTTAGCCACGCCCCTGCATTTTAGAGCAGGGAGTGAGGCTGCATCCCTGTCCCCCGTGGCCACATGGTGAGCAATTAGATCCCATTGATTTGAAGTAAATTTGTCCCAAAGTCGAAACTCAGTGTGGAACATTGAGAACTGTCACTACTGAAATGTAGATTTTCTGCTGTTGTGTTTTAATAAAACTATGATGATTTTATGTCTGTTCAGCTGTTCAAAGCTGTGTTTGCTGGTCAAGTACTGGCTAGTGGTTTATGTTCTGCTCAAAATGAGCTAAAAACAGTCACTACTGAAACATTTGGTAATTTCGGGTCGTGTTATGATTGTCTTGTTAGTTAAAATGAAAAGTTCAATCGTTTAATTTAATAAAATATGGATAATAAATGCATAGGGTCACTCAAAGTGAAAGATTATAGTCTAAAGTCCAAGTCAGTTAAACGTCCATAATGGGTTTTGACCTCTGAACCAGTTCAATAGAATAAACTGCATATAAACTCAGAAGACGCGTGTAGATTCACTGGTGGTTTTGGATGGTAAATCGCTGTTGTCGGAACAAAACCTAAAATGTATTAACTTTACAGGAGAAGGAAAAAACATACTTTATTTTCAATGTAAGTCAATGGAACCAGACGTCTTTACAAGTCATTTTGGGCCCTTTCTGTTGGTCCATTCGCCATGAAATTTACACACAATATAAAGGACAACAGGCCTTTTCAAATTATGCCAAAAACTGGAAAACGGCAAAAATGGAGATGCAAGGTTTTATTCCCGCAACAGCGAAATAAAATGTCTATATTTGTGTTGTAGTCATGGCGACCCCTGGTTCCTACCACCAGCACTATAAAGACATCTGAACCATTTCACACCAAACCGCTCTGAATCTCTCTGTTTACATCTCAAAGACTGAATTATGATGAATCTTTTTTAGAAAAATCTCGTTTGCGCAGTCAGCTTAGTTCACTCTTCAGCTTCTGTGGCTATAATATCAGTTATTAACTGAATGTTGATTGTTTAAACGCAGGCCTTGTTGGTGGAGGACAGTGATTCTCCCCACTCACCTGTTTTAAAGCGCACTCTGGTTTAATGAGTGACTCATTGATGTGTTTTTAGTGAGTTACTGATAAAGCCGAGAGCTCAGACAATAGCAGGCAGATAACACTGTGTACGGAAATAAAAGCTCCAACTCCCACCAGAGCAGATTAGCCTGTTGGCTTTTTTTTCTTTCTGCTTCTACATATTTGTTCAAAAGAGAACAGAGCGTGCTAATTACGGCACGGCTCTAAACTCTCTGCCTGCTTTTTTCTTTCCCTCTTTGTGCTGATTTTCCAAAGCGCTTTTCTACCTTTCCTCTGCCTCAGATGTCTCCTCTGGCCCTTTGTTGTATTATTTAAAGTGTGGAGAGAGAAATCGTCTCCACGTTGGCGCTCAGCGGAGTATCAAACATCAATAACAACAAAAAGAGGCGTTTTAATATTTTAAAAATACAGGCGCAGGTGAACTGCTGGATCAGGAACGCTGCTGTTGTTCTTTATCTACTCGCTGCCTAATGCATGTACGGTAAACACGTCTGTGTTTATTCTTTTATACCTTAATGCGTCTAATCTCAGATTATCCTCACCGTGATTCTTATCTTTACACACACGCAGGCCGAGGGGCACATCTCGTACAGGGTGTGTGTGTGTGTGTGTGTGTGTGTGTGTGTGTGTGTTACATTAAAGGAAGTAACACATTAAATTCACTTCATTCAAATATGTTATGTTATATTATGTTATATTATGTTTTCACATGAATGAAGTATATTAAAGCAATAAGCCAGTTGAAGCTGTGGGTTACTGCAGTTTTATCATGGGAGGGGTGTTCTTAGCCTAAACTCCCTTCCCCATGATATCACAGCAACGCACGGCCTCAAGTGGCTTATTGCTTTTATAAATTGCGGCCAACATAAAATATGATACAATACACAAATTATCAGAAAATAATTCGTTATTATT
The DNA here is from genome assembly GCF_904425465.1 of Colossoma macropomum. Taxonomy (NCBI): domain Eukaryota; kingdom Metazoa; phylum Chordata; class Actinopteri; order Characiformes; family Serrasalmidae; genus Colossoma; species Colossoma macropomum. The sequence goes on from NW_023494802.1 coordinate 40,657,402, forward strand.
AATAATAATCGACAATATTCCACCAAGAAATGTAGTTCCTTTAGAGTACAGTGTCACTGCCAAGCAACCATGGACCTCTGAATGAGAACGTTCAGTCGCCCAGTGCTGTATGTTGCGGTCATTTCATGATTTTTTAACTCTTTCTCATATAACAATGGACACATGATAACACAGCACTGTTTAATGCAGAAACTTTCACTTTATAAGTACTTTTTAGTCACCAAATCACCACCACGAGTCTTGTTTAGCACCAATCGAGCGGCGCCCTCTTCTCACGCTGGGGCTGAATCTCAAACGGCTCCCTGCTCCCTACATAGTGCACTACATAGGAGTTTAAATACTGGATCCTGCAGCCCAACAGAGCAATACCAGAACTATCCATTTTATAATACATATAAGACCATGGTTGGACCAAAAACTGTGGTTGGACTCAATTTAAACAAAGAAGAACTTATCGCCACGGCGTCTGCACATTTTAATGCTCGGTGATTGTTTATTTGTTGTATTTAACATATTAGAAAAAAATAAAATATATAACATGGTGTGTGTGTATGTTATTATATTCATAAGTTGTCGTGTCCGCACATCATGTTTAACCCTTAAGCTATTTTGGCCGTTTTTGAATACTTTTGATTTTTGCCTTTATATACCACTTTAAAAAATGTTTACCACACCAATGTTTGGTATATTTCTTTCAGCACAGCTTGACCTGACAAATATTTTTCTACTTTTTAAACCAACATGTATCAAAATGTTGGGCCTCAAAACACACAAAACACATACAAAAATTATTTGAATTTGAAATGATTCAGGCATTTTTTCCACTTCTTCATTAAAAAAATGACAAAGATATTGAGATAATAAATAAAATGCCAGACCCATCCGATTTTGCATACTTTTATGCAATGACTAAATCTAATTTTTTATATCCAATTTTATTATCTGTCTCCATTTTTACTTGGTCTTTCAACATCCGACAAAAAATTAGCATAGCAGAAGTTGACAGCTGCGATGTCTTTATGCTGTGATGTCTTGAACCAGCTGTGTGATTTGGTCACACCAGTGTAAGTAGGCATCAGTTTTTTGACAGATTTCTAAAAAATATTCTAGTCTGGGCCATCCCTAAACCTCAATCTTTTATTCCAAGTTTATTTTTTATGTATGTTTAGGATCATTGTATTTTTGTAATATCCATATTATTATCTGTTGTAATATCCATTTTAATATCTCTTTTCTACTTCAGTTTCTTCACTGACTGTGAGACAATAGCCTCCAGAATTTGTTAATATTTAGTAGAACCCTTTCTTCTGTTCCCCACAACACTTCCTTTGCCACTGGCTGCCAAACAAGCCCAACATATAAGAAATTCATCCCCATGCTTAACAGTTGGCAAGGTGTTCCCTTCATCAAATGCTTGTCCTTTTTTTCTCTCCAAACCTACATTCAGTAATTGTGGCCAAAGAGTTCAGTTTTGATCAGATCATTGAACTTGATTCCTGGTTTATCTAAGTGATGTGTTGTATAATTTAGATGCTGACTTTTGTGATGAGATCACAGTTGGAGTTACCTTTTGACCACAGCACTGCACAGTGGACCGGTTCATCAGTATTCTTGTGCCAGCCAAATCTTCCTGAAGGTCTTTGGCAACGTTGTGGGGGTTTTGTATTGCATACCTAGCCAGTCTATGAGCAGCTTAATGGATGGTTTGTGGTCTTCCAGATCTTGCCTGGACTTCAACAGGTCTCCGTATCTTCCGTTTCTTAATGACATTTTGGACAGTCAAAATTAAAAGCAGGAAGTGTTTCAATGTCCTTTCTACTCTTCTTTTGCTTTGTAAGAGCCAATTATCTTTAGTTTCAGATCCTCAGTCAGCTTAGATGAGCACTTGGCTGTGCAGTGTAGCACAACATCCTGAGGAGTTTTAAAGGGTTACATAATTTATTAGGCTGGAATTGTCTACACCTGACTTGGATTAAGGCCTAATGAGTTCAAAAGGCTCTGAGACTTCACAAAAACTAACAGTAGTGGAGCAGCTGAAACTTGTGCACACACCACGTTTTATGTTTTAATTTTTCTAATATTTTCAGCAAATAAATAATTGTTATGTCATGAAATTTACAGAAAAATTGCATATTTTGGTTACAGACATCTGTATAACAGCTATCTAAAGCTCTCAATCTGTAAGAACATCTGTCTACAATGCTCAGTCTTTCATAACATCTGTCTATAGTTTAAAATGTCATAACATCTGTCTATAGTTTAAAATGTCATAACATCTGTCTATAGTTTAAAATGTCATAACATCTGTCTATAACTTAAAATCTCTCGAAATATCTGTCTGTATTTCTGTCTTTCCTAACATCTGTCTATAACTTAAAATGACATCTGTCTATAACTCTCAATCTGTGATAACATTTGTCTATAACTCACAGTCTTTCCTAATATCTGTCTATTACTTAGAATGTCAGAACATCTGTCTATATTTCTGTCTTTCATAACATCTGTCTAACTCTCATTCCTTCATATCTGCCTATAACTCATTCAAAACATCTGTCTATAACTCTCAATCTTTCATAACATCTGTCTAATTCTCATTCTTTCATAACACCAGTCCATAACTCATTCTGTCATAACATCTCAAATAACTCTCAAATCATTCATAACATCTGGCTATAACTCTCAATCTGTCATAACATCTGTCTATAACTCTCAGTCATTTGCAACATCTGTCTATAACTGTCTTTCATGACATCTGCCTATAGCTTTTAATCTCTCTTAGTATCTGTAACTATCACTCTGTCATAACATCTTTCTATAACTATCAATGTCATAACATCTATCTATAACTTTATGTTCCATAACATCGGTCAGTAACTCACAGTCTTTTATAACATCTGCCTATAACTGTCTTCCATAACATCCCTCTCTAACTCTTTCATAACATTTTTTATAACTCGTAGTCTTTCATAACATGTACATAGCTCAAATCTTTAATGACATCTGTCTATAGCACTCAGCCTTTCATAGCATCTGTGTATAACTCTCAAATCTTTCATAACATCTGTATATAACTCTTAAATCTTTCATAACATCTGTTTGGAACTCTCAAATCTTTCATAACATCTGTATATAACTCTCAAATCTTTCATAACATCTGTATATAACTCTTAAATCTTTCATAACATCTGTATATAACCCTCAAATCTTTCATAACATCTGTATATAACTCTTAAATCTTTCATAACATCTGTTTGGAACTCTCAAATCTTTCATAATGTACCTATAACTCTCAGTCTTTCATAACATCTGTCTGTAATGTTCAATCTGTTATGACATGTAAAGAAAGCCATGGCACTCTCTATTTAATAAAAGCCTTTATTATTACATGACTGTGCACAGCAGAATCTTTCAGTGAGTTTCGGCTTGTGTCATCAGGGAGAGTCACGATACAGCCTCCACCCCAGCGCTATAAATAACGTCTGATGATTAGTCACATGACTTTGGATGCACAAGTGATTCATAAATATCAGTAAAGTTACACAAAACAATACAGAACAGCTGAATAAAAAAACAAACACTGATATCAATATCAAATATATGCAAATGATCTAAGGTCACAAGGTCAGTACCTATAAACCAAACCCTAGAGGGCGCCATTCTCATCATATGCCTATTGAAATGGGCTAAAGTCAAGATCTTCATTTAATCCAGGATAAACAGTCGCTTTTAATTTAGGAATCCAAACAGTCTATATTTGGGAAGGTTTCTGTTCTCTGGAAGTTTCTGCTCCATGTATCTGGAATGTGATCAATACCTAATAGAAGAATTATTAAAATGTTTTAATTTAAAATGTTTAGCCATGCGGTGCCTCTCATCACCTCTCCTGATGGCATATTTGTGTTCTGCCAAGCCATGTTTTGACCCAGTTACGGCATCTTTCTAGAAATAAAATAAGAGAATATTAAGAACATAAAATCCAAATATAAATATGATTATGTTTTTGTATTGGCTGGGCTATAGTTATGGTATCCCTGCTTGTTACTATAGAATCCCAGGAGGATGCTAAGGTGTCTCTAGGCTGTTGCTCTGGTATCCCAAGTGGTTGCTAAGGTGTTGCTAGGGCACTGCTGTGGGATATAACTAAAGTATAACTTTCAATCTGACATAACAACAGCCTATATCTCTCAACCTGTCCTAACATCTGTCTAGAACCCTCAATCTGTTACAACATCTGTCAACAAAATCTGTCATTTGATCAGGGGTGCACAAAGTTTTGCATACAAGAGGTACGCAAACTTTTTTACAGTAATTTTGGACCATTTCTATTAAGAAATCAACTTCTGGAATTAAGTTCTTATGAAAATAATATCCAGATTGTCTGGTATTTGGAAAAAGCTGATTTAACAAAAAAAAATTCTATAAATAGATGATTATAGTATATTTTTTATAGCTTAATAACTTATCGAGGTTCCCAAAAAACTCAAAATATTGTGCAAAACATCTTCAAATACCGTCTGATGTCTACCAGTAGTACTTCAATCTGTACTAAATATAGAAAATAATTATAAATAAGTTATTAAATAAAATAAAACAGCAATTATTAATAGAAAAAGTGGTAAAATGTGTTTAATCTTCATTCATTTTCTTTCATTAAAAGCAAATCAGTGTAAATTTATATATTTTGGTCAGAAGATCTGCTTAAAAGTACTTTTAAATGTTCTTTAATGTCAAATAGGAGATAAAAGGAGGTGATATGAATTTGATTATGTATTTATTAACACTCTAATGAGCTGAAGGCAGTTTCATGTATGCTGTTTAAACCTCCTGAAGCAGAGGAGAGAAGAGCGCCGTGCTTTAAGGACACATCGCTATGAGAAACGGCTTCCGCGCTGCTGAGACGACATCAGTCCAGTTAAGGCATTAACACTCTATTACTCTGTTTTACTGAGCTGTGAATCAGCGCCTGCCGCCTGTGTGCCTCTCAAACTGAACACGAGACAAGGATATACAGAGCAGACGTAACTGGACAGTAGACTGGACAGTTTATTTGTGGGCTCTGTACTTCAGCATAAAAGTACCTGGACAACTGAACCAAAACCATAAACTGGGAGGAGAAAGTGAACAAACTTTAAGATGGCTTGACAAAGCTGTGGCTATGGAATCCCGGGTGGTTGCTAAGTTGTTGCTAGGCTATTGCTATGGTATCCTAGGTGGTTGCTAAGGTGTTGCTAGGCTGTTGACATGGTATCCCAGGTGGTTGCTAAGGTTTTGCTAGGCTATACTTATGGTATCCCAGGTGGTTGGTAAGCTGTTGCTAGGCTGTTGACATGGTATCCCAGGTATCCCAATATGTTGCAAGGCCATTGCTGTGGTGTCCCAGATGGTTGCTAAAGTGTTGCTAGGCTGTTGCTATGATATCCTAGGTGGTTGATAAGGTGCTGTTAGGCTGTTTGCTATGGTATTCCAAGTGGTTGCTTAGGGGTTGCTAGGCTGTTGCTATGGTATCCCAGGTGGTTGCTAAGGTGCTGTTAAGCTATACTTATGGTCTCCCGGATGGTTGCTAAGGTTTTACTAGGCTGTTGCTATGGTATCCCAGATGGTTGCTAAGGTGTTGCTAGGCTGTTTGTAATGGCATCCCATGTGGTTGCTAAGGTGCTGTTAGGCCATAGTTATAGTGTCCCAGAAGGTTGCTAGGATGTTGCAAGGCCATTGCTGTGGTGTCCCAGATGGTTGCTAAGGTGTTGCTAGGCTGTTGCTATGGTATCCTAGGTGGTTGCTAAGGTCCTGTTAGGCCATAGTTAGGTGTCCATCGATTATATTATATTATGTTTGTGTATTGTGACCTTCTGCTGGTGTTTCTTCTCTTTACAGTCATCTTTGTATGCGTCCAGGGTTGTGTTCTCGACCCGTTCAGCAGTTTTTCTTCAGGAGCTATTGCTAATCAATGCTGTATTGCTTTTTACAATAGACCAGACAGTAGGCTTTGTTTTGGCTGTTCGACAAATGTGTCCTGCTGTTTTTGCCTTATGATGGTGTGCTTTAAAGACACTGACTGTTCTTTGTTCCTAATGCAAATGTCACATTTCCAGTCAACTGTGGACCTTGGGGTGTTTCTTTGTGCCTGAAATAATGATGCAATAATACACAGGAACCAACTCAACAGCCAACTGACCAATTGTGCTTTGAAAAGAGGGAGTATGAATAAAAGAGTCTGACAGGCTGCACAGTCACTGTTTCATTTCAATTCCCAATTCCAGTGTGCCGGCTGCAGTGCAGGGCCAAAAGCAATAAAGCGGTGTCACTGCACACTTTCTCACGGACCACAGCTACAAAAACAGATAAACAAACACAGAGAGGCAGACAGAGTAACACACACACACACACACACACACACACATATATATATATATAAACTCTCCATCAATCTGTCTACATAGATAGACAATTTGAGACAGATGTTAGGGCAGACTAAGAGTTATGAACAGATGTTATGGCAGACTGAGAGTTATAGACAGATATTATGACAGATTGAGAGTTATGGACAGATGTTATGGCATATTGAGAGCTACAGACAGATGTTATGACGGCTTTAAAGTTAGACAGATGTTATGACAGATTGAAAGTTATGGACAGATGTTATGACAGATTGAGAGCTATGGACAGATGTTATGGCATATTGAGAGCTACAGACAGATGTTATGACAGACTGAGAGTTACAGACAGATGGTATGACAGATTGAAAGTTATGGACAGATGTTTTGACAGCTTTAAAGTTAGATAGATGTTGTGACAGTTTGAAATTTATGGACAGATGTTATGACAGATTGAGAGCTATAGACAGATGTTATGACAATGGAGAGTTATAGGCAGACGTTATAACAGATAGAATTATAGACAGATGTTATGACAGATTGAACATTATAAATGGATGTTATGGATGATTGTGTGTGTGTGTTGTGTAGATTTAAGCCTTGTTTGCTCTGCTTTTACAACAAAGTGATGACAGTTCATTCCTGAAAATGGAGAAAAACAAACATGCACTGAATACATATTAAATAAAATACACTTAGTTTCCCTGAATATGAATCAAAATCTGAAATAAGGAAGGGAACAAAGTCTATTTCTTATCGCGCCGGTGAGTTTCACACAGCTTTACGGGTTTTAAGCTTTCCACCTTTATTGCTGTTACGCAACCTGCACACGAAGAGGAAAGGAAGACACTCGCTAAGACACTCATCATCGTAAAATACAGCTTTATAATTTCCACCCATGAGATCCAAGGCCACATTTAATGTGCAGTTAATTGTAACCATTTTCAGCCGACTTAACCTGAACTGAAGGAAAAGCCCTGAAAGTCTTCGGAAGGCGATTTCTGAAAATCAAAAACACTCAAATATGAAAAGTTCAGCTTTTCCCATCCTTCATTCTGAGGAGACGTCAGGAGCCTCAGGCGGAGATCGATAGATTTAAGAGAGAAAATAAACAGGACAATGATCAGCTTACCAGAGATACAGACGTAGGAACTCTTTCAGGAGCAGATGTGCACACTTTCACACTGAACGTCAGCATCAAGAGCTGCTCTAGATGAGTGATTGAAAGTGGGTTTTTTAACCCTTTAAATGGTCAAGGCCCACTGGTGGGCCCAAAGTTTTATTACACACTTCCATAACCAAAGAATGGCTCTACCAGTTTGCATTGAAGCCCCTGTAGGTACTGAATAATAAGCCTTATTATGTAATAAGCCTGAGATTTCAGGGGTTAATCCAATTATTAAGTCAATGTCAGCTTCGTAGTACATAGGAATGCTTTTTTTTGTTCCAGTTCAGCATTTAGGTATTGTTAATGTGCACTGAAACAACCCTGAGGGGAGATCATGGTGAGAAAAAAAAATCATTTTAATGCACCAGTGCACATAAACAAAGCAGCAATTACTTAGAAAAAAAAGTCTGATCACGTTAGCTTACATTAATACATACATATATATATATATACATATATATATATATACATATATCCAGAAATGACCATTAGGTACAAGCTGCTCATTAGGATTTCACTGATGTATAAAGGCCACTTCTGTCAGGTGTCCAAATATTTATGGAGCTGTGCTGTATGACTGGCTCATTATGTGCAGTAGCTTAGTCGTTATGAGGAGAGACAGCGGCTGCTAACCAGAGCCCACTTGACCTCAGCATTCATAAAAAGATCAAAAAAGGCTGCACAATTAAGAAAGACGTGATAAAACAGGGCTCACAGGAACACCTTTGTCCAATATCACAGCCTTGTTCATTAGCACACAGTCTGCACTGCCAGCGACTTCTCCTTCTCCAACCCACGCCTCTCAAACTGGACTGAACTGACCTCTAGTAAGACCGTCACCTTACAGCCATTTTCAAAAGCTTCTTACCTATTTATACGTATAGAATGAGAATGGTTGCATTAAGCTTATGTCTATCTCTTATCCCTTAAAGGGGCATTCTGGCCAATATGTTATTGATCATGTTCCACCTCATAGGTTTACAAGGCCGGATTAAGACTCCATTAAGTGTTTCAGTAAAATAAGCAGTTAAGTAGCGGTCAAGTTGCCATGCGTTATTTTGTCTAATGACCCTTTTCATTTGGGTACTGCAATGAATATAATTCAACTGATGAACCCAACGTAAGTCACACTGGATCACATCCGTGGTCAGGTGTGTTTGTGTGTGTGTTCTGGTGTGAGTGCACTGGTGCAATATGGCTGCCGCTTTACATTGGTTTTTCATTTGTGTCTGTGTTTTGATATTTCACTGCTGGCCATCGTATCCACCAAGAGTGTGATTGTCCTTCATGGCTCAGAGGTTTCTTGGCCCGGCCATTCAAATGATGCTTCATCACAGCTGTGATGTAGCCTGTACTGGCCATGATAGCACACGTCTACCTGGACCAGTAGTGTTTGGCTGCATAAGCAGCGCTACGTTGCCTAAGTGATGCTACATCACAGCTACAGGGCTGCCTAGCCTGGCCGCTTGGGTGACACTGCATTACAGCTTTCAGGTGGAACGTGTCTACCTGCAGTGGTGGTGTTTGGCTGCAGGACAACACTAACCTTCCATAGCTAAGGACGTTTCCGCCATTTGAGGCTTCCCAGGCTGTAGTGTGACACTACACTGTAGTTGCAGGGGCCCCTCAAGCCGAATATAATGTTCCCTTGCAGCTAAGGACTCTTTCCAGGCTCGACGCGATTCTAAGTGACTCAACACGGTAGTCTGGGGAGTCTCCCTGCCGGTTGTGGGAATTGTGTGTGTCTGTGTTGTTTTTATTTATTCCTGTTTCTGTATTATGTTACATTTGTAAAGCATGGGAAAGGTATGTAATATAAATAAAGGTGGTGATGATGATGATGATGATGACATAAAGGCTACGTTTACACAGCAGGTAAAAGTGGTCCAAATCCGATCTTTTTCTCTCCGTATGTGACCCAGATGTATCATCTGTGTGGCAGTGTGAGCAGCAGAAAACACAGTGAATCTGACAATTTCAATTTGAGATGCTTTCATATGTGGTACTGAAATCCGATCCGTATCCGATCTGCGGCAATGCGACTCAGTCTGAACAGCCAGATCGGAATTCATGCGACTTTTACGTCAATCCAACTCGACATTCGTCATAATTTCGCGCTGCTGAGACTCAGAAACATTTAGTCTGATGTTTCTGTACCAGAACATTAGAAGAGACTCATCAAGCCGCTCCATGTTTGAAGAGGATTCGAACAGAACGGCCAAACGCGGCCGGAGGAGCCCGAGGCTGCAGCGTCAGAGAACAGTTTAAAGAATCCGAGGACTCAAACCAAAAAAGTGACCATGGCCGAATAACGCGCCCTTTTTACGGTGAACCCGAACACGTTGTGGGTGATGAGTCCAGCTGTCAACCACTGGAACTTTATCATCGCTTCTGTGATGCTGGCGAAGACGAAACTGAAGCTGCGGGAGCGACAGGCGTTCACTGGCCACCATGACTGTTTAACTCTAGATGAGCCGCCACATAAAGCCCTGTTCTTTTGCGCATGCGGGTCGGTTTAGGAGCTGATCTGTTCAGACTGATGTCGCATACAGATCACATTTAAAAGATAATGTGAACAGCCGAACAAAAAATCGGATTTGGTGAGAAAATCAGATTCGGGCCACTTTTACCTGCTGTGTAAACGTAGCCTAAGTTAAAGAAAAAACAATGCCAGCAAACTTATAAACCTATATAACCTTAACCTCAATCATACCAGGGGAAGCTTTCGGCCACGCTGGACATGGAAAATGTATAAATGACGTTCAGCTTACCTTTGATGATGTGCATGGAAGAGCATCATTTAGTGAATTTATTGCATTTGATATGACCTAACAAACTTTTCACAAACTTGCCATTTCCAAGCTAAAACTTACTAAACGAAATAAGTGATGATGTGGCTAGGCTAGCAACATTAGCTGAGGTAACAGTTAATTTGTCTGTTTTTCTTAAAAACTTTAGACTGGTTTTCTCTGTAAATTTCAAACCATTATTGACTTTTGGGGTCTCGTTCTGGGATTATTGTTATGCACTAATAGGAAACATACATTCTCTATGGGGAACAATCTTAAATGTGGCATTTGTCTGCAAATTTAAGTGCACCAGTTGTAATTATTTGAGATTATTTACTGTTTTTTGTTCTAAAAAGAGGGGTTTTAACTTAAAAACGTTAGATACCAGCTATGTTAAAATTTGGAGTTATTTGAACTTCAAATAATATGTTATCAGGGTGTAAAACACAGATTTATTTTGCTAACTTACTAATAAAAGTTCAATGCAAAATGTTAAGGCAGCCTAGTAAAGTTTTTAAGTTAAAATCTATTTTTTTACAGATTATGATAAAAATAACACATAAAATATCAAATGTGCCACAGCTTTTGCACATTTGGGCGCATATTATGCATGTTTTTTATGTTATCAAAATGTGTGGTTATTGTAGAGGATGTGTTATATGTTATTTGACCAGGGGGCACCCAAACTGTTGCACAGGACTGTATATAGTTACACAATTATTTACATTTGCATTTTTATGTGTGAAACACCTCATGAACCTGGCTTGTAATCTACTCACTCACTCATTCACTCATATTTAGCAGGCACAAGATGCTCCACAAGGGGGCGATATTAGAACTCAAGTAGCTTTTGACCCTTTATAAAAGTGGGGCTCTACATCAATGACATCATGTCCTTTTTCTGCTTGTTTCAAAGTAAAACAAAGTCAAAAAATAAACATGTAATATAAACAATGTATGTTTTTTTTCTTTCTGTAAAACGATACTGGACACACAGCAATAACTTTTCATCAAATTCAAATCATAATGAAATATCTCTTCTTCTACTCACAAACACTAATGTTGAATGGGATTGAAAGTTTAGTATCTGCACTCTCCACACAATTTCTCCTCTTATTTTAATGAGTCAGAAATAATTCATATAAAAGTGCAACAAGCTTTTGCTATCAGTGTCGATAAGTGCAGCTTCTGAGGGTTAAAGGTGATTTTGTCAGGCACTGGACTGTGGAGTTTAAACCACTGAATACAGGGTATTACAGTAAGAGTCTTAAAGTGTGTTTGTGTGTGCACTGATGGTTTACCTCCTCGCTCCCTGCAGCCAAACACTGTTCCACATGAACTGCAATCAATAGGTTACAAACCCGTGTCTTTAATAACAGCACATGAGCAGAAAGCACTCCAGGAGCACAGACCTCTCCTTCAGTAGAAACATATAAAAACATTTATCCAGTTACCACATGCAGCCATTATTACCAGCAGACTCTCCAGAGAAACTGACCCAGAGAGAGTTCACAAAAAAAGACTTGACCAGAAACTAAAACTGAATTCTGGACCTAGTTTCTAAGCCCGGATTTTGTAATAACTGGTAGACAATGTAAGTGTTGATTAAACTAACTAGTGTCATACCTACAAGTGATACAAACTCCAGGACTAGGCTGGATTCAAGATGTAAAGTGAAGACCTGTGCTCTAATGAAACTGGCCTACAGGGAGTCTCTAGAGAAACTGACCCAGAGAAAGAGTCTAGAGAAAGTGTCCTAGATTGGGGTTTTACACTACATACATTGCACCAAGACACCTGAGTGTGATTTTCCTTCATAGCTCAGAGGTTTCTTGGGCTGGCTGTTCAAATGATGCGTCATCACAGCTGTGATGTAGCCTGTACTGGCTGCTTGAGTGACACTCAAGCTTTAAGACTACCTAGACGGGTCGCTTGAGTGACAGTGTATCACAGCTTTGAGTAACGTTGTATTGTAGCTACCAAGTGTCCTGGGCTGATCGCCTGTTCAATCCTGTATCACAGCTATGTGGCGATGTAGATTGGGGTTTTACACTACATAAACTGATGCAGAGAGGGCCTAGAGAAAATCTAAAGAGTCTAAAGAAGCTGATCTAAAGAGGGTCTAGAGAAAATGACCCAGCTACAGTGGACAGAAACTGAACTAAATTGACTCCTGAGAAACTGACCTAGAGAGGGTCTACAGAAGTTGATTCATCGAGAGCCAAGAGAAACATGACTGAAAAAGCCTAGAAACTCTAAGAAATACTCTACAGAAAATGACCTAAAAACCTGACTCAGAAGGAATCGAGAGGAACTGCTTGAAAAAAGTTTCTAAACTAGTGGTCTCCAACTCTGGTCCCCCAGAGCTACCTTCCTGCAGGGCCTAGTTCCAACCACAGTTTGCCACACCTGCTTCAGCTAATCAACCTTTTCCCAAGTCCCTGATTGGCTGGATTAGATGTATTAGAGTTAAGTAAGGGGTGGGGGCAACCTATTGGATACAGGTTGGACCTAAACTCTCCAGGAAGGTAGCTCACCATGACCAGAGCTGGAGAACACTGTTATAAACAGAGTAACCCAAAGAGAGTCTAGAGGAACTGACAGAAAGAGTCTAGAGAAACTGACCCCTATGGAGCAGGGCTGCACAACTCTGGTCCTGGAGGGCCAGTAGTTTCCCTCCTCAAACACACCCACTGAACCTGGAAATTAACAGATGAGTTGACTCGGGTGTGTTTGCGCAGGTAAATCACCTGATTGTGCTGGACATCGGCCCTCCAGGACTGGGGTTGTGCACCCCTGCTCTAGAGAAACATACCCAGAGAAAGTTTACCGCAGTGGTTCTCAAACCAGCCCTCAGGATCCCAAAGCTGTCCACATTTTTGTTCCAACCCAACTTGCATTACACAGATATAGAGCAAAAATGTGCTCCTAGGGGGACTCTGAGGAAACAGTTTGAGAACCATTGGTGTGAAGTAGCTGGCCCAGAGAGTGTCTCTAGAGGACCCACTCCAGAGAGAATCTCAAGAAACCAACTCAGAGAGATTGTACAGAAACTAACCCAGAGTTTATCCGGACTAGAGAAACTGGTCCAGACAAAGTTTCCAGATAAAGTGACCCAGAGAGCTTCTAGAGAAACTGGCATAAAATTTAAAGAAACTGAGGCAATTCAGTAGATAAACTGATCCGGAGAAAGTTTCTAGAGAGGCAGATTTAGATAGTCTAGAGAAACTGACCCAAAGAGAGTCTAGACAATCTGACCCAGAGAGAGGCTAATGGAGAGCTTCTAGAAAATTGACTGAGCTTCTTTAGAAACTGTACTAATGATTGGTTTCTGTAATAGTTTTTCAAGAAACTGTCCCAGGAAGAGTGTAGAGAAACTGATCCAGAGATTCTAGAAAACTTGAGAGAAGGTATAGAGGACCTGACCCATAACATGTCTAGATAAAAAGACCAAGAGAGAGCTTCAAGAGAAACTGACCCAGGGAGAGTTTCCTGAGAAACTGGCCTAGAGAGTCTCTAGAGATACTGACCTGCAGTGAGTCTCTAGAGAATCTGACCATTGTCAGTATGACAATGATAGCTTTTTTAAGAAACTCTGAAGGAATTTCCAGAGAAACTGATGCAGAGATGCAGAGAAATGGAACCAGAGAGTCTCGAGATAAACTGACCCAGAGAGAGTTTATAAAGGATCTGACCCAGAGAGTCTCGAGATAAACTGACCCAGAGAGAGGTTCTAAAGGATTTGACCCAGATCCCATTCCCTTGTTTTAGGAACCTCAGCACAACTATCCACCTCAGTGGTCTGTATGTGGTCAAAACGAAAGACCGATATCCCTCAAGAAGGATGCATTAGTCTTGTTGCCACGGTCCTTAATTCCTAAGTTGTATAGGATGTGCGGAGTTCTGAATCCTGCTGGGTTGCAGGGTCATCTGAGTCCAGTCCGACTTGTCCTGAAAGCCCTGATAGGAGATAAAGTGATGCTTGAAGGCTCTTTCGGTTGTAAAACACTTCTAAAGCTTTTCTCCAAAGACATGCTGAGCTGAAACACGGTTGTGCTTCCACTGATCTTTCCACAGAAGTGTCACACACTCCGTTTGAAAACAGAAGTATGTGTTGTGCCTCTTGCAGCTCAGCGGATTCAGCGGACGCCTTCAAAGTCAGCCAGAGCCTGCGGGTTTCTGCGGGACACGGAGCAGTGCGTCAACAGCATAACAAACCCGCAGTGTGTCAGTCAAACACTGGGGCCAAGGAGCAGGTGACCCCATCTGAGGGAAACAACTGTGTTGATGTGTTAGTGAGAAATACAGACCCTGGGAGAAAATAAGAATGGACTTATTTTTGTATTACATTTGTACCCTTGTGTCAAAACATGAGGAATAACCAAGGAAGCAAAAACACCAGGCTTTCTGTGATCATTACCGCGTGCCTGCAAGTGACTTGGAAGCCATTTCCACCATATGCGATTAGCTCAAATGATATCGTTGGGAACGTCTCATTTACTTTTAATGATCATTGCTTTGGTAGTAATGTATTTTGGGCATCACTGAGCCAAAAAGGCAGAAAGAGAGAGAGATTTGCTTCTTTCAGGAAGCACTGTATGTGTTGCTCTTTGAAGTGTGGGCTGGCTCCCAGGCTGCCTGTGGAATGAGTAAAAGGCTCTAAAGCTTTACCTGTTCAAAGCTGCCATGGCTCACAGCAGAATCCAGCTCCACCACAAAGAGAACAGACAGCACATCAACCTCATACAGGAATCACATCACTGTCTATAGTTATCAACAGGGGTTGTAGTCAATCTTTTACTCCGTAATAATTATTCATTTTCTTAAAAAACAGGTCTGATTGGCGTGGTACTGTTTCTCAACCCTGGTCCTGGAGGCCCACTGCAGTGCACATTTCAGCGTTTTCCCTGCTCCCAACACACGATCCAACTAATCAGCTCATTGACAAGTCCTTACTGAGTTGAAGTGGGTGTACTGAAGCAAGGAAATCACTCAAATGTGCCGGACAATGGGCCTCCAGGACGAGGGGCTGGATTCACAAAAG
Organism: Colossoma macropomum; assembly: GCF_904425465.1. Taxonomy (NCBI): domain Eukaryota; kingdom Metazoa; phylum Chordata; class Actinopteri; order Characiformes; family Serrasalmidae; genus Colossoma; species Colossoma macropomum. Next base: position 40,672,774 of record NW_023494802.1, read on the forward strand.
TGTCTCAAGAAAGAAAATCGTCTTAAAGGTATATTAAAGCAATAAGCCATGAGAGGCCATGGGTTACTGCGATTTTATCACAGGGAAGGGTGTTGTTAGGCATGATGCGAAGCAGAGTAAAACTCCCTTCCTGAGGTAAAATCGCAGTAACGCACAGCCTCAAGTGGATTATTGCTTTTATAAAAACGTGGCCAACATAAAATATGTTAAAATACACATTTTTTCAGACATTTAAGTTATCATTAATAACAATCGACATCAAGTATTCCGCCAAGAAATGTAGTTCCTTTAGAGTATGGTATCGTTGCCAAGCAACCATGGACTGCTGAATGAGGAGCAGAATGTTCGATCACCTATCGCTGTAAATTGCAGTCATTTCATGATTTTTTCTACTTTTTGTCATATAACAATGAACATATGATAACACAGCACTGTTTAATGCAGAAACTTTAGCTTTATAAGCACTTTTTGGTCACTGAATTACCACCGTGAGTCTTATTTAGCATCAATTCAGCGACGCCCCTCTTCTCACGCTGGGACTCAATCTCAAATGGCTCCCTGATCCCTACGTAGTGCACTACATAGGAGTTTAAACATTGAATCCCCAATGGTGCAACAATACAACTAATGAATAGTCATGTGGGACTCCACATCCACACTGGATAAATGATGCACTGTTTGGCTGTAGAGGCTATAATTTCTAAACTTCCTTAGCTACAACACTATTTAGGGAGTACGGCGCCGTTTGGGATTCAGCCTGGGTTTGACGTGACTTCTGACTGCAACACAAACATTTGAAGAGTGTAAAACATTCAAGTGACACTTTTAGACTTCTCTTCTGCAGTTTTACAGTAAATCATACTGTAAGTACTTTAATTCAAGCCTGTGATATTAATGATGGAGGTGTTTAGGCTGTTGGCTCTTTTAGCCTGTTAGCTAGCTGACCAGCCCAGTTCTAGCTATGAACATAAGCTGCCCCTCAGTTTAAACAAAAATGGGTTCTTGCTTCATCAAGTTTATTCCATTCACACTATCCTTTTTATAATATCCCTTAACTTCATTCTTTAAAAAAAAAGTTACGAGAAATTGTTATTCTTCAAATAACTTCTTAAGAATTCTCGTATTTTCTTTTCTTAACCATTTTCTTAGGAATAATTAAAAGAACAAGTGTTATTCTTGAAAATATTCCGTTCTTAGATGTTTTCTTAACATTAACCTGTCGTAGGCTGTTGACGAGGTAAGCGTCTGAATTTGTCACAATTTATACAAATTCAAAATGTATCTTTTATTGTTTATTGTGTACAGCCCACATAAAAAACAAGAATATCTGAATATTTGCTATTTGAGAAAAAAATATATATTTTTTAATCTCAGAAACACTGCTGTAGATCATCATAGCCATGAAGTTATTCGCAATAACACTCAAAGCTGATATTGTGAAAGGTCAAATATTGTCTTATACACCTTATCTAATGTCTAAGAGTCAGAAGGCAAAATAGTCTGAAAAGGAAACATATTTTTTTAGATTTTCCACTATTTTCTCATCACCAACATCCCATATCAACTCAGAAGACTCGTGTAGGTTCACTGGTGGTTTTGTATAGTAAATAAAATGTCTATATTTGTGTTGTTGTCATGGCGACCCCTGGTTCCTATCACCACCACTGTAAAGACATCTGAACAGTTTCACACCAAACCACTCTGAATGGCTCTGTTTACATCCCAACCACTAAATTATGCATAAAGTGTGAATAACTAGAAAAATTCCCCCCCTTTACACTTTATAACATGATCATGTTAGTACCATGATACAGAAAGAACGTACATAGTACATGTTGTTTTTGTACACAGTGTCTGCAGAGCTATGCTGTTCTCTCATGTTCCCACGTCTCATATAAACTCCACAGGAGCAAATAGAACATCAGTCCTTTTTTCGTCCACCCTGAAGAATGAGAAGTGAGTCATTTTGAGAATGCACACTGTGCTGATGTTGACTTGCCAGTAGCTCCTCTTTGCTCTGCACTGTCATTATGATTGTCATTTGTGGATCTGGCAACAGGAACTCGTCCTGCACAATTAGATCTGACATACACAAGCTAACCGCCACAGAGCTGCTATTTTATAACTCCTATATTTACTTACGTACACGCATGCATAACATTATAAATATTTCAGCTGAGCAGAAGTTGAAAGATTCTTTGGGGAACCTAAAGCAGAACTCCAAAGAACGCTTTTTGGTGTACAGTCCTGTGGAAAGGACACCCCATTTATTTAATTTCCACTCAAAACAGGCATTAAGGACAAGTTACAGATAGATATAAGATAATCCACTTGATTAAGGAGTTTCCAAAACTGGAGCTCAAAAACAACCACCTGGAAGACCCGGTAGACACCAAAACTGCCCCCATCAGATAAACAGCACTTAAAGCTTTCATCTCTGAGAGAGAGGAGAAAATCAAGCTGCTTCAGATCTGAAAGCATCCACAGGTGTTTCTGTCCATCCTTCCACTGTGAGAAGACGACTCAGCGCTGTGGGTCTGAAAGGATGTGTAGCTGATCAAGAAGAACCCTCACTGAGAAAAGGAGACGGACACATCAAACAAAGAAGCTGAACAATGGACTGACCACCCCAGAGTCCAGACCTCAGCATCAATGAATGTGTTTGATTGCAGATTCTTTGAGGAACTGAAAGTGAGTCTCCTGAAAAGAATGGAAGCTGGAATGAAGGTAAAGAGTGACAGAATAAATACTGGAAAATGAGATATTTAGTTGTTTAGGCTTCTGTTTTTTAAACTATACATACATTTTTTTTTGAAGTAATGAAATATATGAATGCAAATGTGTTTGGCATGTTGTGACATATTCCTAAAGCCTATAATTCATACAACACAAAACAAAGCCGGTTTCCTTCCTTTTAAAAGAGTTTGATTGTGTATGTAAACATTTCAAGGCCTACAGTCCACAAATGAAATCCAAGCTACAAAACATTCCATTTTGAAGTAGTAGTTTTTGTGATATTAGCACAATGGCTCCACCCACTCACACAGAGTGTTTCAGGCTGGGCTGCCTTTTGAATTAGACAGCCAGTCTGAGTGGAGCTCATTTACATACATCAATCTTAAAGGCACAGTAACAAAAGCATCCTGTTCTATTCTAATGGATGAAGATTTGAATGTGATCATGTAAAAATGAATTATGGCTGTTTTTGGTCCATAAAACCACACAAATGTCATAACTGGACCTCAGGTAATAAAGTTAAATTCAGTAAAAATGCACCATATGTTAGTATATAATATACACATCCATCACTGACCAAGTCCAAGAACATGCACACCTACAGAAAAACTTCTGGAATGTTCTCCGGTTTGGTGTAGATCCTGCCCAGCCAGGCGGGACCATCCCAGAAGCCGCATGTGGAGGCAGCCGTCCGTGAAGCCAATCACACAGCTCAGTGACCGCCACGCCGCAGGACAGACCCCCCAGCTCAGCGCGGCCACGGGCTCCTATTATCATCGTAATTAATTCACTGCTGTCGCGGGACTCCGGCAGCAAATAGTGTCAGAGCCCTGGAGTTTTCCCCCCAATCGCTTGCTCGCCTGACGCGCCTCTGTTTTTAGCTCGCAGGCTCAGCTTCTCAGACGCCCGATCAATGGACTGTGGAAGAACCGCTGTCTAGAACATGAACCCTCTAAAAAACAACAGCAAACTTTCACTGTTCTGACAACCGGTGTAGCCCTCAGGGCCGCCGGTGCATCACAGCGCTCAAAGTAAGAGCGCTGGTCAGTAATCAGGCTATTCATGCTAACAGATTCATTACGCCGATAGTTTGGCGAACAATCAATACACAGTTTACCCTCCTACCTCATGTGCAGTCGATCACCTGAGTCTTGTTTGGTGTCTGAAGTTTGCTTCTTTAGTTTTAGCACCAGAGCTATGAGGCTAATGTAGCTAACAAGCAATGGAAGCTTGTGTAGACTAATTAGCATTAGCACAGTTGCTTTAATTTGTTCAGCAATATCTAATAGACTAGCTTGAGTGGTTTGACACACTGTATATTACACTGAATACACACTGTATATCACACTGAATACACTGAATACACACTGAGTATCACACTGAATACACACTGAGTATCACACTGAATACACACTGATTATCACACTGAATACACACTGTATATAACACACTGTATATCACACTGAATACACTGAATACACACTGTATATCACACTGAATACACTGAATACACACTGTATATCACACTGAATACACACTGTGTATCACACTGAATACACTGAATACACACTGTATATCACACTGAATACACTGAATACACACAGTATATCACACTGAATACACACTGTATATCACACTGAATACACTGAATACACACTGTATATCACACTGAATACACACTGTATATCACACTGAATACACTGAATACACACTGTATATCACACTGAATACACTGAATACACACTGTATATCACACTGAATACACACTGTATATCACACTGAATACACTGAATACACACTGTATATCACACTGAATACACACTGTATATCACACTGAATACACTGAATACACACTGTATATCACACTGAATACACTGAATACACACAGTATATCACACTGAATACACTGAATACACACAGTATATCACACTGAATACACACAGTATATCACACTGAATACACACAGTATATCACACTGAATACACTGAATACACACAGTATATCACACTGAATACACACTGTATATCACACTGAATACACTGAATACACACAGTATATCACACTGAATACACTGAATACACACTGTATATCACACTGAATACACACAGTATATCACACTGAATACACTGAATACACACTGTATATCACACTGAATACACACTGTATATCACACTGAATACACTGAATGCACACTGTATATCACACTGAATACACTGATTACACACAGTATATCACACTGAATACACACAGTATATCACACTGAATACACTGAATACACACTGTATATCACACTGAATACACACAGTATATCTACAGAAATGGACAAAAGTACATTAGCATAGCTAAAAACAGTAGTAGCCATTTTTAAAACATACCAGCAAAGCCAGTTTAATGGGATCCTGACGCGTTATATCAGAAATATGACAGCAAAATGCGAGAGGACGACGGTGAGCGAGTCCTGTGGTAATTCCTTGGATTTTTGAAAGTAGAAGAAAGTGTTCTACTAAAAAATCAAAGAAAACTTACCTGTATTTTTCTGTTTTCAACAGCAAAAAGGCAGTAAGACACTATCATTACTGCTTCTAAATGCTAATTGGTTAGCATTACTGCTACCGAGGGCTGATTGGTTGGCATTACTGCTACTGAGTGCTAATTAGTTAGCATTACCACTTCTAAATGCTAATTGGTTGGCATTAATGCTACTGAGTGCTGATTGGTTAGCATTACCGCTTCTGAGTGCTAATTGGTTGGCATTACTGCTACTGAGTGCTAATTGGTTGGCATTACTGCTACTGAGCGCTGATTGGTTGGCATTACTGCTACTGAGCGCTGATTGGCTAGCATTGCTGCTACTGAGCGCTGATTGGTTGGCATTACTGCTACTGAGTGCTAATTAGTTAGCATTACCACTTCTAAATGCTAATTGGTTAGCATTTTTGCTTCCGAAAGCTAATTGGTTGGCATTAATGCTACTGAGTGCTGATTAGTTAGCATTACCACTTCTGAGTGCTAATTGGTTGGCATTACTGCTTCTAAGTGCTAATTGGTTAGCATTACCGCTTCTGAGTGCTAATTGGTTGACATTACTGCTACTGAGTGCTAATTGGTTGGCATTACTGCTACTGAGCACTGATTGGTTGGCATTACTGCTACTGAGCACTGTTTAGTTAGCATTGCTGCTACCGAGAGCTGATTGGTTGGTGATAAGTGGACCTCAGGGAAAATGTAGGATTTGGGTGCATTAAAGTAATCACTCATATCGTTAGCATAAAGGGGCAAAACTAACATTCATGTTAGCAACAAGCTAATTGTAGCATGAATGCATGGACATAATTCCGAGATCCGACTTTCCACTTATAAGATGAGTCAGGCGCAGCACATGCAGTTAGCATGCTAATGTGCTATAAGCTTCTATTAGCTACAGTTTCCTCAAAGCTTCAGTGCTAAAAGCAAACTTCAGACACCAAACTTGACTTGGCTGAACTACATTTGGGAAAAAGGGGTAAAGCTGTGTAGCCTTTGGCTAAACTATGGTTTTCAGATATGAGTGATGAAGGCGGATGAAGGCTGATGAAGGCTGATGGCGCTCGGTAATCAGTGGGATGTGTAATAAATGTGGGCTCTGGACTGGATTCCGTTTAAGGTCAGTCAGTTCAGGAGATAAACTCATTAGAGGAGATGAATTATGTTCATTAAAGCAGCCGGGCTGAGTTTGGATTTCAGCTTAGTTCGGCTCAGTGAGCGCGAAAATGACCGCATGGTTCAGGCGGCGATTAGTATAATGACTTGTTGCTCTAATGACACTGTAGTATTATCATAATTACTGACCATGGACTGTTTACTCTCTTCCTCATATCGTACGCTGAAAGCAGCGATGTTCTGAATTTGCTTGATTCAGATGTTCCCATCATTTCTATATGAGGAAAATACATCACATCTACACAGCCTCATCTTTAAGTTGACTTACTTTTGGCAATAATTGTGTTGGATTGTAGATAAAAATAAGGGGATGAAGGGGAATTCGACGAAGACGAAGAGCAGTACAAGCACACAGTGGCCAGTCAGGATGTGGCCTACAGGCTGTGTGATTTGATATGATGAGCTGCTGACCTTTAAAATTCATTTTAAAATAGTCAGATTAAACGTTAAATCCTTACATAAAGACACACAAACTACTTTCTGTTTGAAGATGATGTCAATATAGGGGTACGTGACTTCGGTCAGGGTGAAAAATGCCCAGATGGCCAGGTTTTACACGCCCATTTACAGCCCTATGATTTGGTCCTAGCATGAAGCTGTTTTCCATTTTTGGGGGGCTCATGAATAATCTGGTGAGGTCTGGTCTGATTGGTTGGTTTACCACGGTGCCTCACACAGAAGCAACTAGTTGCTAGTTACTTGGAGCTTGCTAGTAGCTAACGTTACCTGTACAACCTACTCGCTTTGAATCTCGACAACAACACAAAGTAAAGTGAGTTGTTAGCTCACTATGAAGCTTTCAGTTTAACCCTTTGGTCGCCATATTAAGGCTAAATCAGAGCGCTAATAGCAGGTTTACAGTGATCTGGCTGTGTGTTTGTGCTGTATTTCTGGGTTGTGGGATGTTAGAACGGGTTTCTCTCACTCTGGCTAGTGATGTCAGGTTCCTCGGAGTGCTCTGATTGTGAATCATGTCACTATTTTTAACCCTTTTTGTTTATAATATGAAGGCTAAAAGCAGAGATGTAAGGTAACAGCCCTGCGATGGACTGGCGACCCGTCCAGGGTGTATCCTGCCTTCCGCCCAATGACAGCTAGGATAGGCTCCAGCACCCCACCGCGACCCAGAAGGATAAGCGGTTTAGATGATGTATGTATGTATGTATGTATGTAATGTAACAGTAGCGAGTGGGGTTTGGGTGATTTTGGAGCTGGATTGCCGGCTGATGGACGGTCACAGGTGGATGAAATCACTCTGGATGGTGATGCAGAGTCTGATGTGTGAACCATGTCGCTGTTTTGACCCTTTGTTAGAATATGATGACCTCATACTAACTAGTTAGAGGGCGGGTCTGCTGAATGTCCTGATATGTCTGTAGCTTAAACCGTTCTGAATTTATGAAGACCAGAACTGACCTAAAGGTTAAGATGATCTGGCTTTAACTGTCAGAAAGTGGATAAACACACAGCATGGCTGCTTACAGGCTGCTGTTGGGGTTGCGATGCTAATAAAGCCGGAACTGCCCCTCTGTTCAGGGTCAAACGCTGAGCGAAGCTGCTCGATATTGTCCAACGTTTGAGTGAAATGTGCAGAGCAGCCCAGCAACTCTGAATTAAAGTTGTCCAGAATCCTGTTAGAGATGTGGGAGCTGAAGTTCCTGTTAGCCAGCTTGTTTTGTGGATTTTCTGTTCCACCTTAAATGGTGTTAGATGGTGCCGCAGTTACCTTCTGGCGCCTGTATGATGCTGTAGCTTTTAAGGTGGAACGGAGTATTCAGTTAAGAAGCTGGGACCAGATTCACAAAACGTTTCTTAAGAAAAAACTTGCGAAGGTTCTTAAATATAAATGATTAAATTTAAATGCTGACCTTGCTGACCTTAGGCCTACAGCCTAAGACAAGTGTGAGTCTGTCGTAAGGTTAAGAACACAATTAAGAACATGATATTGTCGGGAATATAACTTCTTCTCAGAATTATTCTTGAGAAAATAGTTAAGAAAAGAAAATAAGACAATGTGTTGCTTTTTTCTTAATAATGAGGTTCAGAAAAAACAAACATTTAAGAAACTTTTCTTTCTTAAGACAGTTTTGTGAATCTAGCCTCGTTTAAAGATGAACATCAGCCTGCTGACAGTTCGGTTCTTTGGGAAGGGAATGAACAGTGTCAACATCCTTTCACAGCCCAGAACGACACATTTCTGCACATAGTCCACCATTTTCACTGCTGCTGCTCTACGGTCGTTTCATTCTTCATAATACCTGCTGGGCTAGAACGTGTGTAAATGTGGGGGTGTGAATATTAATGAGTGAAGACTGTTATGTAGCAGTTTAGATTTTGGCCCGTTTTACTGCCTCTGTTACAAATGCAGGGTTAGTATTTGAAGAAGGAGACGACAGTGTTTGACGGTCACAGTGGGTCAGTTCTATGTACCGAACTCTCCTCATTCAACTCTGCCAGTGTTAATGCAGTTTTCCATTCTATGGCACCTTTAACATCATGTCTGGTGCTGCTTGTCCAGCCATTATACACCTCTAAAACTCACTGGTGTCACTTAAACTTTTAAACTCTAACCTGCCTGAAATTTTCTACATTTATTTTAGTTTTATTATGATTTTTTAATACATTTATATTATTTTATACATTTATATTGACTTGTTAATTTGTTTTATTCATTATTATTGTTTTCTATTTGATCTTTTTTTATTAATCTGCTTAATAGTTTTATTTGATTGATTTATTAATTGTTTTGATTTGTTGATTTGATGTTTTTGATCTGTGTGACATGTTTTATTTGTCTTGTGTTTTACTGAACTTTTTAAATGTTGTTTTTTGTTTATGCTCAGCTGCATCATAAACGAGGGTCACCTTAAAGTACTCAGAGTTTAAATAAATGTTGATTGATTGATTAAATGATTGATATTGTACATGTACTAGGGAAGCTCAGACTTTTGCACATGACAGTGGTCCTTGCATTTATCCTATGCTTTTATTATTATTATTATTATTATTATTATTTATTATTATTTATTTATCTATTTTAGTCTATTCATGTCCAACAACTATATTCAGTATGGTGAGGAAAACGTTCTGATTGGTCTAAAGTAATTTTACACAGTTGTGGAGTTTATACTGACGAGTGATTCTGTACAGTTATATTTATCAGATGAACGTCTAACATGTAGATGAAACTTTGTCAATTTTTTACTTTTATTCACAAATTTGAAAAGTTCCAAATTTTGTTCATGTGACCAAAAGACTGAATCTGATAGGATAAATTAAATGATAAAAACTTACTTTAAAATTAATTTAAATATGGTGGTATATATATATATATATATATATATATATATATATATATATATGATGAGAGAAAGAGAGACAGAGAGAGAGAGAGACATAGAGAGAGAGAGAGGCGTAGGGGGAGATATACGTACACACATACACGTGTATTAAGGCGGGCCTTGTTTAGTGCGCGATTCTGATTGGCCAGTGTGAACCACGTGACTCTTCAGTTTTCTTCCGTGTTGAGGAGCTGAGGAACCGGTCAGCAGATCGGGAGTCAGAGAGTTTCATTTCCGCTTGTTTTACAACCGAACATCTTCTAAAAGCTCCAGAGACGACTGAGGCATGAATAAACCCAGCCTGGTGGTGTTTGACCTCGGTAAGTGTGACCCTTTATCGCTGACCGCGTCCGTCAGTGAGCGGCTAATACAGCTCACACAGCTACAGGTACAGGTACAGGTACAGGTACAGCTGATGTTCATAATACAGGTACAGGTACAGTTACAGCTGATGTTCATAATACAGTTACAGTTATAGCTACAGTTACAGCTGATGTTCATAATACAGGTACAGGTACAGTTACAGCTGATGTTCATAATACAGTTACAGTTATAGCTACAGTTACAGCTGATGTTCATAATACAGGTACAGGTACAGTTACCGCTGCTGTCCATGTCAGCGTCAGTGTGAATGGTGTGAATGTTAGTGTTAATGTTGTTGGTCATAAAGTTACTAACCTTAACTACTCGGTCTGAAGTTCATCCTCCAGTAAAGATCTGCTGTGACCCATCACTGTCTGAAGCTGTCAGGTTCCCACAGTGCTGTATAATCTGTTTACTACTCCTGTAATACTCTATAACAGGTTCTCCTCTGGGTAACAGTCCTTAACTCTTTAAACATGGTTCTTCAAGGGTTCTTTAGTAAATGGAATGGTTCAATTTAGAACCACAAGTTCTATACAGAACCATTTGCATGTGTTCTGTGTGGTATAGAACCCGTATAGCACCAAAAGCGTTCTTCTACAACTACAAGCTTGACATCATAACAACAGCACAACACTTTTTTGGTGCTACATAGAACCATTTCCAGGGAGGTTCTGTGTAGAACCATAGACAATGCATTCTCCGTCAATCTGAATAACCATTTCACCATGCGTATGGTTCTAAATGGAGCTCATGGTTCTAAATAGAACCATTCCATTTAGGAAGGAACCCTTGATGAACCACCTTTTTAAGAGTGCACTGTATAACAGTAATACATAAATATATGTTAGTATATGTTTATTTTTTTTCAGATCAAAACATATATCCTGTAATGTATAGATAGATAGATAGATAGATAGATTTATTGAAGACAACAGTAAACAGAAAAACAAACAGACATAGAAATGTCAATAAAAGACGGGAGATCAGAGAATCTGAGATATTATACAGCAGATTTTCTACACAAATGCCAAAATTAGGGACTCCTGATGTTCCAGATGTTCAAGGTTCTCACAGCTGTCTCATTGGAGGAGGCAGATAAAGTCAAATAACTCTCCATGTCTTTGATTAAGTGACCAAACAGGGCCCTTTTACACCTTACACTGATGTGTATAGTACACTGATGCGTGTTGTGTCCTGTCGTAATCGTCTGATTTCATGCGTTTCAGTTACGTAATCTTTTCTGTCCCACGGTTGACAAACTAGTTTAGAGGGAAATTCCAGAGATATTTCATAAGGTGTTTCTGTTTCAGTGGTTAAGATGAGTCATTCAGGGTGGTTTGGTGTGAAATGATCTGTTCTAGAGAAACTTACCTAGACCTTTAGACCTTAGACCTTAAACTTAACTTAGAGTCCGAACTGTTCACAGTGGTGGTGATAGGAACCAGAGTTTTACATGAAATGGTTATGATTATGCTGTCTGACATCTGAGACACTGTTTTATGACAGTTTTAAGATCAGATTTTGGGAGAGCTTTGTTTAAATCTGTTCATGGCGGAGAGGCACACGCAGGGCATTGTGGGTGAAACAGTCCCCAAAGATGCTCCACCAAACGACTGGAATATCCCATATATGCCCTTATATACTGTATACCCATATATTCTGATATTGCTCAGTTTATACTGTTGTGGTTGTTTTAGTGTTATTGGCCTGAGCAGCTGTGTAGCTCTCGTGTTTTTATTATTCATAGTGATGTAAAATGTTTTCTCGCTGGGATATTCGAATGCAGTAGTATGGCTACTGGTTTACAGATAGACGTAGCTGTAGATCGTACACTGACGCTGTTGATTAGATGAACGTCTGTAGCTCATGGGGTAAGAAGCGACAAAGAGGAAGTAAGACTGCCCTCTCAGACAAAAAAAAAACAGCGTTTCCTTTATTTAAAAACAAAAACGTAAAATTCACAAAACTACTGTCACTGACCCACGTGTACCTGTAGGCCAGCAAATCACAGCTAAAGAAACTGGGCTGTGGACTGACGGGCAGCCAGGGGCCGAATAAAAAAGGCCGCTCCCCATCGACTAATACCAAAGGCCTTTTATAGCCGGCGCCAACAGGAACAGCCAATCACGCGCTGGGAAAAGTGAGACGTCAGTCATGCAGCAATACCCAAAAACACAAAACGCAGAGAGAGAGAGAGAGAGAGAGAGAGAGAGGGGGTGTATAATTAATCCAGTTATACCTACAAAATGAAGGTCAGTAAACAGTGATTATTAATGCAGTTCTGTACAGATTTTGCCACATCAGCTTGAAATGAAAATTGACCCTAACTGACCTAAAGACTGCCCTCCATTCCCTCTAGACTACACCCTCTGGTCATTTTGGGTGGAGGCAGCTGACCCACCTTTCCACAAGGATGAAAGGTTAGTGTTATTGTGATGATCTGTCTGTTACTGTTATTACTTTGATTGCAGTACAGTGTGAAAAGGTTTAGACACCCCTGATCTAATAACATATTGTTGATTTTGTAAGTGTGAGTAAGTGAACACGCCCTCGACAGAGACACACTTCCTTTTATTTGTTAAGTTTAATATGATGATCTCTCTCTATGTCTCTCTCTCTCTCTCTCTCTCTCTCTCTCCCTCCCTCTCTCTCTATGTCTCTCTCTCTCTCTCTCTCTCTCTCTCTCTCTCTCAGTGGACAAGTGCGGGACTCCAGTCTCTATCCTCTCCATCTGTTTGATGACACAGTGGAGATCCTGCGCTCTCTGCAGACTCAGGGAATCCCGATTGGCATCGTGTCACGGTGAGAGTCCCACCTCTACAGCGCAGTGTCCACTCTGAGCCAGTGTTGAGGACACTGCACTGCACTGGACGGTTCACTGTTTGTCCTGCTCGACTTACAGGGTTAATGTATAAAGAGATGTTTATCATTTAGCTGCCTGACACAAACTTCAGCAGTGTGAGATCAAAACTAACCTAAACTACTGAACCAACGACTGTTATTCAGTTATTAGTGTAATTATTCAGTAACTGCTTTGGAGAACAATTTAGTATCTGCTATAAATTATTCAGTGACTACTATACATTATTAAGTATTTTTATGAATCATTCAGTATCTGCTATAAATTATTCAGTATTTTTATAAATTTTTCAGTATCTTCTATGAATTATTCAGTACTTTCTATTAGTTATTCAGTATCTGCTATAAATTATTCAGTATTTTCTATTAGTTATTCAGTGTCTACTATGAATTATTTGGTATCTTCTATAAATTATGCAGTATCGTCTGTGTATTTTTCAGTATCTACTATAAATTATTCAGTATTTTTATAAATTTTTCAGTATTTACTATACATTTTTTAGTATTTACTATGAATTATTCAGTATTTACTATAAATTATTCAGTATTTACTATGAATTATTCAGTATCTAATATGAATTATTCTGTATCTTCTATGAAGTATTCAGTAACTAATATAAATGAATCATTAATCATAACTTTAATGAAGTATTCAGTAACTAATATAAATGAATCATTAATCATAACTTTAATGAAGTATTCAGTAACTAATATAAATGAATCATTAATCATAACTTTAATGAAGTATTCAGTAATTAGTGATAAGTATCTAACACACTGAGTTTGTCTTAACATGGAAAAACATTATCGTCAGGTTGTTGAGGAGTCCCAGCGGTTAAAGAGCTGAGCAGTCGGACGTTTCTGGGTTCAGGTCCCAGGACTGACCGTGTACTCTGGACGGCTCTGCTCTGCTGGCGACACTGAGCTGCTGTCGGACTGGGCATCGTTAGGCAGAATGAGCAGTTTCCCTTGAAAGCCTACTAATTGAAGTATAGGTTGGGAGTGCTGGAGTGGGCTGTGGTCTTCAGGATCCATTTTTATGGAAGTCATGTCCTGTAACACCCCCTCAGAACATGTCAGAACAAATTGATTAAAAGTGCATATTTCCCTGCGGAATAGTTTGATTTTCCTGCTGACAGCCCGGCAGCTCCGCGGTGCGTAATGAGCAGAGACGCCCAAACCTGCAGCAGACAGTCTGCCGCCCTGCAGAGTCTCATTTCAGTCTGGATTTAGACAAATGAAAAAGTGAAGTCGTGTCAAATCAAGCATTTCATTGCCTTTTGTAGGTATTAAAATATTTTGTATAGTAATATATGAATATAGAAAATAACAAAAATAGAAAAAATAGGGTTTTATTCAGAAGTTATTGTTACAGATATTGTGCTTTTATTATGATCAGTGCTTTAATACCACATTAATGGGGATTTTCTATAAATTACTATAAATTTACTATAAATTAGTTCGTATTTTCTATTAATTATGCAGCATCTACTATAAATTATTCAACACTCAATTAATTATACAATGTTTTCTGTAAATTATTCAGTATTTTCTAAGAATTAATTAGTATCTACTGTAAATTATTCAGTGTTTTCCATTAATTATGCAGTGTTTTCTATTAATTATTCAGTATCTACTATAAATTATTCAGTACTTTCTATGAGTTATTCAGTATCTACTGATAATTATTTAGTATTTTCTATTAATTATTCAATATCTACTATAAATTATTTCGTATTTTCTACTAATTATACAGTTTTATTAAGAGTTATTCAGAATCTACTATGAATTATTCAGTGTCTACTATAAATTATTCAGTATTTTCTATTAATTATTCAGTGTCTACTGTAAATGATTCAGTATCTACTATGAACTATTCAGTATATTCCATTAATTATACGTTTATCATGATCAGTGCTTTAATAGAACATTAAAGGGGAACTCCACTGATTTTGAGAAATTACATAATCATTGAATGGTTAAGACGTAAACAGAGTCATTCAGAGTGGTTCGTGTGAAATACGCCTTTCTAGAGAAATTTACCAAGTCAGAGTTGGTCACCATTACAGTACTAGAAACCAGACGTCCAAAGAATTTAATGGCTCTAAAAGCTACATCCCATTAAGTTACACAATTACACAAAGCAGTTATAAATGCATTGCTTGATACCTGAGACATTGTTTAGTGATTGTTTAGTTATGAAATTATGGCCTAAAACATATTTCAGTATAAACTATTACTCCTGAGACCAGTGAGCGCAGGCTAACGTGTTTTTGTAGTTACTAGCCGTTCAACATGGCTATTTTTTTGAATGTAGCACTATTTTACCATTATCAGCGTGACACGTAAGTTCACTGGTCATTTCAGATAGCAGATAAAATGGTGATATTTGTAGTGTAGACATGCAGACGTCTGGTTCCTAAGACTATAATGGTGAACAATTCAGACTTAAATTTCTCTAGAATGGCGATTTCACACCCAACCATGCCAAATTATTTTGTTTACATTTAAACGGTTGAATGATTAAGTAATTTTACAAAAATGGGTGGAGTTCCCCTTCAACATATTAACACACAACACATTTCAGCCACTTTGTCTTAGTGCTGGATTAAAAAATGTATTGAGACAAAATTGTACACTCTCAGAAATAAAGGTACTAGACTGTCACTGGGGCAGTTCCCCTCTTGTCACTGGGGTGGGGCCCTCAGGGGTCCATCTCAGTGCCTTTAGTCAGGGAACATAACTGAACCATAATCCACTGAAATGATGTGTTCTAAGCTGTACTGACTCCACACACCCCGTCTCGCCTCCAGGCTTTTATTTTACTGTTCTGTTTTAAAACATTCGGTTATGAAAAGATACAAATACGAACTTTTCACCTGGAAAAACTTATTTAAGGTTCACAATCAGACCTTAAACCACTGTTGAACTTTGAGGGAACATTTACACTGTTTGTGTTTCAGCACAGGAGACACGGATGGAGCCAATCAGCTGCTGTCCCTCTTCGACCTCGACCAGTACGTGTCCTTCAGAGAGATTTACCCGGGGTCAAAGGTCACCCACTTCAGCAGGTACAGCTGTGAGGTTGCTGTTTTTCTATGTATGCACTCTATTGTGTCCAAAAGTTTCTCGTCCTGCATTTCTCCTGAAATGAAGGGTGTTAATAGCGAGTTTGTGCTGCAGTAACAGCCTCTACTCTTCTGGGAAGGCTTTACACTGATGTTGGAACATTGCTGTGAGGATTTGGTTGAGCACTAGTGAGAGCAAGTACTGATGTTGGATGGTCAGTTCTGGATCTCCATCACCCCAGAGAACACAGGTGCTCCACAGCCCAAGGCTGGGGGGCTTTATAGCCCCCTAGCCCATGCTTAGCATTGGTCATAGTGACCTTAGGCTCATGTGCAGCTGCTCCAGAGTGCCCCATTCTATTGGTCACCTGTGTCACCACATTAAAGGGCCCATATCATATAAATCTGGACATCTCCAGTCTGTTTAGTGCACATATGGAACCTAAGCTGCTTTTTTTTTGTCCCAAAAATATGGCGCATTTACATATATCTGCCTATTCCGCCTACAGCAGTTTAGCTCCGCCCGTTCACACTGAAGATATAAGGAGTGTTTCAGCCCAGACTGCTTTCTTAATGAGAGCAGCCAATCAGAACAGAGCTCGTTTACATATATCGATTTTAAAGGGACAGTAACGACAACAGAAGTAAAAAAATAGTCATGTAAAAATAATTGTCACTCTTTTTGGTACACAAAGTGACACAAAGGTCATAAAATACTCGAAAAGGTTGCGTTCAGGCCCTTTAAAGGAGCCGAATTCACTGAGGCTGTGCGGACAGTGTGTGTGTGGGAGGGAGAGGGAGAAATGAAAAGAGAACAAAGGACGTTCAGCGTGTTTCTCCATGCAAATAACATTGTATCTGTAATTGCAGATCTAAAATCAAGAAGAACCAGCGATCTGATAAAGCAGAATAATAGCACTGCGAATTTAGACATTTAAATTCCAAGTTGGGCCTAAAACTGCCCTGCTGTGAATAGCCTGGAGCATTTTTTTCTCATGTGGAGTACAAACACACAGTCTAACCATATTGAGATGAATAGTTGATATTCACTTCACGTGTTTTGTGTATTTAGATTTTCCATTTTCCTCAAAGAGCGCGCGGAGAAAACAAGATTAAGTCATTAGCGGGTCATAAAATCGCACATTTGCGGAACGCTTTTACTGATCGTTTGTCCTTTTCAGAATCCGCCGTCAAATATTTACATCCGCCTGCTGATTACACCAAAGAGCGTGACTAGACGCATCAGCTCAGGCTCGACTCCTCGCTGCAGCGGGGTGGGAATGCCGCTTTAATCTGATGTGAGGGCTTCGGAAGTGGAAAAAAAGAGGTTTGAACTTGACCTAATATTGTCAGCGGCCCGGCTCGGGAGATGATTCAGTGGAAAATAAACTAGTGCTGATGTCTGACGTCTGCTTGAGTCATCCTTCTTTCAGAGCGAGCAGGAAAACAGTGTAATTCAGCTGTTTTAGATCCAGCACTGAAATACATAAAGCGTTTTATCACTGGCCAGAGAAACTGACACTGACTCTAATAATAAAGAGGATATGTTGATGTTATCGTTTATGGCTGTCGCTGTCAATTTTTTACCAGTAATCCTATAACATACTGTTTATTTTAGTGATCAAGAGTTTTTAAAAAGGGCTGTATGATAAAAACGGACAATGGACAACATATGGAAAATATGTCTATTGGAAAAAGAAAATCTATGAAGCCTTTAAAAGACTTTCTAATATGATATTTCTGTTTTTTTTTAATAGTAGTGGTGGTATTCCACTCTTTTTTCAAAATGTCTGAAAAATTAGCTGGTTGAGATGTAAACAGAGTCATTCAGAGTGGTTTGGTGTGAAACGCTCTGTTCTAGAGAAACTTACAGAGTCAGAACTGTTCACAGTGGTGGTGATAGGAACCAGACGTCCACCTCTAAAAGCTCCCTCACAGAAAGTTACTACATGAAATGGTTATGAACACGCTGACTGATGTCTGAGACATTATGTTACGTTAAGTTTACATTGACCTATAAGGTCTTGCTTAGGCATTTAAAGCTCTGAACTGGAGGTCTGCGCCAAACTGTTGTTTCAGTCCCGCTCCCGTCTGCAACCGAAACGTTTAGTCCTGCTCCCGCCTGCAGTTCCGTCAAGGCGAACTGACATCCAATATCTGACATAATCTATTCACAAATACGTTATTCTCTGCTGACATAAAACGGCAGTTGTGGTCATCAGGCTCACTGTGAGTAACTTCACTAAGCACCATTTATTTCCAGTGAACACAAAACAGGAATTAAACCACAGAGCTGTTATTTTTGCTGTTTTGCTGGGCAGCTGTGGCCGTCGGACTGAAGGCTTCGCCGTGTCTGAAATCTATGCGAATGTGTGCGTGGTTCGCGTCATCGTTTGCGTCACAACTCTTCAGAAAGACTTCAATCACTTTAACCGTTTTGCTGTTATCATTTTATATCGTTTATATGATTTAGTGATGGTTTTACTTTATTTACTTTATTTAAGATGCTGCTTAAGGTCTTGAGACATTTATTTTCAATAATCAGCAATGAGCTTTTGGCCTAAAATGTATCTATCCATTGACTTTGGAGAGGTTAAATCCCAATTCTAAAAAAGTTGGTACGATGTGTGAAATAGCAATAAAAACAGAAAACAGTGAGTGTTTAATTCTGTTTGACCTGTATTAAATTCAAAACAGTACAAAACACAATATTTGATGTGTTATCTTATGAACTACATGGTGAATACTCTAATTCCAAATATGGGACATGCAACACGTTCCAAAAAAGTTGGGACAGGAGCATTTAATAAATGTTTGGGGGTGGAAGACACAAACTGTTTTGGCATTCTACAGTTGTACAAGTCTACAGCTGTGCAAGCGTACAAAGATCTCGTTGGCATAATTTCCCCTTCATAACATGCCACATGTTTTCAGTGGGCGACAGGTCTGGACTGCAGGCAGGCCAGTCTGGCACCCACACTCTCTGATAAAGCAGCCATGCTGTTGCAACACGAACACAATGTTTCCTGGCACTGTCATGTTGAAATAATCATGGACGTCCCTGAAAAAGACGGCGTCTAGAAGGCAGCATACGTTGCCCCAGAATGTGTATCTTTCACTGTTAATGCTGCTTTTCACAGATGTGCAGGTTACCTACTAATAACCCCCTTCCATCCTGTAAAGATTCTGGCTTTAGAATTATACGCTCATAACAATCTGGCTGGTCCTTTTCTTCTTTGGCCTGTAGAACATAACATCCATGAACAAAACCGAAGAGTTTGACATGATTTATGCATTTCCACTGTGCATTAGTCCATGGAGCCCAGAGAAGTCGGTGGCGTTTCTGGACATTGTTGATGTATGATTGCCACTGTGCATAGTACAGTCTTAACTTGCATTTGTGGATGAAGCGAAGAACAGTTAGTAAAAGTCCTCCTGAGCCCTTGTGGTGATATCATCACAGAAGCATGTTGTTGTTTTTTGCCCTGGCTGCTAACAGAGCTCTAGGTAGTGCCTGTTTATGGCCAGTTGCATTTTTTACAATCAAATTGGCCATTTTTTTTTGTTTCTTCAGGGTCTAACGGGTCAAACGGGAAGTTAAATGAAAAATCTGTCAGCTGTTTTAATAACATGAAGCAAATAAAGTGCTACATTGAAAGTTAGAGGCGCCTGGTTATTTAATTTATTTGTGTATGATTATGCTATGAAATTTTGTTGCAGATGTAGCAGCCGCATGCAAATCCAGTGCACGTGCACTCACCTGTTTACCTCATAAAACGGCCAAAACTGATATAATAAACTGAGTGGTTGCCAACATCTGGAGCAAACATCTGCTAATTTTGATCTTAGCTGATTCTGATGCATCCCTACTCGAATCCCTATAGAAATGCTAAGAATTTAAGGCAGATGAGGAAGTTAATATAGCGGACATTTGTCTACATCTGACATTCGTTATATCGCATCATCAAAGGTCTGATCAAAAAATGGAAACATGTATCGCCTTTATTTTTGTTTGGAGATGCTGACCTTCAGCGTTTAGCATTTAACGTAATGCTCGTTTTAAAAGTAGTCATCAATTAAACTCTCCACCCTCTCAGTGAATCAGCAGTGATTAACGTGAACATCGACCATTTTCATATCAGCGGTTTGAATTACAATAATGTATATTTTAAATTCTCTACTGGTTCATATCAGATCATTTCTGGGTGCCTGAGTAACCCAGATGGTCTGGAATTTGAAGCTGTTGGGGGGGATTTGGGGGCTGCTTCTGTATGTATACGTGAGGGAGTGTTGTGTAACGCGTCTGCTGTGTGCATTGTTTGCAGGTTGCAGGCAGCCAGTGGAGTTCCATACTCAGACATGATGTTCTTTGACGATGAACAGAGGAACATCACAGACGTCAGCAGGCTGGGTACAGCATCTCACCCTGAACCACCCACACTGAGCTCTGTACCCGACCTAGGGTCCCTACAATTTACACATTTCATCCAGATTTAATCCAAACCTAGAACATGTTTGGTGTCAGAAGTCTGCTTCTTTAATGCTAATGTAGCTAACAGATATTAAAAGGTTTTACCCCACCAATTAGCTTGGCGCTAACTGCATGCCTACATTGTCTCACACTAAAGTACGGACAAAATCCAGACATCAACATACTGCTGTTATACTGTATACTAATTTTAGCTGTGTGGCATCTTATTGGTCATTTTTATTGATGAATTTGGGCACCAGACATGTCTTGGCTACATTCAGAGTTTTGAGATATTGTATTGTTATTGTCTGAATAATAAAAAAGTCCCATAATATTGTTATGAGTTCATATCGCCCACCCTACTACGTACCCTACCGAGCCTCCTTTACACTGTCATACTTCACTCCTGCAGTTCTCCAGGCCCTCTAAACCACCCACACTCACAGTCCATGTGCTTTCTCACTCTGAACTTGTGCTCACACATCTCTCAGAAAGTGTGTCTAACAGCTCTGAACTCTCTCTCTGTTTCAGGTGTGCACTGTGTGTTGGTTAATGATGGAGTTACATCCAGCTTAATCAACAAGGAGCTCCAGCAGTTTCTGATGAAGCACTGAGTCCAGCTACCTCAGGTGTGGTGCTCAGCACGGCCTGCAGGGGGCGGTGCAGAGGCACCACAGTTGGTCACTGCGCACAGTTTGACTGTGGAAGGGTCATTTGTTTATTTTATTTATTGTTAATGCAAGAAAACAGAAGCAGGGTCCATATAGTTTACTATAGTCCTGTTCGGCTTTACGTGAGGAGGTGGGGAATGTAATTATTAGCGGTGTTTCTCTGTGATTTTAGCCCCGTCCGGTTTTTACTGACTCCGCGCTCCTGTGTCAGTAAGGATTGCAGCACCTTTTACTTTCTATAAAAGAAGCCATAGAAATGACCTCAGGTTATGTTAGTCCCGTGCAAATCGGCATGTTGGTAAAACGCTGTCGTATCCTGTCGAAAAGGAGTTTCTTAAGTATGGAGCGACTCGAAGAAGCGTTGACTTGTGTTGAAGTCAGCTTCTTATTCGAATGTTCCCGTTCCACCTTAAATAGTGGTGAATGTAACTGCTGCACCATTTAAGGTGGAACAGGAAATTTTGAACAAGAAAGTGGCGAATGGGAAGCCAACTTCAGCCTCATTGTCCTCTGAGGCTAAAAAGGTCAATATGTAACGTTACTGTCCCGTCTCACGTGTACATTTCCAGCTAATGGCGATGCTAATGACGCTGAATTCACTGAAAACAGAAGGTAAATGTTTAGGGTTAATGAAATAAAGGCTAAATGAACTTTTCTACTCTTTTCTGGAGTAAAAGCGGCGCATAAATCGAGTAGCTGTAACGTAGGAGGGGATGAGGCTGGATGCAAGTTTCTTTTATTTAAATCAGATTTAACAGAGTAGCAGAGGTTCATAGAACAGACAAGTCCATGATGGAACAAAACAGAGGAAAACAGAACTAAACTAGAAATAAAACTTGACAACAAGACCGGTGAAAACAGGCAACAGCAACAGGGTAACCTAGACAATGTAAGACAAGGAGACTGAGCAAACACAGGCATATAAAAACACTGAGGGAAAACAAGGAACACCTGGGACTAATAAGAGGGTCGGGCTACAGACTACACACAGGCGGAACAGATGACAAGGGGCCAGGACCAGGGAGGAGACAGACAAAACAACAACAAAGACACATGGAAACGTAAACAATAACACTTGGCACTGGGAAACAGAAAGACAAGAACGGAACGAGACAGAATGTTACAGTAGCCGCTCCCATCTCTGGCATTTAGATTTCTTATCCCGTACAAATCACTCATAAACATCACAGACGTCCTGAGGTAAACTGGCATTACCCCCCTCCCCATGGAGAACTAATCCAGGCCGAATAGGGCTTCAGTCTAGGATTTACAGAAGAGGAACATCTGCTTGTTTTTTAAAGCACTTTTAGAAACTTAGCTAAGTAGAAATGTAGCTACAAGTTTCCTTCTCAAACCTCAGAACTTAGTTTTACTTGAGTTATCACTGAAATGCACCTGTGGCGTGGGCTGTTTACACCTGTAAACCTGTTGATTACTGTAAAAAATAATGGTGCTGTATGCTGGATTGGGTATGTGGTCTTAGCCAAACTGCTGCTCTTCTTTATAATACAGCCACAACACCAGGACCACCCCACCAACTTTTAATTTTTATTTTAAACGTTCTTAGCTATAAAAACGAAAAACATTGCGGACGTCACAGATGCCGAGGTGTTATTTTTAAGCGAAAAAGAAACAATTTGTTGCCCGTTTTTCAGTTTAAACTGTGCAAATGAATTAAAACGTCTTTCACAAGTGAAAAGACAATGTGAAAAATTGAAAATAACATGCAATATTTCTAATTATCTGCATATATTGTGATTCGAAAGTGATTTAAAGTGGCAGTGCATGTATTTTTGAATTGAAATTTTACCACATTTGTCAGCAGAGTTACGGTCAGTAACAGACCACGTTTTGCACTTGAATTACATATTAACAGTTGCACATTTGTCACTGCGATAGTAGCCTGACTCACCTGTTGAGCGTAACCTCATCTGAAATGTGAGAAAAAGTTGTTACAAGCGCTTTTAAAGGGCTCATATCTTGGAAAATCCTCATTTCTCTCTCTTTTCTTTTTTAATCAAAGAGTTTGAGGTAGTATCAAAACGTACCAGTCCCCTGGAATTGTGATGTCACAAAAACCAGGACGCATATTTTTTAACCTATAGCACTTTAGCCCCGCCCACTTCATACTGAAGTAAAAAGGAATGTCTCAGCTCTGACTGGTTTTTGAAAGAAGCACAATACAAGGCAGCCAATTAGAACAGAGCTTGTTTACATATAGCATATCAGTCTTAAAGGCACAGTAACAAAAACAGCCTGTTTAATTCTAAGGGATAAAGAGAGAAATAGAAACAGTCATATAAAGAATGAATTATGATCTTATTGGTACAGAAAGACACACAGCTGTCAAGGGCTGGACGATTTGGGGAAGATCTAATTGCAGTTGTTCTGACCAATCATACGCTTCAAATTGCGACAAGCTGTCCAGGATAGTATTTTGGCCATTAAGAGCAGCATATCCACTTTTTCTGCTTTGAAGCTTGAATGCTAAGTGCCGGACTGGCAGTTAGTCATGGTTGTGATGTCACAGCACATGGGTGTTTGGTTGCTTCTGATTGGTCTAACTCATTTACAGGCTGTTCATGTACGAAGTGAAATTTCCCCACTTTGCAATTTGGATATAAAAACCAAACTTTCAGCCCTTTCATGTCACAATGGGGGAAAAATGTAGGATACGGGCCCTTTAAATGAGGTTTTATTGTTATTGCTACTGTACATGTACTGTATCTGTGAGACACAGCATCATTCTATTTATTTTTATAAAACATTTTTGAAAATAAACTGACCCGTCCTGTCAACCGATTGGCTCCAGTTTTCCGTTCTCGTGCCTCTCTTTCTCCCTCCTTTGGTCTCGTTCCCATGGAAATTCCTCCGGATCCCTCTGTCTCTCGCTCTCTCCGTCTTTCTCTCTGGATTTTGCCCCACTTCCGCGCACTAAAGAGGCTGTTAAAGTTGTTTTGGAGAAAGCAAATGTTAATTAAAATGTCTGATGAAGTTTTCATTTCTCTGGTGGGCGCACGCGGCGCTGCAGGCAGACTGAGGCGAGGTCCCTCCCCGCCCTCATTAGAAATCATAACAAACGGGACAGCCTCTCATTACCGCAACACAAGACAGGAGTAATTAGAGATTGGACCGTGAAGACTGGCTTATCTGCGCTGGTCTGTCTTTAGGAGCTACTGCTGATTATACTCATGTTGAACTCTCCTGTTCTCCCTCTTCTCCAGGAACGAAATCTCTCTCCGGACGGAAAATTTAGACGTCTTAAGCTCGTCTTTAGCCGGCAGTTTATTCAGAGCGAATAACTGATGAGTGAGTTTAATTTTGCAAAGAATCCTCAGTATTTTATAAGATGTTTGAGGTGTTTGGCTCTGTTTATCACATCTTTAAAGAGCTTGGACGGGGTCTGATCAACCCAAGGCTGTTTTTAACCTCTTTTTTCGGGAGCTTTAGGTCAAACAGAGCGAAGAACATCTGTGAGAAACTTTGAGAGGTTCATCAAAAACCATCCAGACAGTGTGAGTTCAGCACTGTCCATAGAAAATTATCGACCAATAGAATAGGAGCAGCCACACATGAGCCTAAAGTGATCAAAGTCAAGGCCAAGTGTGGGCTAGAGGGGTATGAAACCCCCCCAGAATCGGGCTGTGGAGCAGTAGGTCTCTGGAATGCTGGAGCTCCAGTACCTTTCTGGAGATCCAGAGCTAATCATTCAACATCACACTTTAAAAAATGAGAAGAGACAAATAAGATAAAAATACAATAAATAGAATAAAAAAAAAATAAAGAGCCAACTGAGATTAAGGGGCGGTAGGGAAGAAGGGTTGCGCCTGAAGCCCACCACTGTCTCTAAAGTCTTTTGCGTGTGGAGCAGCAGGTGGTTGGTGCTGCACCAGGACTCCAGCTGCACGACTTCGCCTCAACACCAAGCAGGTGTGGACAGCTGTGAGATCGCTGGGCTTCAAACTCACAATCTCCTGACATTGGGCTGAATTCTTAGGTCATTGCACCACATTATACTACATTACTTTTATGCTTTCAGCATTCAAGGACACAAAAATCTGAGTAGTTTAGGCTCTTGTGAGTGGTGCCTAAGACTTCAGCCCAACATCAGAAGGTTGTGAGTTTGAAGCCCAGCGATCTCACAGCTGTCCACATCTGCCTGGTGTTTAGGTGAAGTTGTACAGCTGGTGTCCTGGTGCAGCACCAACCACCTGCTGCTTAACACGCAAAAAAGACTGTAGATCGCTGGGCTTCAAACTCACAACCTCCTGATGTTGGGCTGAATTCTTATGCCATTGCACCACATTATACTACATTACTTTTATACTTATACAACATTTAAGGACACAAAAATCTGAGTAGTTTTAGGCTGTTGCGAGTGGTGCAATGGCCTAAGAATTCAGCCCAACATCAGAAGGTTGTGAGTTTGAAGCTCAGCGATCTCACAGCTGTCCACATCTGCCTGGTGTAGTGCCTGCCTGGTGAAGTTGTGCAGCTGGTCCCCTGGTGCAGCACCAACCACCTGCTGCTTAATACGCAAAAAAGACTGTAGATTGCTGGGCTTCAAACTCACAGCCTCCTGAGTTTCAGTTTCAGACTCTTGTGAGTGGTGGAGTCAGCTTTCACCCTTACCAGGAGGTTGTGAGTTTGAACCCCAGTGATGCCACAGCCATCCATAACTGGAATCCCAAAAAGGGGGCTGACTTTCATTTCTAACAGTGTGACCTCGCTAATGCTCTTGAGGGTGAATGCAAGCAAATACTCACAGCAATGTTCCAAGACCTAGTGTGAAGCCTTTCTAGAAGACTAGAGGCTGTGAATCCCAGAAGAATGTTGGATAAGATGGATGCACTTTGGATTTACTCTGGAAATGCATTGACTTTTCATACAAATATATGTGCAAACAGAAATCGAAGGTTCCCCAACTGTAACTCATCACTGCTTCGAAAAAACACAAATTCAAAGGTAAATTTTATTCAACTCTGATCCTCCAACTGTATTTAAATGGTGAATTCCATCAGGAGGTCGAGGAGGCCATTAAGGAGACGCAGTCTTTTCTGTTTTGAAATGCTAGTTAACAGAGGCGCCGTGAAAACATCTCTTGCTGATAAACCTTTCAGAGCAGCTTTCGATGATATCTGTGCTATTCTCTCATCACAACTCAGCCTTTAAAAGGATTAAAGTGTTGACGTGGCATCTACACCATTAGGAGGCCTGAGTGAAGAGGCTGCGGAGTGTCTGATTAACCTGAGGCTGTTATTAAAAATGAATTCATTTATTAAGGTGTAAACAAAGTCATTCAGAGTGGTTTCAGAGTCTGAGTTGTTCACAGTGGTGGTGATAGGAACCAGACGTCCACGTTATTACATGAAATGGTTATGAAAACAGTGCCTGATGTCATTATTTTACAACAGTTTTGAGAAGATTTCAGCCTAAAACACCTTTTAATAACCATTCATGTTGGTGGAGGGATATACGGGGGTCGTTGTGAGGCAAAATAGCTCCCAAAAAAACATATTTTCAGATTTTCCACTATTTTCCCATCATCAACATTCCATATAAACACTAGACTCATGTAGGTTCACTGGTGGTTTTGATAGTAAATAAAATGTCTATATTCGTGTTGTAGTCATGGGGACCCCTGGTTCCTATCAACACCACTGTAAAGACATCTGAACCATTTCACACCAAACCACTCTGAATAACTTAGCCACTCCCCTTTATGACCATTAAATAAGTTGAAGTAGCCAAGCTGATTGATCATTTTAATGATGTTCTCAAAGTGTACTGAGGACCAAGCCTTAACAAGCCAGTCTTTGGTAATTAACTGGCTTATAACAATATTATTAAGCAGTATCTATGGTGGATTAAGCTTTAAGTGTTAACAGTGTATTATACATCAGTTTGACTTCTGAAAGCAAATGATGGATAATTAACAACCAATTACAGGCTTGATTAGGCTTAATCAGAGGATAAGCGCTGCATAATGCTTAATACAATGTAGTTACTGCTTAATAATATAGTAATTACAGCCTGTTACTCGTGAAACACTGGTTTGTCAAGTTTTATAAGCTGATTATAAGGGCATTACCTTGTTTTCTTTTAAAACAGGCATTACTAGTTTTTCACCTTCTTACATGAGCGAAAACTTTCTAGAACTTTATTTCCATATAATTCTAATTCTACTTTATAGATGAGAAAGCTTAGCTTATGCTAATGCTGCTTGGTTAAGGGGTTTGTTTTACAAGAAAACTCCCTTATTATGCACTTATTAGGTCTTAACAAACCAGTATTTGATCTTTAACAGGCTAATTATGATGTTATTAAGTAGTAACTAGCGTGAATTGGGCTCTAAAGTTTCTAAAGTTTTGGATTCTGTGGTTAAAACTCACTGCAAGTCTTTACGAAACGTGCCACGTCAACCCGAAGCAGACTTTCTAAGAAGTTCCTCATTAGCGAGTTAACGTTAGCGATTCGTGACGTGTCTTAAGTGGAGTTTATTATATCTGAGATCAGAAAATTGGGGAACGTTCTGGATTGGAGAGCAGAGAGTGGAGACGGCCTATGAAGGAAACTCCCGCCGACGCCTACAGTCCCGTCTGATCTGGCCTTCGCCGCAGTGCCTGCGAGGCTCTGATCAAGGCTGAAGCTAAAACTACACTCCTCTGTATTTGAAAGATTGTATTTTTTTTTTTTTACCCTTAATCATTTATTTAGCAGCCTCTCTTCTCCTCGGCTACATGATTCATTCATTATGTGAAAAGGGGAGTCTGGGATAGCGCTGATAATACCTCCAAGCCCCGCTAGCTGATTCAGGGCTAACGGGCTTTCCCTGTGCTTTATTTTAGCGCGCTGTTCCCTCCAGCCTCCGCTAATGGCATTTCAGGTGTGAATCTAATATTAATAGAGGCCTCTCCATGCGGCGGGGTCGCCGGCCAGCCCTCTGGAGGAGGTGAACCTGTTTCTGACAGCGGGGCTGAACGGTGCTGAGGAACGAGTCTGTTTAATATATCATTATTTGACGGAACAAGAAGATATTTGGGGTCACATTATAGCAATAAATACTGTAATGTTTGACATAAACTGAAGGATATTGAGGTAAATGGTACATTGCAACATTTTCCGATAAACACTGAGATACAGTTGTGTGCAAAAGTTTTAGCTGTTAAATTGCGAGTTTTGTTGATTGTTTACAGACAATGCCCATACATTTGATGCTTTCAGCAAACTTTAGTGCACTAATTCTATTTATTTGCTTAGTTTAACCCCTAAAATCTCAGGCTTATTACATACTAAGGCTTATTGTTCAGTATCTACAGGGACTTCAGTGCAAACTGGCTCAGTTATTCTTAGGTTATAGAAGTGTGTAATAAAACTTTGGGCCCAAATATAACTTTTGGACAAAATATAATCATGTGTCATAACTTTAGCACTAAATAGTGCTAGTGAGTGTGCTTACCTGCACTCAACAATCCGATCATAATCTGATTTCCGCAGTTGTCTGATTATTCAAATGTTCATGTAAACAGCACACTCTGATTTCTTAGATCAGAGTAAGGTCTAGAAATCTGAGTAAGAAATCTGATAAAGAGGCTGGATTTTAGCTCAGTAATCAGATTTCTCAGTGCATGTGACTCTTACTCTGATTTCTTTCGGATTTCTCAGTCTGTATATGTGTGAAAACAGACTGCGGTACTGGAAATAAGCGAGCAGCGTCACCGCAAGACGCAGCAAAACACTTTTGGAGCGACGCTGAAACCAAATACATGCTTGATAAAAATGAAGGATTTCAATATTCTTCATCTTCTAGACGATGTTTGTTCATATTTTCAGGTAAAGTGACTCGATGTTAAAAAAAGCTAAATGAAGTTTGAGTTTTACATCACATTTACATGTCTTCTTCTGTGAGTTTATTGGCTGGTTGCAAAGCAGAAATCTGATTACTGTCTGACTCATGTAGACCCAGAGTTTCCCATTATCTGATTACTCAAGTGCATGTAAACGTGTTGATTGGATTACTGACAAAATCAGATTTTCTGCAGTTATCCGATTATTAACTGCATGTAAACACACACAATTAATGCTTTTTTCCCAATTTATTAAATTCAGCAAATAAACAGTAATTGGTGCAATAATTATTACTTACACTTAGAAAGTCAACAAAACATCTAATTAAACCAGGGGTGCGCAAACTTTTGCACACAACTGTATTTGTATTCCTAACAAATTGAAAACAGAACTTCGTCCCAAACTGAGCTAATTCTCACTCTAACAGTGGAGGAGCTTCGTTTTAGCTGTTGATTACTGTAATACTCGAATAAAGGCTGCATGATATGAACAACATACATCCTGCTATTGTGATATATATCACTGTGCAACACTCAGAGACCCCCTTCATTCATTTAATGTCCTCAAAACAGCTATTAAGTACAAGTTCTTCATCAGTCCTTTATAATGAACTTGTTAAGACTTTACAAACAGTACTTCATGATTAACTGGCTGTAATTACTATATTATTAAGCAGTAATTATGCTGTGTAAAGCATTATGCAGCACATATATACTCTGATTAAGCCTAATCAAGCCAGAAATTGATTGTTAATTATCCATCATTTGCTTTCAAAAGTCAAACTTGTGTATAAAACACTGATAATAATTATAAAGCTTAATTCACCTTAGATAGTGCTTAATAATATAGTAATAAGCCAATTAATTCCCAACTACTGTCTTGTTAACGCTTAACAAAGCACTAAATGGACATTTTAGATTAGTGGTCTTCACTGCACTTTGAGAATATCATTAAAGGTGTGTTATTCATCGTTCAGGAGATATTTAGATATAAGATAATACACTGGAGCTCATAAACTGTTTAAGAGCTTCTGAGACAATAGGGCTCCTAACAACCACCTGGAAGACCTGGTAGACCTGGGAATTTAAGGGGTTAATCATCATCTGAGGCCACGATATCATGATTTAAAATGTTGAGATGTTGATTGTAATCAGTGCAGCTCTGTCTGATGGAGGTAAGGCTCTGTTTCTCCTCCAGTTAAAGCTGCTAGGAAGGTTTTCTGATGTGTGATGCTGTCAGAGGCCGCAGTGCCTGGAGGAGTGCGTGATTCAGTCTCCCTCTCTCTCTCTGTCTCTCTCTCTCTCTCTCTCTCTCTCTCTCGCTCCAGGATAAACATCACATGCTTTCCCTCTTAGTTGAAAGGCACAATTTTTGTGCATCCTCAAAATAGACGTGGTAGAACAGCCAAAACATCACTTCACATTTAACCGCTGCATAAACTCACTCTAGTTATTTTTTAGACCAACTGTAAACGCCAGCTGCCCTTCACACTTTGTGAACATATGGTGATGAATGGACCAATAGAAATGCTCCAAAACTAAGAGGAATTCCACCCATTTTTCTAAATTTCTGGTTGAGATGTAAACAGAGTCGTTCAGAGTGGTTTGGTGTGAAACGCTCTGTTCTACAGAAACTCACAGAGTCAGAACTGTTCACAGTGGTGGTGATAGGAACCAGACGTCCACCTCTAAAAGCTCCTCACAGAGAGTTATTACAGGAAATGGTTATGAATTCACTGCCTGATGACTGAGACACTGTTTTATGGTAGTTTTGAGAAGATGGGCTTACAAACTTGTTTTAAAATCAATTCACTAATTTACCATCATCAATATTCCTTCAGTTTATATTGACCTAGAAGGTCTTGCTTAAGCATTTAAAGCTCTAAACTAGAAGTCTGTTTTTTCAGTCCCGCTCCTGCCCACAACGAAACGTTTAGTCCCGTTCCCGCCCGCAATTCCGTCAAGGCAATATCTGACACAGTCTGTTCACTAATACATTATTCTCTGCTGAAATAACACGGCAGTCGTGGTCATCAGGCTCACTGTGAGTCACTTCACCAAGCGATGTTCATTCCCAGTAAACACAAAACAGGAATTAAACCACAGAGCGGTTATATTGCGTGTTTTGCTAGGCAGCTGTGGCCGTCAGACTGAAGGATCCATGTCTCTGTAAGCTTTGCGTGTTCATGTGATTGGCTGCTTCGCAGGTCCTTAGCATGAGTTCATTTGTTTTAATTGTTACTGTTATCATTTATATTGTTTATATGATTTAGTGATTGTTCTACTTTATTTAGGCTACTCATTCATTTGTGGGATTTCTTCAGCCTGTTCCCACCTGCAGTGGGTTGGTTTTCGGCCCGCTCCCTGTGCACTGAAAATTAGTCGCGTGTATTGTATTGTGGTGGGTCCCAGCAGGAATCTGGGGGAGTGCAGACCTCTATTCTAAACAGCCAAAATCCATCATATCTTACTGATCTGTTGAAGCGTTATAGCCCACTCAGACCACTCTGGCTTACTGTGAACCCCTAGATCAGGGTCGGCAACTCAAATGTTAAGAAGAGCCATTTTGTCCATTTAATAAAAATCAAACCATCTTGGGAGCCACAAGATTTTATGTCCATTTTACCATCTTGTGAATGTGTCTCAGTGTGTGCTGATGTACCAGTATCGGCTAAAAAGTATAGTATAAACCAAAACTCAGACTTACTGAGCTCTGCTTTAAACTTTAGTTCAGCTGTAGCTGCTTTTCTCGCATCTCCAGCAGGAAACTTTTCCTCAAAAGTGAAATAGTTTATTGTAAAATGTCTCTCAACATTCGGCTGAAGTCGCTTCTCATTTGCCAGCTTCTCGTTCAAATTCTCCCTCTCCACCTTAAATAGTGCCTAAGGTTCCAGAATGTAACTGCTGCACCATTTAAGGTGGAACGGGACAATTCGAACAAGAAGCTGGAGAACCAGAAGCTCTTCAGCTTCGTGACTTCGTGATAAGTCCATTCATCTCCAAATTATTGATGTTTGTCTTTTCGTTAGCTACTAGCTAGGCAAGATTGATGTCTGTGTTGCTATGGTGACCAGCAGTCTGCGCTGATCTTCAGGGTTAAAGGGTGAATCAGCAGTTCTACATTAACTCCAGAGTTTAAGACCATTTATTGTTAAACTGTGTTGAACGACCAGCAGAGCTTTATTTTACTGTAAAGGAGGATTATTTTATTTTTACCTACTAATCTGATTCTGCTGTGGAGCCGAAACAAGACAGTAAAAGAGCTGCGTGTTGCCGACCGCTGGACTAGGATCTTTTCCAGCTCAGTCAGTGAAAAGTCAAGAATCCTTGAATAGCATTACAGCTCAATAGGTGGTTTTAATCCAATTAAAGCATATAGATTTAGACTTTTTTGGCTTTCGCATTATGGCTCATTGTCTTTTTGTAGCTTATTAGCATTATTATTATTACTATCCCATATAAAATCTCAGAAGACACGTGTAGGTCCACTGCTGGTTCTGGACAGTACATTAAATGTCTATATTAGCTCATTTGTGACTGGATTATACAGAAACGTTGACAAATTGGCAGAATTAAATAAAGCAACTTCACATAAACATCAGTATTAGAGAACATTTAGTTCTAGACACTAATATTTCATGTTCTGGGCTTTTAGCAGGAGTGAAGTTACAGTCTTTTATGGCGACGGTGCTGCTTCATTTGTGCGAGTGTGCACTGCTCGGAAAGAAAATGTGGAGATTAGTGGTAATTAGGCAGCTTCGCCTCTTCATGTCACCTAGCAACCTGCTCTGGATGGTCAGATAGCTGCTCTGCTGGCAGGCTTGTGGCTTTCAGCAGCTTTATTTGCCTTCAGGTCATCAGCACAGGCTAAGATACAGATCAGACTGCACTGACCAGTCCTCACTCTAGCTCTGTCAGATAGGAAGAGAGGGTGTGGTACTGATTGTAATTACATGATAATAATAATAATACATGCTTAATAGTGCTTTTTTATGTCATTTTCCCTCCAGATAAACAGACCTAATTATAGTCATAGGCTCCATTTCCCAGCATGCATCACTCCATAATCATCTCCTTGCCCTGTGGTGGAATGATTATATAGGGCTACGTAGACCACTCAGGGTTTACTGGACTGGTCATTTTGTACTCATTCGGTTTCCTTCAACCTCGCTTAGCCCTTAGAAGTCACAGCTATTGCTGATAACAAAGGATGTTGTAATTTCATATACATTGTTTCTCACTTGTAGCTGGTGGTTCGGGTGGGACGCCGGAATGCACTGGAAAACCTTTCCAGGGATGAAAGTCGGATCTTTCGTAATCTAGGAATTTGTTTTTGTACGTAAACCTGCATGTAGATGCTTTATACTGTTTCTAAAGCATCTGCACAGACTAAACCAGTGCTAAACACACCTCAAGTCCAGCCTACACCTGTTCAGCCAATGGAAAGCGGCGGTCCGGCTGGGCCCACCCACCCAGTCGCCATGGTAACGCTTTCTGCAGCCGTCTGTCCATGTGTTGGGAAGGTGAGGTTGTTTTCTTTCTAGTTTCATTTGAATATTGTTAGAATTTCCATGGAATTAATCATTTTTGATGAGTTTGTTGAAAATTCCTAATTATGAACCGATAAATTAGCCTATTAGTCAATGTGAACTGAAAGGGAAGTAATGCTGGACTGATTAATACTGAGCTGCATAGCCCACTGCAATCACTGCATGTTAGATATCTAAACATAGTTTTATGCAACAGTTCAGGCACCCCTGGTTTTGCTGAAAATAGGTGATTTTCCTGGACAATTTCTATTTATTCGCTGACATACTGGAAAAAATGTAAACATATAATATGAGATGTGTCATAACTTTTGCACAGGCCACATTTTATGGTTTCATTTTTGGTAACTCTTTACTTGGAGTGGTTCTTTAGTAGATGATAATAAACTGATAAATACACTGATTATCAGTAACACATCATCATATCAGTGAAGTAGCAGTAGTGAAGCATCTGAACACACTGAAGTAAATGTCTTGTAGATGTTCGGTTGATACATTACTTACATTAAGTAGATGTGTTGCTAATATGTTACTTCCATTACGCAAAACCTAACCTTACCATCCTTAACCCAACACCTAACCCTAAACCTGGCCCTAATCCTAACCCTAACCTTAACCTCAACCCAAAACCTAATCCTAACCTTAACCTCAACCCAAAACCTAACCCTCCGGGCTAAAGACCACTCAGCTTGTTATCAGTGCACAGTTCAAAAGCCAGCATTCATGATAGTATAGGGGTGCATTAGTGCACATGGTATGGGTGACATGCACATCTGTAAAGGCACCATTAATGCTGAACGATATATACAGGTTTTGGCAACATAAGCTGCCATCCAGACGACGTCTTTTTCAGGGAAGGCCTTGATTGTTCCAGCAAGACAATGTCAAACCACATTCTGCACGTATTACAACAGCATTGCTCCGTATTAAAAGAGTCTAGCTGCTAAACTGACCTGCGTGCAGTCCAGACCTGTCACCACTGAAAACATTTGGCACATTATGAAATGAAAAATACAACAAAGGAGACCTTAAACTGATGAGCAAAACAATAACATTTCTCAGTTTCAACTTTTGATATGTGGTCGTATGTAGTATTTTCCTTTAAAAATATGGTTTTCATGATTTGCTCATCATTGCATTCTATTTTTGTTTACATTCTGCACAGCGTCCCAACTTTTTTGGAAATGAGGCTGTCGAAGAATCTGTTAGGGGTGCTAATTTATCACAGAGGTGTTTTTTACTTGGTCTTTTTACATTTGTGGTCCCAACTGAATGTCTGACATCAAAAGAAAGAAAAACGTGGAATTGCAAACTTGAGCGTGTCGATACGGAATGTAAATAAAATGTAAATTCCATTATGTAGTTATGATGTAATTACATAATAGTGAAATGAAGGTATTAAGTCAAGGCCTCTAAGCGAAGCATAGTAATAATAACAACAGGCGCTTAACTAAAAACGCTCAGTCTGGCTGTGTTCTTCTTTTTCGGCTGCTCTGACTCATCGATTGGATTTATTTCATAATTTAAAATGCGATATTCCGAGAGAAAATGCAGCACAACACAGAATCTCATCATTTATTTCCGCTGTGGCTCCAAAGGAAACTCCAGTTTAGCTCAGTTTAAATTGAATTGGCCTGAACATGCTGTGAGAAAGAAATGGCTCAGGAGTCCTGAAGAATCTGCTGCAGGTCACAGTTTCCTGTTTATTGTACACCAAAAAAACAAAAACACCAGCAGAATGGGGGAACTAAGCCCTCGTGCCAGAATCAGTGAAAAAGCCTCCATAGTAAATCTAAACTCTACAGTCACATATAGACAAATAACCAATAACAAACTCTGATCATCATATCTGTTCAACAATACAGTGATATTTACATATATACACAGGAAATAATGACATCTATTTTCATCCGTAGCTTAAAGGGGAGACGGAGGAGGAACTTAAACGGGTGTTTTCACTCGAGGAATCTACTGTTTTGGGGTTTGCGTTGCATAGTGTGTGACAGGGCGGGGCAGCCTGGACAAAACCATCCTGAACCTCAACCAGCGTCCAGATCCTCGTTCGCCTCAGCTTCAGTCCGGTTAGCCTGCAGAGCGAGTAGCTTCTGTGCTCATTTTTTACGCACCGGCCAGTTCCGATGAGCTGCAGTTCAGATGGTCATAATATTTGCAACGAGGTGTGGAAATTAAAGGAGAAACCATTTCCAACACCCTCGAGATCTGATGCCGCTTTATGGTCACTTAAAGCAGAGCTGGAAGGCCTTAAAGGAATAATCTGGCAAAAAATCTCATTTACACTTTACACCAAGTACAGTCCATCAATCATCTGCCCACACTGTTGTAAAGAAGTGATTTCATTTGGCTCAGCATGAGGCTAAACTATACAGAAGAAAAGAAAGCAATGAAAGCAGAAATTAAGACACATCATCGGTTTTATGACAATGAAAGGTCTACTTAATAACGTGCTACAGCACCTTTAGAGGGCGACGGTGAGTAAGGTGTGTTTATTTGAGATCAAGCTGGAAACTCTCCTTAAAGCTTCAGCCATTGAGAAAGGGAGTTTTAGGCATTTCGCTTCGCATCGTGCCTAACAACACCCTTCCCCGTGATAAAATTCATGTGCATGCTCATCACACAAGGATACCGACGCTGGATTACACTCAATTTCTGTTGTTGAGCAGGTTGAAAGAAGTTTTAGGGATCAATGTTCATGGAAAAGATTTGGGTGACTATTGACTTCTAGTGTTTGTTAAGTACATTAGCCATGCGGCTCCAGGCCTAAAGTAAAGAAGCCCAGTTTGGACATCAAACCTGTCTTGATTGAGCGACTAGATCTGAGCGTAAAGTTGTGTAAATTTGATATTTTGCTGAACTGTTGCTTTAACCACAACACAGACGCATCTTCTTCCAGTTCGGAAACATGAAGTGTCATCATGGAACCGTTTGCCCATTCGGTCAGTACCAGGCTGAAAGGGTGGAGCTTCAGAAAAGTCGAGATTCAGGATGGTTCAGTTTCCAGGTGGAGGGTGGAGGGCGAAGGGCTTCGGTCGAGCCTAAACGAGGGCGGACAGCGGATCGACAGTGTGCTCAGCTAGATCAGGTAAAGCTCTGGGACTCACAAGCGAGGACAAAAGACGTCGGGAGGAGTTTAAGAAGTCATGCGGGCTAAAAAGAGTCGCCGTGGGAGGCCGACGTGACCTTGTAAAAGCAGCGCTGCAGTATTATTCGTACTCTCTCCAAAACCATTTGAACCTAATTGGGTTTCTGCTCCTTTAAGCGGGAGCAGCTTTTTTTTTTTATTAATACATAAACATCAATATTCATACGTCGGGGACAGTGCATTTTTCATGAGGCCTATTTTTCAAACAATGCAGCTCGCAGGGCCTAAAATCAATATTTCAGATATGAGATGTTTCGTAACTTTGGCTGGGAGTGCAAGAGTGAATTATTTATGCAAATGTAATGGGAGATTGTGGAGAGCGACAGCTCCCGCACCTCTCGTGGTGTAGCAAGAGCTCGGTGAGAATGTTCGTGTGCTACGTCTGTGCTTGTGTGAGAAACTGAAAGGAAACTCCAGCGAATTTTTAAAAATTCTGCATAATTGAATGGATGAGATGTAAACAGAGTGATTCAGAGTGGTTTGGTGTGAAATGGTTCAGATGTCTTTACAGCGGTGGTGATAGGAACCAGGGGTCGCCATGACTCTTCTGAGCTTTATATGTAAATTAGTGATTCATCTGAAAAATAAGGGACTATTTGTCCTGATATTTGTGCCTTCATAACATTACGTTTCATGTAAGAACTCTCTGTGACGGAGCTTTTAGAGGTGGACGTCCGGTTCCTATCACCACCACTGGCTCTAGTTTCCCCGAAATGCCGCATTCCGCACCGAACCGCTCGGAGTGACTTTGCTTACATATCAATTATGCAGAAATTTAAAAGAAAAAGTCAGTGGAACTCGTCTTTATGTAGAATCGCTAAAGATTCTCTCCGCCTGCTTCTTCTGGAGCTCCTTTCCAACAGTTTTATTATACTATTATATATTAAATTCTAATAATAATTGCTTTTGAATTACCACAGCAGGAATTATCACCACTTCTTCCAGTATACATTCCCTAGAGCGCCTCGCTCTCTCTCTTTTCGCCTTTATCTCGCTGTTCTCTGAAGAGAATTCATCCTTTATTCCCTCCGTCCCACTCCTTCCTGCCTGTCTCTATGGCTCGGCTTCGTCTTTAGTGTCTTCTTGCGTCTTCTCCTCCGTTCTCTCCTCCTCGGTGTGCTTCTTTTCCTCCTCCTCCTCCTCCTCCTCCTTTTCCTCTTTTTTCCCCTCCTCCGTTTCCCTCTCTCTGAAGATCTCCAGCAGCTTGTGAAACTTGGGCCCCCAGTCTTTTATCTCCTCCCCCTCCATCCCTCGCTCGCCCTCGCTCTCCAGGGAGCTGAGGGAGGTGGCCTGCGATCCCGCCCCCTCCAGCCCGTACGTCTGCAGCGAGTCGTACGGCGGCTGCATGGGGTCGAAAGTCACCTGGGCCAGGCGGTGCTGCAGGAAGTCGCCCATCCTGTGGGTTAGAGGGTTAGCCCCGCCCCTCCCGGGCCCAGGCCCCTGCCCATCTCGCCTGCCTAGGCCCCACCTACCCATGTACAGCCCCGCCCCTCCAGGGCCAGGGAAAGGCATCACCACCCGCTGAGCGAAGTCCCGCCCTGCTAGAGCGTACACGCCCACCAAATCGCCCGCTTTGGGGTACAAACAAGTAGTTCCGGCTAAAGGTATCACTCCGCCGCCTCTCAGCAGGGTCCCCTCCATTGTTCTGAACGGCGCCGAGGTTTGGCTGGTGTTGATGGGAGCCTCCGTGGGCGTGTGCGTGGAGGGCGTGTCGTCCGTGGCGACGGTGGACACGATAGTGGAGGTCGAGGAGGCGTGTGCGGCGGAGGTGTGGTGGGTCAGCGATCCGGCTGAGTGACCGGCGGAGCTGCTGGAGTCGCTCTGACTGGAGCTCTGAACCACCGGAGCCTGGTCAGAGGTCAGAGACTGGACAGAGAGAGAGAAGGCAGGGAAAAAGAGGAAGAGAGACATTAATCCTTGGTCACAGTTATCACCGCCATAATAAAAGCATGCTGTAATTTTATTAAGGCTGCCAAAAGTGCATTTTCCAGGCTGAGGTCCAGCTGCAACAAGCTTTATGTTGCTATGATAGAATCCATAGCCCTCATGTCCAAATACCTTCAGCACCTTCAGCTGGGCAGCGCTGTGGGGGAACTATGGATAAATCAATGAGCAGCAAACTAATTAAAGAAAGTGGAAAGAGGCTCCAGCTCCCTCTCGAGAACCTCCACTGTAACAAGAATATATGAGCTGTATGAACGAGAAAGAGAGGCTACAGTCATGGAGGAGCTGAACCATCGACTGCATTCGTTATATGGCCAAATGTATGTGGAGCTCAGTGACTTTCAGCATCACACTGTCATGGGATGCCACCTTCACCACAAGTCAGTCTGTGAAATGTCTGTCCTGCTAGATCTGCCCCAGACAACTGTAAGTGCTATCACTGTGAAACTGAATCATATAGGAGCAACAGCAGCTCAGCCATGAAGCAGAAGACCACTCAAGCCCATAGGGTGGGGTCTGTCTTCAGTCACATCACTCACTACAGAGTTCTAGACTGACATCAGATTTGCTGATGCAGCATTAGTTATGTATGTTATTAGCTTTAAATAGTATAGTAAAATGACTGTAGTAGCTCCTCTACAGCAAACAACCTAAAATAAAAGTCCCTGGTGACGGAAGGCAATGCTGACAGTACAGAGACCTTCAGTACAGGGTAAATTAGGTTTGGTCAGTCTATAAAAATAAACAGCAGAATAATTAAGGCATTACAAGATCTCTACATATGCAAATTAGATAAATACCCAGCCAATGATTAATGCACGATTTATGGAAAGATTGACTTCATGATGCAGTTAATTGATAATCTGTTAACGAAACTAGCGATTAGTAATTGATTTATTAATTCATTCATTCATCAATTAATTCATTTTCACTCATGCATTTATTTGTTTATGCATTCTTTTCTTAATTAACTAATCAATTAATGCCTGACTGACTGACAGATTGGTGTTCAGTTCATTCATTTGTTTGTTTATTTAAAGTCATCGTTTGTTCACTCATTCATCATTAATTTCATAATTAACTTGTTAAAGAATGCAGGATTATTATTGTTAATCATGTTTTTTCCAGTAATGAACTGATTTCTTTGTTTAACCATTCATCTATTCATGTGTTTGTTAGTTAATATATTCATTTACACATTTGTTCAGTTATTTGTTATGTTTTATTCATTTTTAAATAGTTGATTCATTCGCTAATTAAGTAATTAATTCAATTTCTTCATTAATTTATTTCTTTTTTAACTAATTTGATTTAATTTTTAACTAATTAACCAGTGGATGACTAACTCACTGTGTTTAGCTCAATTAATAATTAACTCAATTGTTCATTCATTCATTCTTTTGCTTGTTAGGTCTTTCAGTCGTTTTTGTTCTTTAATGAAATTCTTAATGAACTAATTAAGCAATGCATGACTGATTTACTGATTGTTGATTAAATAATTCAATTAGTTTAATTAATTATTTTGTTCATTTCTTCATGTAATTTTGTTTCATTTTAATTCATTCATTTATTTACACATTTGTTTATTCGTTTAATTATTCGTTATTACATAATTATTTAATTACTCATTTAATTATTCAATTTGTTTTGACATCATTGATGATAAATTGACTTTTAATGAATGAATTCTTTATTCTTTCGTTCATACATTTGTTATTTCATTCATTAATTCACCAGTTATTTGTTCATTCACTCATTCGTTTGTTCATTTATTCGTTTGTTCATTTGTTCATTTCAGTACTTCGTACATTAGTCTTTTAGTCCATCAACTAATGCATCATTCATTCATTCATTCATTCATTCATTTGTTTGTTCATTTGTTCATTTCAGTACTTCATACATTAGTCTTTTAGTCCATCAACTAATGCATTGTTCATTCATTCATTCATTCATTCATTCATTCATTTGTTCATTCATTCATTCATTCGTTTGTTCATTTGTTCATTTCAGTACTTCATACATTAGTCTTTTAGTCCATCAACTAATGCATCATTCATTCATTCATTCATTCTTTCTTTCATTCATTTGTTTGTTTGTTCATTTGTTCATTTCAGTACTTCATACATTAGTCTTTTAGTCCATCAACTAATGCATCGTTCATTCATTCATTCATTCCTTCATCTGTTCATTTCAGTCCTTCTCGTGATGATCAGCACTGAATACTGAATTCTTCATAATAAAGTGTGACAGATGTCTGATTTGCTCCTCACCTGATCCTGACAGAGAGTCTGACTCTCAGAGACGACCTCACTTCCTGTCTCGCTCTCTTTCAGGTTGTTCTCAGCAGAACTCTCGGTTCCTTGGTGCTCGTCTCCGGTTCTGCTCTGGTCGGTTCTCTTGGACAGCTCCGCCAGGCCCGTGAACACACATCCCGGATCCAGGGGTCCGCAGTCCTGCGTCTGCGCGCTGGGGAGCGTGTAGGTCAGTTTGGTGAGGTCCCGGCGGGAGTCGAACGGGCCGATCCGGTCTCGGACCGCCGGCAGGGTGTGTATGCTGTAGCAGAACCGCCCGTACAGCGGAGCGGAACCGGGCCGCTGGGGGTCCACCCCGGGGGCCTGAGCCCAGCTGTACATCCTGTCCAGGTTCTCCTGGGAGTAACTGTGGGACGAGTGAAGACCACGACCATCAGCACAGCAGCAGGGCAGCCTAGTCTAGTCCACTCTAATTAGCCAATGCTAATGCTAAGTGGGTGAGCCTGCCACTCATTTTAGCTGCTAGCGCTCCTCGTTAGTCTGTTATAATTACTTCACATGCGGCCTAACGACTTTTTAAGGCTCAGTACACGTGTTCAATTATGTTGGCTCAGCCTCATCCGAGGCGAGTCCAGTGCCAAGTGCGCTAATGCTAAGTAGGTTAGCTTGTCAAGCAGCCAAAGGTTTTTTCACTCATAACATTACTTTACAGGGCTACCTGGCAGCTTCCTCATCATTAGATTCCTGCCCTGCGGATATCAAAGGTTGGGAAAAACAGTTCTGGAATCTGTATTTTTTTCCACAAAAGTAAGAAAAAATGAAAAGATTTTGTTAGCATGAAGCTAATTATCCTCCCTTAGCCAGCTGTGATCATTTGCCATGTTGTCTAATAACTTTTTACAGCTGAAAACATGCACATGTTTAATAATGAAGGCTGGATTCCATCCAGGACAAATCCAGAGCCAAGAGGAATACGTTTGTGCTAATGCTAAGTAGGCTAGCGTGTTGTGCGCTCATTTAAAGGGAATGCCTGGCCTTCTTTCGAGTTTTCTTGCTGTACCTTTTTCAGTTCTGTGAAAAAAATTAACTGCCAAAGTTTGGTTAGCATAAAACGGCTATCGAACATTAGCCAGCTATGACCTCATCGCCTTTTTACTTTTACAGCTGAACACAGGCACGTTTAACGATACGCTAGATTCCATTAGTGAAACGTGTGCTAAAGCTAAGTAGGTTAGCCTTTCAGCTTAGTACAGATTTCTCTCTTACAACCTTACTGACATTTAGCTCCCTGACCAGCTTCCTCATCATTAGACCTGTCGAAGTTTACATTTTC
Source organism: Colossoma macropomum (assembly GCF_904425465.1). NCBI lineage: Eukaryota > Metazoa > Chordata > Actinopteri > Characiformes > Serrasalmidae > Colossoma > Colossoma macropomum. The sequence goes on from NW_023494802.1 coordinate 40,715,068, forward strand.
TCACTGTTTTAGGAAAATATGAGCAAAAGTTTAGTTAGCATAAAGGGTAACACTTTCTATGAATGTCGCATTTGTAAGCATCTATAAACACATTTATAACATGTTATAATGTTTTCATAAGGCATTATAAGCGTGGTTATAAATATTTATTAAAAAAATTACACTGAATTACACTTTATAGCCATGTTTATTATATATTATGAATTGTTAATATAATGCATTATAAATAGTGTTAATAACATGTTATACTGTCAGTGCCAAAGAAGTCAGTCCCAGCTTGGAGAGCGTAAAGACAAATACCAAGCTAACAGTGGTGTACATTACCTTTCCCACATTAGGTAAAACACTGATGGCAGCTCTAGTTTAAACTCTGACATTTGAAGCCTGTAATGTGCTTTATTATGTATGTTTTAGTGTTTCAGTAAATCCTTCAGTAAATACTTCAACTTGCAGCCTCACTCTGAACACTGGAGGAGGCTTTAGTACAGTACGCTTCACTTTACTTAGAGCGGACAAATACAACTTATGAGCTCTTATAACTTGTTATGATCAGTACTTATAATGTATTATGTTAACAATTCATAATGCATAATAAACATGGCTATAACATATAATTCATTTTTATAAATATTTATAGCTATGTTTATAATGCCTTATGAATGCATTATAACATGTCATGAATGTGTTTATAGATGCTTACAAAGTTCATAGAAAGTGTTACCGCATAAAGCAGCTATGCGCTAACCTGTTGCGTATTCTTGAACACTGAGCTTCCTGTTCATCAAAGTGTCTGACCCTTAAATACAGTAAGTTATTGGAAGCTGACGAAGAAAACATGATAATATTTGTATTAATCCCTTCAAATTCCAGGCTTATTACATACTAAGGCTTATTATTCAGTAACTACAGGGACTTCAGTGCAAACTGCAAACTGAAATTGAGCTATTCTGAGGTCATAGAGGTGTGTGGTAAATCTTTGGGTCCGGGCCATTTAAATGGTTAAAAGCAATTCAGAAAAGTTAGATTTGTCCAAACTATCGACAGACAGAGCAAAGCCAAAGCCAAAAAACTCACATTTATCTAAAAAGAAAACCTAAAGGTTTAGAAATAAATCCAATGTAATGTTACAAGGCAGGTTTTGGCAGCTTCAGTACAGCTGCAGTTACACAACAGCGTTCTGTCTTCTGTTTGACAGTTCAGGCCTTTTAAAGCCTGACAGGATTTAGAGCTGCAGCAGGTAAAATAAACTCTAAACACAAGTTTGGGGAAGTTGGGGCCGGAAAAGTTTTCTCCCGTCCTGAAAAGATGCTGCCGGTCAAACTGGGGGTTTTCTTGCAACATTAGGAATTTTGAACATACTGGATTAAAATCACTCCACAATTATTACTGTCAGACTGTAAAACTGCACACACTGCAGATTCATACTGGATTAAAATCGCTCCACAATTATTACTGTCAGACTGTAAAACTACACACACTGCAGATTCATACTGGATTAAAATCGCTCCACAATTATTACTGTCAGACTGTAAAACTACACACTGCAGATTCATACTGGATTAAAATCACTCCACAATTATTACCGTCAGACTGTAAAACTACACACACTGCAGATTCATACTGGATTAAAATCGCTCCACAATTATTACCGTCAGACTGTAAAACTACACACACTGCAGATTCATACTGGATTAAAATCACTCCACAATTATTACCGTCAGACTGTAAAACTGCACACACTGCAGATTCATACTGGATTAAAATCGCTCCACAATTATTACCGTCAGACTGTAAAACTACACACACTGCAGATTCATACTGGATTAAAATCACTCCACAATTATTACCGTCAGGCTGTAAAACTGCACACACTGCAGATTCATACTGGATTAAAATCACTCCACAATTATTACCGTCAGGCTGTAAAACTACACACACTGCAGATTCATACTGGATTAAAATCGCTCCACAATTATTACCGTCAGACTGTAAAACTGCACACACTGCAGATTCATACTGGATTAAAATCGCTCCACAATTATTACCGTCAGACTGTAAAACTACACACACTGCAGATTCATACTGGATTAAAATCACTCCACAATTATTACTGTCAGACTGTAAAACTGCACACACTGCAGATTCATACTGGATTAAAATCACTCCACAATTATTACCGTCAGACTGTAAAACTACACACTGCAGATTCATACTGGATTAAAATCGCTCCACAATTATTACCGTCAGACTGTAAAACTACACACACTGCAGATTCATACTGGATTAAAATCACTCCACAATTATTACTGTCAGACTGTAAAACTGCACACACTGCAGATTCATACTGGATTAAAATCACTCCACAATTATTACTGTCAGACTGTAAAACTGCACACACTGCAGATTCATACTGGATTAAAATCACTCCACAATTATTACTGTCAGACTGTAAAACTACACACTGCAGATTCATACTGGATTAAAATCGCTCCACAATTATTACAGTCAGACTGTAAAACTACACACACTGCAGATTCATACTGGATTAAAACACTGGCTCTCCACAGTCATCACTCCACAGAAACAGCCCCGGTAGTCCAGCTGTAATCGGTCTTCAGCCGAGTGTGTATGTTTGAAAAGCCACGTTCAGCCCTACTTATGACTCTATCCTGTGAATTCCCATCTGCAGTGGAGCTAAATGAAGGGTTCTGCTCCAAGTCTTTACACACCAGACTAATTATCATTCATTTTCACTGCAGCTGTTAGCTTATAGTGTCTGAAGGGCAAATTCTGTATAACTGAAATGACTTTTTCTCTTCTGCTCTCAGGAGTGAAGCAAGACACCATATCACACATGCCTTCCAGGAAACCATGGAGATGACATTCAGGCAACTTCAGCCACTTTACAATTCTTTTCCAATTAGATCTCAAACTCTGTGTAACCCCCGCTCGACACACACACACCATCCACATGACCATATGTATTATACATATGTATGTATCTGTATGTAATATGTCCCAAATGTATTATAAATGTAAGCATCTGTATGTAATAATAATGTCCCATATGTATTATATATATATATATATATATATATATATATATATATATATATATATATATATATGTACTTATCTATATGTAACAATATGTCCATGTGAGTTATATATATCTCTGCTGTCGGAAGAAAACATTTTTCAGTTTTTGACATTATTTGAAAGTGTCTGTTGTCCTTTATATTCTTTATAAATTTCATGAAGAACGGACCAACAGAAACGGCCCAAAATGACGGTCCTTCTCCTGTAAAGTTATTTGGAGATATGAGGTTTTCTTCCAACAGCAGTGATGTTTACATATCTCTATATAATAATATGTCCATGTGTATTATATATAAGTATCTGCATGTATTAATAATGTCCCACATGTATTATCTATATGTAAGTATCTATATGTAATCATAATGTACCACATATACATGTAATAAAATCCATATGTGTTGTATACATGTATCTGTATGCTATAATATATCCATGTGTATTATGCATATGTAAGTATGTGTATGTAATAAAATGTCCATATGTATTATATATGTATCTGTATGTAATAATACTGTCCTACATGTATTATACATATAGAGATATCTCTATGCAATAATATATCCATGTGTATTATGCATATGTAAGTATCTATATGTAATAATACTGTTCCATAAGTATTATACATTGTATACAAGTATCTGTATATCGCGGTTGTTGGAAGAAAACCTTGTCCATCCAAAAAATCTCCATTTTTGTCATTTTTCAGTTTTTGACATAGTCTGAAAATGCCTGTTGTCCTTTACATTATGTGTAAATTTAATGATGAATGGACCAAAGGAAACGGCCCAAAATGACTTGGAAAAAACTCTGGTTCCATTGACTTACATTAAAAGTAAAGTAGGTTTTTTCCTTCTTTGGTAAAGTTACAATTTTGGAGATGGAAGTTTTCTTCCAACAACAGCGATATGTAATAATATGTCCCATATGTACTATATATGTAAGCACCTATATGTAATAATAATGTCCTATATGCATCATATATTGTGCTGTTCCGCCACTGACTGTGCTGCTATTGGAGCTTTCAAGCATGCATGCAAAATGGCCATGAGAAGAGGCTCATGGGAGGTGCGCATCCCTCAGTAAAAAGAGGCCGCTGTTGTCGTTTGTTAGTTTGAAATGTGTTTATGTGTTTCCTCTTTGCTCATCTGCTGAGTGGTGGGTTCAGGTAGCGTGTTAAGTGTCCATAGACTGGAATTTTACGGCCGTAGGTGATTTCAGCTATTTCGAATGTTAGTCAAGCGGCTTTTCTGTCGTGTTCAACATTAAAGAACAGAAATTATGGGCTCTTTTCCTTCTTTTCTGCACGATGCTACAACATATAAGCACCCATACGCAATAAGAGTCTAACCTGAAACCCTAATCTTAGCCTCAGGAGCCAAAAAGAAGTAGTTTTGTTGTCAGTTTAAAACATTTAACACTGAGCCTTTATGAAAAGCACTTCATAGAGAGTTGATCGAACAGGTCAGCCTTGTTTTTCTCTGATTTTCACTGCAAAGTCAGGACAAGAGGTTCAGCCCATTCACGCCCCCGCAGCGTTTTTAGATCTGTTGTTTTAAAGAGTAATTAAGCCTAATTTATATTCCTGTGGTGATTTGCAGAAAAACACTCTGAGTAGCTACTGTACTTGTTTCTCTCAATGTATCAATGTGCAAAAGTCAGAGACCACCCATTATTTATTTAACCTTCAACGGTACAGTGTTGCCTCTAGGCAACATACCCATTTTTGGCCTTCTATACTCACATAATACATCCTGAATTATGATGCAATACTTTACAAAAGAGGCAGAGCGCTAAGGGAACCAATAGCAGTGTTGGAATGTGTCACATGACTCTCTGGAAGCCATGTTGAATATTTTTTGTGGTCTTTGCCAAATGACTCAGCTCCACCATCTCCCCCTTGAAACTGGTCTTCTTTTCTGTCACTTTATAATCTGGAAAGAACTGGATTGAGTAAAATTTCATTTCTAATTGTTTAATGTACTTTATTTGATAATTAAGTAGTGGAAACATGTTAAAGTGCAAATGTTGCCTTAAAGCAACACTATACTTTTATGAATTCCCACCATTATATTTTTTGGTATTGTCTATTTAGCTTAACCTACTGTTCAAAAGTGTAACAGTCATCACGATTTTCTATTTATCTCTAAAATTCAACCTAGATGTCATATAATAATAATGTTATTTGTAATAAAGTTCAGACTGTTACACAACAATTTCTTACCATTATGGTACTGTTGCTTTAAGTTAACACACCCTAAAGTGTCCCCAAAAAATAATTCTTGAAAATTTCTTTAAATTATGTTTAGATTGTCTACTTTATGTCAAAGAATTACACATTTTATACCAGTTGGCATTATAATGCACACCTTGGAGGGTTAAACCATCGGGAGATATTTCTGAAGAGATTAGATATATAAGACAGTCCACTTGCAAAAGGAAGGAGAAAGTCAAAGGAAAATAAGTGAAAAACAGGAATTTAAAAGCTCCAGAGAAAATGGACCTCCTAACAACCACCTGGAAGACCTGGTGGACACCAAACCTGCCCCCATCAGATAAACAGCACTTAAAGCTTTCATCTCTGAGAGAGAGGAGAAAATCAAGCTGCTTCAGATCTGAAAACATCCACAGGTGTTTCTGTCCATCCTTCCACTGTGAGAAGACGACTCAGCGCTGTGGGTCTGAAAGGATGTGTAGCTGTCAAGAAGAACCTCACTGAGAAAAGGAGACGGACACATCAAACAAAGAAGCTGAACAATGGACTGACCACCCCAGAGTCCAGACCTCAACACCACTGAATGTGTTTGATCACTTCAGAAAATGATCAACCAGCTTCTAAGACTGAACTTTGGAGGTGCAGATTTCTGAAAGTGAGTCTCCTGAGAAGAATGGAAGCTGGAGTGAAGGCTAAGCAAAGGGCAAATACTCATGATGGACCACTAAAAGCATTCAAAATGAGCTCTTTGATAAAAGGAATAGGTTACAGTCCGCTAACGACAAAGTCAAGTAATGATAAAAAGCTGTTTGTGAGCTGGAGGATGAGTATGAGGATGGGTTTCAGTCCAATGTCCAGCTATGTGAATGTCCAGAAATATGTTGGTCAGAAAAATGGATCAGCAGGTTGAAGTGGAGTTTTCTGTGAGCTACTGTTTCCTATCACTGTGTTCCTTTACACATGCACCATGTAAGTGAGTGCTGACCCATGCGGAAACCATCATGAGACAGTATTTTTCTTTCTTAATTGTAGTTTAATGTTTCCAGAGGTCACTAATAGTTGGACCAAGGTCCGAGTCTGGACCCAGACGCTGTCCTATGCAGATCTGGAGCCAATAACCGGTAAACTACGGGGAATTATTTTTTTTTAATCGGTTTTAATCGGTGTAGCTTTTCCAGCATTTACGGTAGCTTTAGCGGCCCGGAATGCGTTGTAAATATCACATGTGATGCTGCTCAACCAATCAGATTCTGTGCATTACGATGAGCACTGAGACTCGAGTGGGTGACCCACACACAGGGGAGGGACGAGGCGAGACACAGCAGTCAGAGAAGAAAGTGAGTCAGAGGGAAGTTATTCCACATGACGTGCTCTAAAAAGAGAAAACTGACAAATATTGTTGAAATATGACTGAACTGGACTTTATTTGATTTGACATTCAGTTGTTGACTGTATAAGATGTTAATATACCTACTGGGCTACTTCAGTATAGAGTCTATGGCGCTGAATCATGATGCAAGTTAGACATTATGATATTCTGGACCTTTGCTTGAGGAAATTTTCTCTAACTGGACCTTATTGAATTTTAATTAAAGACCCCTGCTTTAGTCTTTGTGTGGTCTTTTCACATTGACGCTATTTTTGAGTTTTAACGCACTGAAACCTTCACATCAAGTCCAATGCGCTGTTCGAATTTAGCACTGAGGTTGCAGGAAGAAAACGCACAAGAAGAAGAAGAGGATTCATCAGGTTATCGTTTTTCTTTCGGCCAGCGCCTCTCAAAGAGACTCAGATACTGGGTAACGGCCCATTCTGCTAAAACCAGTCAAACCGATTCACAAGAGCTGAATCTCTTATTTCTGTCTAGACTCGATGTGAAAAGGATATAAGTCTTTGTCGCCCCCCTCTAGCACAAGTGGAAACTGTCCTAGATATCGCTCCTGTCAGAACAAAACCTCGTATCTCCATTTTTGTCATTTTTCAGTTTTTGACATAATCTGAAAGTGCCTGTTGGTCTTTACATTGTATGTGAATTTTGTAATGAATCGACCAAGAGAAATGACCAAAAATGACGTGGAAAAAATTCTGGTTCCATCGACTTACATTAAACGTAAAGTAGGTTTTTTCCTTCTCCTGTAAATTTACTATTTTGGAGATATGAGGTTTTGTTCTGACAGCAGCGACATACTGAACATAACTCTAATACATTCATTGTTTTAAAGTAAAAACATATTTTCCTAAAAAGTATATTCCTTTGCATGATGGCAGCTTCAAAAAATACAGCTCTACGAATTTCCTTTTTCACAGCGGCTGTAAAATGCCATTTGGAGTGATCTGTGCATTTTTAATAATGTTGATGGAATTTATTTTGAGGCTCTGAACAAAACCGGTTTTACAAAAGCTGCGGTTTTATCTCCGTCTGTGTGGAGAGGTGTGAACAGTTTTTCACAGCAGGAGGTTCCCACCCCCCTTTAACCCCTCACTGCTCACTAGCAGCTCAACACAGAGTCACAACATTTCACACACAGAGAGACGAGAGGCGAGTCCCAGTTCATCTGATAACAGAGTTATGGGAGAAATATGTAATTTCAATATATTCATTGAAAGTATCTGAGTTGATTGACTGCTTTTTTAGCGTGTGACTAAGTTTGGAAACTGCGCCCCTTGAAGGAAGCTGTGAGCATGACGTCTCTGATTGGGACATTTTTGTCCTGCAAATATACAAAAACAGTCACCCACACACACACAGACTCACATGTTGCGGCTGAGGCGCAGGGCGCTGTGCATGCTGTGGGGGGCGCTCTTTAGCGCCGCGATGTCGAACGCGGCCGTATCAGCCTCTCCGCCCCCCTCATCATCGTACGTGATGATATTCTCTCTGATCTCATCGTCCTCCAGCGGAGAGAGAGAGTCACTCTTCTGCCTCCGAACGGACAGAGCTAACGCTGCTACCACTGAGAGAGAGAGAGTGAGAGAGAGAGAGAGAGAGAGAGAGAGAGAGAGAGTGAGAGAGAGAGAGAGAGAGAGAGAGAGAGAGGATGGAGAGGAAAACCAGACAGATTAAAAGAAATATAAAAAATATAAAAATGAAAGAAGAGAAGAGAGCGAAATTGAGCGAGGGAGAAGAGCGAGAGACACATGCGAGACAGGAGAGAAAAATAGAGAGAAGAAAGAGAAAGAGAGAAAACAGAAAGAAAGAAAAGGAAAGAAAGGGAAGTTGGAAAATGGTGTAAGGGTGGAAGATTGGATGAGAGACAGTAAGATAAAGTGAGTGAGGGAGGAAGAGAAAGAGAGAGACAGAGAGAGAGAGAGATGACGAGAAATATTAAAGAATATTAAAGATATAAAAGAGATGAAAAAATTCAGTGAGGAAAGAGAGAGAGAGAGAGAGAGAGAGAGAGAGAGAGAGAGATAAACAGAGAGAGACAGAGAGAGATAAATGAACATATATATATGTATATATAGAAAGAGAGTAACAAAAAGAGAGAGAGTGTGAAAGAGAGAGAGTAATACAGAGAGAGAGAGAGAGAGAGAGAGAGAGAGAGAGAGCTGTTGTAAATGCCAGGCTCTGCCCTCAGCGCTGGCGCTCTGCTGCTCACAGCTCAGTTGCTGCATTAGCAAAACCAAACATGTTCATTACCAAACACAGCTGACAAACAGCTCACTGACACACACACACACACACACACACACACACTGACACACACACGCACACACACACACACTGACACACACACGCACACGCACACGCACACACACACACACACTGACACACACACGCACACGCACACGCACACACACACACACACACGCACACGCACACGCACACGCACACACACACTGACACACACACACACACACACACACACACACTGACACACACACACACACACACACACGCACACACACACTGACACGCACACGCACACGCACACACACACACGTCCACTCATGCTCCCAGCAGGGACAGACAGACAGAACACAGGACAGACAGACAGGCAGGCAGACGGATGGACGGAGGAATCATCAACAAACCTACACGCTTCATAGAACAAACAGCACCGAACATCAGAGCCACATTAGCATATTAGCACATTAATATCTAATCTAACTCAAAAGGAGCTGCTTTACAGGAAAGTTCAGCAAAACATGAATAAACACAGTTTCCCCCTTTTACCCTCAGTGTAGCTGATCAGCCTGGACACGTCTGAACGTCCAGCTTTATTTAGCTTAGCAGTGGAGCTACGAGAAATCCACCAATTTAAATAGATATTTCTGCATAATTCAGTGGTTGAGATGTAAACAGAGTCATTCAGAGTGGTTTAGTGTGAAACACTCTGTTCTAGAGAAACTTACTGAGTCAGAACTGTTCACAGTGGTGGTGATAGGAACCAGACGTCCACCTCTAAAAGCTCCCTCACAGGAAATTACTACATGAAATGTTACCAGTTCACTGCCTGATGTTTTAGGATAGTTTATAAGATTTGTTTTTTTGCAAAGCTGTTCATGGTGGAGGGATACATGAGGGGAAAAATAGTCCCCAAAGAAAACGTATATTTTCAGATGTAAAATTGAGGATGTTTACATGCACTTAATAATCCGATAACTGCAGAAAATCAGATTTTGTCGCTAATCCGATCAACACGTTTACATGCACTTGAGTAACCAGATAATGGGGAAACTCCAGGTCTACATGAGTCAGACAGTAATCAGATTTCTGCTTTGCAACCAGCCAATAAACTCACTGAAGAAGACGTGACGTAAACGTAAAACTCAAACTTGGCGCTACTTTATATGAAAATATAAACAAACATCATCTAGAAGACGAAGAATATTTAAATCCTTCATTAAGTCAAGCATGTATTTGGTTTCAGCGTCGCTCCAAAAGTGTTTTGCTGCGTCTCGCGGCGACGCTGCTCGCTTATTTCCGGTACCGCAGTCTGTTTCGCACATGCTCAGACTGACAAATCCGAAAGAAATCAGAGTAAGAGTTCACATGCACTGAGAAATCTGATTACTGGGATTTCTTAATCTGATTTCTAGACCTTACTCTGATCTAAGAAATCTGGGTATGGTGTTTACATGATCATTTGAATAATCAGATAACTGCAGACATCTGATTTTGATCGGATTATGGAGTGCATGTAAACACACTCACTATTTCATCATCATCAACATTCCATATAAGACTTGTGTAGGTTCACCGGTGGTTTTGATAGTAAATAAAATGTCAATATTTGTGTTGTAGTCATGGCGACCCCTGGTTCCTATCACCACCACTGTAAAGACATCTGAGCCATTTCACACCAAACCACTCTGAATGACTCTGTTTACATCTCAAACACTGAATTATGCAGAAATTTGGTTTGTTATGATTTAGCCATGTGGTTAGTGTGATGCTTATTGGTGTCTATTAACTTCCATTACTAAGGACTAAGGGGGGGAAATGGAGTCCATTTGATTGTTGACCAAACTATCGCTTTAATTGATCAGTTTTACCGAGCAGAGTGGACGAGCAGGCGAGCACAGCCAGCATGGCGGCGGAGCTGAGGCCCAGCAGGGCGGAGGTGGACGGCAGCGGCACGCACACCGTCTGCCTCTCCCACTCCATCAGCGTCTGAGCGTCCTCACTCCTCCCTCTGTCCGTCTGTCTCTTCCTCTCCTCTGCCCACATCCCTCCGTTCTGGCAGGGGCACATGGTCAGGGTGACGGTCCCCGTGCTGCTGAGCTCCGAAGTCCCGTCCCGGAGGATTATGGGTATTTTCACAGTGTGGAAAGAAGGAGAGGCGGAGCGAGGGAGGGGCTTCACAGATGACAGAAGAACCAGACTGGCCGTGTGGTCTGTGGGGGAGGAGGGGAGGGAACATCCGTCAAACATTCATCAAACGTGTGATGCGCCACGAGATACAGGTGTATGCAAAAGTTTGAGCACCCTGGTCAAATGACGTTTTGTTGATTTTCTAAGTGGAATTAAGTTAACACACCCTCAACAGAGACGCACTTAAGTATGACATTTTACTGCCAGTTTTCAGTGCAATTGTTAGAAATTTCTATTTCTATTTTATGTGAGTTTCTATTATATTTGAGTTTAAGGTTTTGTGAAAAAAGCTGATGAATGAACTTTAAGTTGACTTGACAAACCATTTCTATAAAATCCCATGAGGGTTGCTAGGTGGTTGCTAAGGTGTTGATAGGCTGCTGCTGTGATATCCAGAGAGTTGTTGAGGTGTTGCTAGATCACTGCTTCATATCCCAGGTGGTTGCTAAAGTTTTGCTCGGGCATTTCTATGAAATCCCAGGTGGTTGCTAAGATGTTGCTAGATCATTGCTATGACGTCCATCTGTTTGCTAAGGTCTTGCTAGGCCATTGCTATGATATCCCAGGTGGTTGCTAAGGTCTTGTTAGGCCATTCCTATGGTATCCCAGGTGGTTGCTAAGATGTTGCTAGGCCATTGCTATGGCATCCCAGGTGGATGCTAAGTTCTTGCCTGGCCACTGCTATGATATCCAGATGGTTGCTAAGGTCTTGCTAGGCCATTCCTACGGTATATCAGGTGGTTGCTAATGTGTTGCCAGGCCATTGCTATGGCATCCCAGGAGGCTGGTAATGTCTTGCTGGACCACTGCTATGGTATCCCAGGCGGCTGCTCAGGTCTTGCTAGGCCATTCCAAAGGCATTTCATGTGGTTGCTAAAGTTTTGCTAGGCCATTGCTATGATATCCCAGGTGGCTGCTAAGGTCTTGCTAGGCCATTCCTATGGTATCCCAAGTGTTTGCTAATGTCTTGCTGGGCCATTGCTATGGTATCCCAGGTGGCTGCTAAGGTCTTGCTAGGCCATTCCTATGGTATCCCAAGTGTTTGCTAATGTCTTGCTGGGCCATTGCTATGGTATCCCAGGTGGTTGTTAAGGTGTTGCTAGGCCATTGCTATGGTATACCAGGTGGTTGGTAGTCGTGCTAGGCCATTGCTATGATATCCCAGGTGGTTGCTAAGGTCTTGCTAGGCCACTGCTATGATATCCAGATGGTTGCAGAGGTCTAGCTAGGGCATTGCTATGGCATCCCAGGTGTTTGCCAAGTTCTTGCTAAGCCAATCCTATGGTATCCCAGGTGGTTTCTAAGGTCTTGCTAGGACATTGCTATGATATCCCAGGTGGTTGCTAAGTTATTGCTAGGACATTGCTATGATATCCCAGGTGGTTTCTAAGGTCTTGCTAGGACATTGCTATGATATCCAGGTGGTTGCTAAGTTCTTGCTAGGACATTGCTATGATATCCAGATGGTTGCTAAGTTCTTGCTAGGACATTGCTATGATATCCAGATGGTTGCTAAGTTCTTGCTAGGACATTGCTATGATATCCAGGTGGTTGCTAAGTTATTGCTAGGACATTGCTATGATATCCAGGTGGTTGCTAAGTTCTTGCTAGGACATTGCTATGATATCCAGGTGGTTGCCAAGTTCTTGCTAGGACAATGCTATGATATCCAGGTGGTTGCTAAGTTATTGCTAGGACGTTGCTATGATATCCAGGTGGTTGCTAAGTTCTTGCTAGGACATTGCTATGATATCCAGGTGGTTGCTAAGTTCTTGCTAGGACATTGCTATGATATCCAGATGGTTGCTGAGGTCTAGCTAGGGCATTGCTATGGCATCCCAAGTGTTTGCCAAGTTCTTGCTAAGCCAATCCTATGGTATCCCAGGTGGTTTCTAAGGTCTTGCTAGGGCATTGCTGTGATATCCAGGTGGTTGCTAAGTTCTTGCTAGGACATTGCTATGATATCCAGGTGGTTGCCAAGTTCTTGCTAGGACAATGCTATGATATCCAGGTGGTTGCTAAGTTATTGCTAGGACGTGGCTATGATATCCAGGTGGTTGCTAAGTTCTTGCTAGGACATTGCTATGATATCCAGGTGGTTGCTAAGTTCTTGCTAGGACATTGCTATGATATCCAGATGGTTGCTGAGGTCTAGCTAGGGCATTGCTATGGCATCCCAAGTGTTTGCCAAGTTCTTGCTAAGCCAATCCTATGGTATCCCAGGTGGTTTCTAAGGTCTTGCTAGGGCATTGCTGTGATATCCCAGGTGGTTGCTAAGTTATTGCTAGGACATTGCTATGATAACCTAGGTGGTTTCTAAGGTCTTGCTAGGACATTGCTATGATATCCAGATGGTTGCTAAGTTCTTGCTAGGACATTGCTATGATATCCAGATGGTTGCTAGGTTCTTGCTAGGACATTGCTATGATATCCAGATGGTTGTTAAGTTCTTGCTAGGACATTGCTATGATATCCAGATGGTTGCTAAGTTCTTGCTAGGACATTGCTATGATATCCAGGTGGTTGCTAAGTTATTGCTAGGACATTGCTATGATATCCCAGGTGGTTGCTAAGTTCTTGCTAGGACATTGCTATGATATCCAGGTAGTTGCTAAATTTTTGCTAGGCCATTCCTACGGTATCCCAGGTGGTTGCTAAGGTGCTGCTAGGCTGTTGGTTGCTAATATGCATGTACAATGTGTACTAGTATGAGAATGTGGGTCTGTATGTAAAGGACCAATGTAAGAGAGTCTTTTTGTGACACCATTTGTTGCAATTAGATTTTAATTTTTATTAATTTTCTAGGAGAAAAATCATGTTTGAACAAAAAACAGAAAAGCACAAGAGCTTTATTCCTGTGTATACTCTGCCATCTTGCCAAGTTTTGTGGTTCTAATGCAAAACCTGCGAAACAATACAAATAAGCACAGAATAATAGAACAAAGAACAGTAAACAGTAAGTTTCTCAAGGCATTCTATATATATATATATATATACCATCACTTTTTCAAGCCTTCTTTAATGTTTTCTTCTTTCCCAACACATTAAATTCAGCAAATAAGCAGTAATTGTGCACCTTCTTGTGCAGAAGTGTTTCCTCTGTAGAGGACATGTTACCTTATTTTCAACAACATGTAATTTGAGCAGGGGCACCCAAACTTTTGCACACCACCGTACAGTCTTTCATTAGAGGAGAACACAGTGTGTGGATTCTGGTAAATTCTGCACCTACACTAATTGGCCATTACATCAGAAACACCTGCCATATAGGTGCAATTTGTAGGTTTCCAGTTACCGACTGCGGCCCATCTGTTGCTATGTGGTGTTGCTAGGGTTTTATACACTGTGTACATGTCCTGTCCACTTTATCAGAAACCCCTCTCTTGCAGCTCCTCCTTGCTGGTGTACATTTACAGACTGTAGCTCATCTGTTGATGCATAGTTTGTGTCACTGCTGTGCTGAGAATGGACCACCACCCAAAAGAGGGGTTTCTAATAAACTGGCAACACAGTATGTGAGTGGAAAGGCACACTTACTCAGTTTTTCTTTATTTTCACATTCAGAAACACTGACCTCCCACCACATGGATTCATTTAGACCCCCTCTACCTCAAAGCACACCTGACTGGCTCAAACGCATTAACCCTCGTTCTGTTAATTAACACTTTTAATGAGGCGTGCAGAGTAATGAGGATGATTGAGGTCCAACATGAAAGTAAACATGTGGTTCTAAATGGAAGCTGCCAATTGATACTCGATAGTGCCAGAAGCTGGTAGTGCTAACACTAGTCATGTAGGCTCCTATAAAGGCTGTGTTCAATGATCATTTACCAGGTGTGTCCAGATAAAAGATGGTACATAAAAGTAATAAATAATAGGATATTAAAGATAACGAATCACCAAAACTCAGAACTTTTGACCGGTACTCTGTAGTAAATGGACTTTGCTCCACCTTTAGTGCTGCTTTTGAACAAATACACCAGCACCCCCTATTGGACAGGGTAGCTTTAAAGGGAAATGCGATTATTTTTTCTTAATTATTAGTTAAAATGTAAACAGAGTCATTCAGAGTGGTTTGGTGTGAAACGCTCTGTTCTAGAGAAGTCAGAATAGTTCACAGTGGTGGTGATAGGAACCAGACGTCCACCTCTAAAAGCTTCGTCAAAGAGAGTTGACTACATGAAATTGTTAAGAATATTAATTTTTTTTTTTTACAATAGTTTAGATAGCTATTCAAAATTTTACATGTACAATCAGTTACAGGTAATTTATATTATGAAGTTAATTTAGTTTATACATGTTTATGCTGCATAGAATTTAAAGCGCTGAATGGCTCCGTCCTCATAGAGTCTGTTTGACCCTCGCATAAACATGTGTTTCATGTCTGGATCCTATCTAAATGAACTATGGCTGGATTCCGACTGCACATTTCACTGAAGTGCATCCCCAGTTTGATCAGATGAGATCTAACTGTACTTTTCCTGCGTAAAAAGCATCACAGATTGTTTCCGTTTTACATTGGTTTGCTCTTTTCCCTGTCAGGATGTGAATGGACAAGCTTGGTTGTCCATCAGCCTGGAGTGCATGAAGACTCTTGGTTTGGAGAGTTCAGCCTTGCATATCCTCTGTGGTTTCACTGATTATTCTCTTAACAGCTAGCTTGCACTCAGCAGGGGTCTGGGTTCGATTCCCCGGCCGGGCGACTGTGTGGAGTTTGCATGTTCTCCCTGTGTCTGTGTGGGTTTCCTCCCACAGCCCAAAGACATGCAGTCAGGCTAACTGGAGAGACTAAACCGCCCCTAGGTGTGAGTGTGTATGTCTGTGTGTCTGCCCTGTGATGGACTGGCGACCTGTCCAGGGTGTTTCCTGCCTTCTTTCTTGGACAGGCTCCAGTGACTCAGCAGAAGAAAGTGTGTGTGTATGTAATGGTACACAGATAACGGATGTTTATACTCGTCAATCATCATAATCTGGTCAAGATCCGTCTCTGACTGCTTCCGAATGTGGTTTGAGGGATCCGACTGTAAGAGTGTTCACACCGGGCTTTTCATCATTTGCATTCATGCCTGAGGGATACATGCCGGATGTTATAAGGCAAAATAGTCCCCAGAGAAAACTTACTGTTTCAGATTTATCACTATTTTACCATCAACATTCCATATAAACTCAGAAGACTCGTGTAGGTTCACTGGTGGTTTTGATAGTAAATAAAATGTCTATATTTGTGTTGTAGTCATGGCGACCCCTGGTTCCTATCACCACCACTGTAAAGACATCAGAACCGTTTCACACCAAACCACACTTTTAGCAGAAAGGCTAAAAAAGTCTGAAGACTCCTCTTTAATTACAGCCTGCTGACAGACTGAGAGCTGGGAAGGTATGAGAATTCACTTCACCACACTTACTATACTAAACGACTACACTGAACCTCTCATATTTCTTTATAACTACATAAATATGAAATTATCACCAGCTCTGCTCGTGTTTACTGTTCAGATTCTAACTGTGTAAACATGTTTTGTTCTGACGCTTTGCAGAGCGACTGCAGCAGCAGAGCTACTTACTTCCACAGCCACTTTTCAGAAAAGCTTTAATCATGTTTAATTATCATTAACATAAGTTAATTTTATCCTGCAGTAAATCAGTAAAAGTGGTAAACATAAGAAATACAGAGAGAGAGAGAGAGAGAGAGAGAGGGAGAGAGAGAGAGAGAGAGATGAAGCGAGGGTACAGTTCACTGGAACAGAGAGCGCTGAAAGAGAAGAAGAAAAGGCTGGACTGATGAGTGGCTCACCTCCTCTCTCCTGGACGGTGATGTTGAGAGCGAGGCTGCGGTCCGAGGGCAGGCTGAAGTGAATGGGGGAGCTGTAGCTGCTCTGGTCTCTGTCGATCGCCCGAATGACCTGCACCACCTGACACACACAGACACAATGCAGCCGGAGTTTTATATGAGCAGGTCCAATAGGGCCACTGCCTGCTGACTGCATACGGCAATTCCGCATATGTCTACGAATAACGCTAATTATTTACCTTTTTAAAAGGGTTAGGATTAAGATTAGGATTTGGTTTAGATTCTGGGTTTGTTATTTAAAGGACCCATTTCACAAAACTTTTCTTTATTTTTAAAAAGTTTGATGTAGTATGGAAACATATCATTCACTGTATGTGGAAACTAAGCTGCAAATACAGCTCAGCGTTTTTGTGACGTCACTAAAACCGACTCATTTACATATATCTATCTATTCAGCCTACAGCACTTTAGCTCCACCCACTCAGCCTGAAATTATGAGTGTTTTAGCCTGGACTGCTTTTTTGAATGAGGCAGAGCCAGTCAGAAGGAAGCTCGTTTACATATGTCAGGCTTAGAGACGCAGTGACGGAAGTCGTTTTAATTCCAAGGATTAAAATGGAATCATATAGAAATTAAATATCAATATATACGGCAAATGAAACCACACATTGTTTATAAGCAAACCTTGGGAGAAAAAAAAATAAAAGAAAAAAGAAAATAGAATATCGTCACTGTCCAAACAAGATTTTTATAAGTTATTTTTAATTGTTTTCAGTGATCCGTTTGTCATGAGATCTTAATATAGTGTAAATGAAAGCCAGTATTTTCAGAAAATGTAAAGAAAATACAAAATAACAGCGATAATTATGGGTACTTTAATACAACAGACTCTCAAAATAAAGTGTTACCATTAAATTTCACATAAATAACCATTAAATTTCATTTACATTCAAATAAATATAAAGTAAATTGACCCTGACTTTTCTCCTAACCCTAAACCTGACCCATCAACCCCAAAGCTAAACCTAAAGCTGTTTGTAATCCCACCCAGATAGCGAGCATATATCGGTCTGCTGGCTTGATAAGGTCGGGACCCCGCTGGCTGTTTGC
The DNA here is from genome assembly GCF_904425465.1 of Colossoma macropomum. Classification (NCBI taxonomy): domain Eukaryota; kingdom Metazoa; phylum Chordata; class Actinopteri; order Characiformes; family Serrasalmidae; genus Colossoma; species Colossoma macropomum. The sequence goes on from NW_023494802.1 coordinate 40,733,098, forward strand.
CACTGCTGCATACAAGATCTAACTAGTTTTTAACCTCCTCAAACAGATTTTAAACGCACAGAGACTTTTATTTTAGAAAATAAACTAAGACAAATATTACAAACAACTGATGGAGAAAAAGATAATAACTAGGCCTGATATTAAATTACTTTATAGAAAACATTGAGTGTGTTTACATGCACTCAATAATCCGATAACTGCAGGAAATTAGATTTTGTCAGTAATCTGATCAACACGTTTACATGCACTTGAGTAATAATAAACTCACAGAAGAAGACGCGACATAAACGTAATGTAAAACTCAAACTTCATGCTGCGAAAAAAAAAGAAACTGAGTCACTTTACGTGAAAATATAAACATACGCCATCTAGAATCTGAAGAATATTTCAATCCTTCATTAAGTCAAGCATGTATTTGTTTTCAGCGTCTCTCCAAAAGTGTTTTGTTGCGCTGTTTATTTCCAGTCTGTTTTTGCACATGCTCAGACCGAGAAATCCGAAAGAAATCAGAGTAAGAGTCACAGGCACTGAGAAATCTGATTACTGAGCTAAAATCCAACTCTCTTTATCAGATCTCCTCATTTCTAGATCGGAGTATAGTGTTTACATGAACATTTGAATAATCAGATAAGGATCAGATTTTTAAGTGAATGTAAACACACTAATTGTCACTGACTCTGTGCTGAATTAAAATTATTACTAAACTAATTTACAAAGTATAACTAAAGAAAGGAAGGAAGGAAAAATAAGTAAATTGGACTCTGAGTGGAAAATGAGTGATGATAAGTGGAATTTTGTCTAATACTCTTAATGCTTAAACACTGGTGGGCTGCCCAGAAAACACTAAGCAAATCGCCAGTGGACCACCAGCTTTGTCACCACTGGGCCAACAGTGGACCACTGTGCTCTTACTATCAGGGCACTAAGCCTAATGGTATTGAGAACTGCCGGGATGGACAACTGGACAAAAGTACATCACAAAACAGTGAAGAATAAAATGTGTCCAAACTTCAGTCCATGTTTGGCCAAACTATCGCTTTAAAGTGTGACCTCTTTGCGGTTGGGTCACCAGGGTATTGGACAGGTCAAAGGTCAGAGGAAAAGTTCAGACCTGTCCGGCGCCGCTGGAGTCGCAGACGGCCGTGTTGTACTGCCTGTCCAGCTCGGGGGCGTTGTCGTTCAGGTCCAGCGTCTCTATGGCAACCGCTACCCTGGTAACCTGGCTGGGACTATCTGAGAAAGTGAGGGGGAAAAAAAAAGGCAATCAAACAGACAGATAGACAGCTCCGCTACCGGAATAGAGATTCAGAGATTAGACTTATGATTCCCACTGAAGCACGGACGGATAACTCCGGAGCCTTTTGGGCCGGCGCGCTGTTTTCTATTGAGTTATTCTGCATGAAATGATTTTTTTTTCATTACAATCTGAACATTGTCGCATGAAACAGGCCTTCGAGGTCAAAGCTGGTGTTGGTACGTGTTTATTTCACACATTTCTGGCTGCAAAACAACCTCGAGGTTTTGCAGCACAGCAGAAAAAAAAACTGATTTGGTTCTCCACATTATTGAATTCACGGTTTTAAATGCATTAGTAACATAGAAGTCTTTCCCGAAACGAGTGTTGGCAGAAACATGAGGGTGGCTTAAAACAGAATGGAAAAAGATCTGATTAGCTGTGTTTACTCTTTAGACCTCAAAGTTCTGGGGAACTGAGTAAAATATTAAAAATGTTTGTACGATATTAAACTTGGGCCAAGTTTGGATGAAAACACAGGACAGAAATATGATAAACCTGCTAAAAACCACTGAACTCACTGATCAGACCTTTCTGAGTGGGCGTGGTCCTAATATTCTAATAAGCATGCTTGATTGACACCCCTCAGTCCAGAGCTTTCTTGAAACGACAGAGTCGTGCTGGTGACATATAAATGAAATCCCATATAAATAAAAATAACGGGTGGCCACAAGATAATTTAGTCGTGGCCATGATTTAGTAAGGTGGGGAAACGAAATCCTAATACGTGGCTACAGTTTAGTAAAGTGTGTGAATGAGATAATTAAGCCTTGATCACTGCTTAATAAGGCATGATCTCATTCCCACGCCTTACTAAGTCACGGCTGTGACTTACTTATCTTGTTCCCACACCTTTCTTAGTCAGGGGCATGCATTAGGATCTCGTTCTCATATGTTAACATAGTGTATTATAATACATAATAAAGATAACGCGTGGCCACACTGTATTAACACGTGAGAACGAGATCCTAATGCGTGGCCACAACTTAGTAAGGTGTGGGAACAAGATAATTAAGCCACAGCCACAACTTATGAAGACACTATGGAGCTCTGCTGGTGACATCCCGTATAAATAAAAATAATGTGGTCATGACTTAGCAAGGCATGGGAACGAGATCATTAACTAGTGGCCACACATTCGTAAGGCATGGGAACAAGATAATTAAGTTGTAGCCATGACTTAGTAAGGTGTGGGAACGAGATTAAGCCTTATTAAGTTGTGGTCAAGGCTCAGTCCCACACCTCACTAAGCTGTAGCTACGTATTAGGATCTCGTTCCCACACGTTAACACAGCGTATTATAATAAATATTAAAAACAACACGTGGGTACACTGTATTAAACTGTTGGAATGAGATCCTATAGCTTGGCCATGACTTATTTAGGTGTGGGAATGTGATAATTAAGTCGTGACCACAACTTAGTAAGGCATGAGAACAAGATAATTAAGTCATGGTCATGACTTAGTAAGGCATGGGAACAAGATCATGCCTTATTAAGCTGTGGTCAGTTATCTCATTCGCACATCTTACTAAGTTGCGGCCATGACTTACTTATCTCGTTCCCACACCTTACTAGGTCGTGGCCACGAGTTGTTTTTATTTACACAGGATGTCACCAGCAGGGCTCCGTATGAAACATAGCTTTATTAAAGCTGTTCGGGAGGGTCAAACCACATCAGCTTTGCTGTGAGGGCAGTGCTTTAATGAGCTTTACCCAAGATTAGGACCGGTCAGTTTACACCAAAAGGGGAGGAGCTGGGCGAAACACATTACTGTGCAAAAATCAGAGGCCATTTTCTTCTAGTCACGCAGCCTTTAAGTATATTAGATATTTCAGGAGACGTTTCTGAGGAGATCAGATATGATCCGATATAACCCACTTACGTAATGAAGGACAAAATCAAAAGAAAAAAAGCAGGAGCTTCTAAAACTGGAGTTCATCAAAATAAAAGCTCCAGAGAAAACGGGAGCTCCTAACAACCACCTGGAAGACCTGGTAGACCCCTAAAACTGCCCCCATCACATAAACAGCACTTAAAGCTTTCATCTCTTTCAATCCCTGGGTTAGTTTTACTTAATTTTATAGATTATTTTTATTTATACATTGACAAAAGAGTCACATAAACGTTAATTAGTCAATAATTAGAACGTATTGAGTCTTTAAGAGCAGCACTGAAGCGGAAGAGCTGAATCTTTCAGCGCGCTGATGCACAGAAGCTGAACTTCACTGACCCCGAACGCGGCAGCATCTGCTCTCTTTGAAGGTTCTGGACCGTAACGTTACATCACACGCAGAAGGGGACCTACACTCCCTCATCAGCTCCCTTTCATCTGACGTCCTGATCACACGCTTATATAAGACGCGGAGCCTCCACACACTCCAGCTCTCAGGTTTGGATGAGGATACCGGAGGGGGAGATCAGGGCAGGACTCACAAAAGCTTTCAGAAGAAAAGAGGATCTTAAGGTGAACACTAAATTGACTTATGAGATTGCTGCACTACACCACACTACTATTATTAGATTTACATTCTTCATATTATTATTATTATTATTATTCTTGTTCTGTTTTTGTCCGCCCTACTCGTCCTGCAGACCTGATATCGACGTATCCTCGACACTCCAAAAAGTTCAGTCTGATGGGGAAGTTTGTGCATAACAGTCCATGAATCATGTGGGATACCATAGCAATAATGTAGCAACCCCCTAGCAACTATCTGGAAGACCATGGCAACTGCCTAGCAAAACCCTAGCAACCACTTGGGATACCATTGCAAGTACATAGCAACCAACTGGGATCCTGGGATACCCTTTGGAATCGGCTGTCAACATTTTAACAACCACCTAAAATACCATAGTAATCATTTAGCAGCACCTTAGCAACAACAGCGGTTCAATTAACTTTTCTAGCATTATGTTGTTATTTGCTGTGCAGCGTATCGACCACAGCAGCACACGACACATTTTGATTAGATCTTAAAATTTCTTAAAGATCTGAAAAAGCTGTTTTTTTAGTCCCGCTCCTGCAAGATTTCATCCCACTCCCGCAGAAAATCATAATCATTTGTCCCGCTTCTGCCCACAACCGAAACATTTTGTCCCGCTCCCGCCTGCAGTTCTGTCAAGGCGAACTGACATCCAATATCTGACACAGTCTATCCACAAATACATTATTCTCTGCTGAAATAACACGGCAGTCGTGGTCATCAGGCTCACTGTGAGGAACTTCACCAAACAACGTTTATAACAACAAACACAAAGCAGGAATTAAACCACAGTGTTACATGTGATCACTGTGTGCATGTCTCTCTCTCTCTCTCTCTCTCTCTCCTCTCTCTCGTCTCATTTGCTGCTTTTTACCTATCTTTCACCTTATAGGTGGATCGAAGTGTCACTTTTCGCTGTCTCCTTTCGACGAATGAGAGATCCCAATCAAACTTAAAGGGGGCGGGACTTTGCGCAGCAGCCTCTCGGCTTCCTCATTTGGCTGGCCGTGTGATTTTATTAAAGATTTTCATTAAAACAGTTCATTTTTTAAAGCATATAAACTAGTAAACTGTTTCTGATGACAAAAAAAAAATAGAAAATTCTAAACTTTAAAAAATGAACAATTTTTAACTGAATTTATCAAAAGCCTGAAGTTAAGAAAGAAACAGAACACATTTCTGCAGACGCTATTTCTCATATTTCTTTTGTGAATCCATGAAAACAACACTACAGACCCGTGGCTGATGTCCAGGTCTCGAATGGCAACACACACAACATGAATTAAAGAGCACCGCGTGGTGTTCAAGGTGTTGCTTGCATGGGAATTCACAGCTTGTTTACGCCGCTGGTCTCTCCTTTAAATCAAAGCCGTCTAAATTTGTTAGATAATCCGATCTGAAGACACAAACAAAGACGCAGCGCTGTCATCAGAAAGACGCGAAGACTGAGCTGGAGCTCGTGCCGTCTCCCATCAGTAAACACAAGAAATATCAAGCTCTCGGATTTCAAAGGCGCGCCGGGGACTGAAGTGTCTTCTGATGTTTCTCCAACGTTGCTCCACAAACTTCTCGTTCTTGACAGAAGCCTCGCGCTGACTTCACGAAATTAAACTGTTTGTTACCGGAATAATTTTATTCATGTGAGCAAAAGCTGCCGTCAGATTTACGCGGCTCTCCTGAGAGTTCTTCTCCTGAAATGAGTGAATTTAGCACAACCAAAGAATTAAAGCAGGTCCAGGCTTGAAGCTCGAACGACCTTCAGATCCTGATTCAAAGGCTGGGAAGTGTTTTCTGCAGAATCCGTGACAAAGAAGCTCATTTGTAGGACTGAGAAGCTGCACTGAACCTGAACTGTTGATACAGAGGAGTTTTCTTTAATGTATTGCTAATAAGTTCTAATGGTTTTGTTTAATGTATTGCTAATAATGCACTGCTAATAAGAGCTAGATGCTGGGCCTGTAACAGTATCTGTTTGTGCTGAAGCTCTGAGGGGTTGGGAATAACGCTCTGCACCTTTAAAATATCCAACGTCAGGAACATGCCGGTCCCTGAACAGCCTCTCTGGGTAGCAGTAACGCTCTGCAGCTTTGAAGAGGTGCTTTGAAAAAAATAAATAAAAAAAGCCCATAAAAGTGAAAGTTCGGTAAAAAATCAACTTCTGGCCCTTTAAGAGCCGGAGAGTGTGGTACCTCTCTGAGTGGCGATGACAGTGATGTTGTGCCACTGCTCGTGCTCGCGGTCCAGCTCCTTCACCGTGGTGATGAGGCCGCTGTCAGGGGCGATACGGAACAAAGCCTCGGGGTCTGACTCGGGGTCAATAGAGTACCTAAGCAAGAGGGGGTCAGAGAGAGAGGGGGAGAGAGAGAGAGAGAGAGAGAGAGAGAGAGGAGATCAGAGAGAGAGAGAGAGAAAGAGGAGAGAGAGAAAGAGAGAGAGAGAGATGGAGGTCAGAGAGAGGGGGAGAGAGAGATAGAAAGAGAGGGAAAATGAGGGAGAGGGAGAGAGAGAGATAGAGAGAGGGGAAATGAGGGAGAGGGAGAGAGAGAGAGAGAGAGAGAGAGAGAGAGAGAGAGAGAGAGAGAGAGAGAGAGAGAGAGATGGAGGGGTAGATGGATTAAAGGAGACAGGCACACAGAGTGAGTCATCATTAGAAATAAGGGATGACAGAGAAATGAAGGCATAAATAAGACGAGCTTGTTATCTAATCATATAATCAGGATTTGTTTGTGAGTATCAGAGTGTGTTTACACTCAGTAAATAACGAGTAAACAAATCCTATTTGTAAGGCACATTTAAAACAATCAGAGCTGAACAAGCTGTAAATAATAAAGAACAAATAAGAAAAAAATAAGACAAACATGAAGCAAACCAAATATAAATCAACATGCCAATAATAATAACCATCATTATAATAAGAAGAAGGAGAACAGAAAATAGAAATTATTTAGCCAAACCAAACAGCTTATCTAAAAGCTTATTGTACTGAAAATCATTGGGTTCTTTTAAATGCACTCCATAATCCAATCAAAATCAGATTTCTGCATTTATCTGATTATTCAAATGGTGACGTAAACAGCACACTCTGATTTCTTAGATTGGAGTAAGGTCTAGAAATCCGAATAAGAAATCTGATAAAGAGGCTGGATTTTAGCTCAGTAATCAGATTTCTCAGTGCTGTGAACTCTTACTCTGATTTCTTTCGCATTTCTCAGTCTGAGCATGTGCGAAAACAGACGGCGGTACCGGAGATAAGCGAGCAGCGTCACCGTCAGACGCAGCAAAACACTTTTGGAGCAACACTCAAACCGACTACATGCTTGATGAAATAAGGGATTTAAATATTCTTCGTCTTCTAGACGATCTTTGTTCATATTTTCAGGTAAAGTGGCGCAATGTTTAAAAAAAAAGCTGCAGTATGAAGTTTGAGTTTTACATCACGTTTATGTCGCGTCTTCTGTGAGTTTATTTCGGCTGGTTACAAAGCAGAAATCTGATTACTGTCTGACTCACGTAGAGTTGGAGTTTCCCCATTATCTGATTACTCAAGTGCATGTAAACGTGTTGATCGGATTACTGACAAAATCTGATTTTCTGCAGTTATCAGAATATTAAGTGCATGTAAACGCGTTCATTGATTGGTCAAACTGAAACCGGACCACAGGCTGACAAATGGTGACCCATTCACACAAAAATAAAAAAAAATGTCACACATCAAAAATACATTAAAATAAGTCTATTTATATATTGGAATATACTGACAACATCCAAGTATTACATATGACAGCTTAATTAATAATTACATTAGTTTTTCCAATTGATTTTGAGCTCCTATAAATGGGGGACATTGTGTGACGATGGTTGTAATTTACTGTTTAATTGATTCGGATGTGAAAATCTTAAAATGAAAGCTGAAAGTCTGCACTTTGAGCCCATATTCAGTATTTAATTTGAACTCTAATGTGCTGTGGTAGCTAAAATAACAATAATAGCAGTAATAATAGTGCACATATTTATGGATCCATGTATATCCATGTGATTAACAGTTTATGGACAATAATAACACTATTTAGAGGAAAAAAAAACATCAGAACACATCAAAAAATACACAGGAAAGAAGGTGTGAGCTTCACTCAGCGTTTGTCTGGATTAAAATTCTGTGAAAATCAAAGTCATCGACTCAGAATAACAGAATAGTAAAATAAGGCTGGGACAAAAACTCAAACATTAAGAAAATAGGATTGTAGAAAGTGGCAAAACACACAAACCAGCAAAGTGGATCAACTCCTTGGTCTTATATAAGCATCGGTGTACACAAGCGTGACTGGGTTTGTGTGTGTGAGCATGTGTGGATCTGAATATAGAAACCTCAAAATAATTTGGGACAGTATGTAAAATGCAAATAAAAACAGAAAGCAGTGATTTGTAAATCTAATTTGACCTGAATTTAAACAAAAAAAAAGTACAAAGACAAGATATTTAATGTTTAATCTTATTTCTTCACTGTTTTTTGTAAACATGTGATCATTGTGAAACTGTTGCCTGCAAAACATTGTAAACAAGTCATACAATCACACCTGAATATACAAGGAGCATCCAGGATAGACCTGAGTGAGGATGGGTCGAGGCTCGTTACTGTGCCAAAAAAGCATCAGCAAAAAATCCAGCTGTTTAAGAATAACATTCATCACTGACCACTTTGAAGGATTTTAGGTATTTCACCCTCTACAGTGCATAACATCATGAAAAGATTCAGAGAATCTGAATAAATCTCTGTGCATAAAGAAAAAGACCTAAAACTACACTCGTGACCTTTGACCCCTCAAATGGCAATGCATTAGCAACCAGCAATCTGTGATGGAGATCGGACTTCTACGAACTGTTCATCACTGAATCCACAAACGCAAGTTAAGACTGTACTATGCACAGTGGAGGTCATATCTCATAACGTCCAGAAACGCTGCCGCCTTCTCTGGGCTCTGTCTCATCTGAAAATGGACTGATGCACAGATTGTTTTTGGAAATAATGGACATTGTGTTCTTTGGGCCATTCAGATTGTTGCCAGCATAAAGTTGAAAAGCCAGTGTCTGTCATGGTTTAGGGGGGTATATGTGGGTAACCTGCACATCTGTGAAAGCACAATTATCACTGACATTCTGGAGCAACATATGCCGCATTTAGACGCCGTTCTTTTCAGGGATGTCCTTGCATATTTCAGTGTGACAACACCAGGAAACATTCCACTAGTGTTACAACAGACTAGACTGACCTGTCTGCAGTCCAGACCTGTCTCCTTTTGAAAACATTATGCATTGTGAAGCACAAAATATGACAATGAATATCCCATATGGTTGCAGAGGGGATTAGTTTGCATCTTCAGTCCCTTTCACTTACTAAAAAGAAAGAATTGGCTGTGAACAAAAAGGCTTCCTCCTCCCTCATTAGTATTGTGCTGTATAGCAGTGAACTATTTACTAAACAGTAGCAAAAAGTATTAAATATGAATTGAACATTTGTGTATTGAATCATATTATATTTCCTGCTGTGTGTCATGCCTAACAACAGCCCTTAGTGGTGACTAAAATGACTGTAATTCATGGCCCCGAGTGGTTTATTTCTTTAGTAAAAGTATGTGTATGTGCAAGTGAGAGAGCCTTCATACTTTATATTGTTGCTGAGGCCTGTGTCTGGGTCCACGGCAGCGACCCGTCCCACAGCACACGCTGGCGGGCAGTTTTCAGACACGTCCAGCCTGTATCGCGAGCGTGAGAACCGAGGTGGTTCGTCAGCGTTGAGGACGGTGATCCGGACCGTCGCTCGGTCTTTAAACGGCCCACGGCGGAGAAAGCGAGGGTCCACCGAGGGATTCTGCACTTCCACTGTGAGAGTGTAGGAGCTGCGCCGCTCATAATCCACCACCTGGGGGCGCAAATGTAGATGAAGCACAGTCACTCAATAGTTCAGCCAAAAATAAGATGCAAGCGCACAGTTTCTACAATACTTGAACTACACTCTTAAAAAAAGATGGTTCTTCAGTGGTTCTTTAGTAAAGACAATGGTTACACAGAACCATGAACACTCAAAGAACCATTTGCCTGCTTTGCGTGGTGAAATGGTTCTTCAGCTTGATGGAGAATGTGCTGTATATGGTTGTACAGAGAACCCTTTTGAAAATGGTTCTATACAGCACCAAATATTTGACATCATAACAGTAGCAGAACCATTTTTGGTGCTATACAGAACCATGTACAACACAACAATCTGAAGCACCATTCCGCCATGAAAAGCAGGCAAATGGTTCTTTGAGTGTTTATGGTTCCATGTGTCTTTACTGAAGAACCACCTCTTTTAAGAATGTGTGCTGATTAAGGTTCCAGCTACATCAGCCATGTAGGTCTATCCAAAGTGTAAAGAACAACTTCAGACACCAAACATGTCTTCACTGATCGACTACATTTTGGGGTCAAAGTGGAAAATCGTGCACTTTTCACGTTCCACCAAACTAACGAGCGCTTTAGGGAAGGAAAACCATCCATAACGAAGCACATTAACGTCATTTACAGTAATAACAGCACTGAATCTGCAGGTTATAGAGGCTGTACTGTAGCAGTAAGTAATGGAGTCAGTAAGACTGGCAGACAGAACGACTCCACGCTAACATGCTAATGGAAGTTTCTGTCACTCTGACTAGCACCAAATGCTAATCAGAGTCTCCCTTCATTCTCTCTCTCTCTCTCTCTCTCTCTCTGTCTATCATTCTATCCCAAGTCTCTCCGTCTCTTACGCTCCTGCTTTCTTTCCCTGCATTTGTTCTCTCCGCCGCTCGCATTCAGCCGCTCCTTTCTTTCATCTGCTCTCTCTCAGCCTGCCATTCTCTCTCGCTCTCTCTCGCTCTCTCCGACAGGTTCCCTTCATCTCTGGAACCTTCGCTCTCTCCTTCTCCTCTTCCTTCCTCTTATCAGTCGCTCTGTGTTTACTTCTTATCACTAACTCTGCCTCTGCCGTCTGATACCTCCCGCCAAACTCTTTAACTCTCAGCTCTCTCTGCCGGCGCTTTATCAGGGCGGAAAAACAGCTCGCTCCTCGTTTCTCCTGCTCTCCTGATTATTTCCGGACAGCTGAAAGGTGGAATCGCTCCCACTTTTTCAATTAGTTCCGAGCGAGTTATGGCCACATTAGGTCCTTTTATGCGAGCGCTACGTTTTCCGTGGGAGTAAAAGCTGATGTTTTAAATAAATGGAAGTTGCCTGAAGGCTCTCAGGAGGCGGCGGGTCAACCACGGCCCTCTCTCACCGCCGCACGCTCACCGCCGCACGCTCAGCGCCGCACGCTCACCGCAATTTACATCAGCAAACCAATTCATATTCAATAAATTAAACCTATTCATCTGTATCTAATCTTTCCATTCTCATTCATCAGTCTCCCACTTCCCGCCTCTCTCTCTCTCTCACTCTCTCTCTCTCTCTCTCTCTCTGCATATTTCTTTCTCTCTCTCTCTTTTTGTTTGTGTTTCTTTTCTCACTTTAAGATTGAATTGTGATAAAACTTATTTTAATATTTCACTCTCTCTCTTTCTTTCTCTCTCCTTCTGTCTCTCTTTCTCTCTCACTTTTTCTTCTTCTCTGTCTTTTTTCTTTCTTTCTTTCTTTCTGTTCTTTCTGTTCTCTCTTTTCAAGTTTAATTTCAAGTTTGCTTTATTGACGTGACAAATGTACATTTGTTGTCAAAGCACTACAACAATTATCCATTTATTAGAAGACAAAAACACGAAAGGAGAGAAAAATATATAATTCAAACAAAACAAAACGTATTTGATATGCGCATGCAGTACTGAACAAGAGAAAAGTTAATGAGTTAATTATCAAATATATTTATGTAATTCAGAAAGGAAAAAAGAAAAAAAAACACATCTATATTACATATATTCATATATAAAAGAGTAAAAGAAAAGGTTGTGGTGTGGTGGTCACTCACTGTCCTGGAGCGAAGGATGCTCGTACACATATCTGGCTGCAGTGGGCGCTGATGGACCCTCTCCTAATATAATCAATAACTGATCTCCCAGCGTCCTGAAGCTGTTTATCTGTTTTTCAAATTGATTCAAATATTTATTTCTGATAGAAATGAATTCTGGACAGTTCTGTAGGAAGCACACATCTGTCTCTACCTCACCTGTCCTGCAGTGACCACACACTTTCTCCTGTCTCTACCTCACCTGTCCTGCAGTGACCACACACTTTCTCCTGTCTCTACCTCACCTGTCCTGCAGTGACCACACACTTTCTCCTGTCTTTACCTCACTTGTCCTGCAGTGACCACACACTCTCTCCTCCGTCTCTACCTCACCTGTCTTGATGCTGTCAGGGCTGCAGGCTTCTCTGGGTCTAAGGCTTTTGATTTCGGTTGTTTAATTATTCTCCTTTCCCTCTTTCACTCTCTCTCTCCTGTCTCACTCTCCTGTCTCACTCTTCTGTCTCTCTCTCTATCTCCTCTTTCTTCTTCTTTCTCTTTTTCTTATTTCTCTCTCTCTGTCTCTCTCCACTGTCTGCCTCTCTCCCTTTTTCACTCTCTCTTCTGTCTCACTCTTCTGTCTCTCTCTCTCTCTCTCTCTCTCTCTCTCTCTCTGGGATTCAGATAATATCTCATTTCACTCTGACAGAGGTAACCTAAAGTCAGCATTAAAGGGCAGTCAGACCTTTTTCAGAATGCAAACATTCACACACACACTCACACACACACACACACACACACACTCACACACACACACACACACTCTCACACACACACACACACACTCTCACACACACACACACACACACACACACACACACTCACACACACACACACTCACACACACACACACTCACACACACACACTCACACACACACACACACACACTCACACACACACACACTCACACACACACACACAGTAGGGTCCAACAGTCTGACAATCTGGGATTTTTTTCATTTAAAACTGGAAATAAAAGGCAGAAATATTTTATAATTTTTGATGAATTTAAAAGAAAGAAAAGTTCAGATTATTTCAAGTATTTCAAATTTCCAGTTATTTGGACATTTGGACATTTTATTTAGGAGTGATGGTAGATGATGTTCCAGACATTTGGGGATTATATCATTTTCAGTGGATTTCACTGTCCAGTATCGTGGACATTTAGAAGTCATTACACGAAATCTGCAAGACTTCAAAATGATCGTATTTATTATCTGTATTATTATTTATTATCATTCCTCTAAAAACATTTTGAAGGGGTTTGTGCATTTTGGTGTGATTTCTCTGCTGGCCTTGTTGAGTAGAATGACGCCCTCCTGGTTGACCGCTGTGATGTTGAAGGTTCCTCCTCCTTCGCCGTCTGTGATGGTGAAGTCCAGCCGAGCGTTCTCCCCCAGATCAGCATCAGTCGCCGACAGGCGGCCAACCTCGACCCCTGGAAGAGCCAACTCTGATACAGAGAATGACCACATACCTGATACAGAGAGAGAGAGAGAGAGAGAGAGAGAGAGAGAGATACAAATGGTGTCTGTTAAACTGCCAAATGATGCAATACATTGGGACACCTACACATCACACCTACAGGAGCTTTTATGAATCCCATTCTAAATCCATAGGCATTAATATGGAGTTGGCCCCCCTTTGCAGCTCTAACAGCTTCCACTCTTCTGGGAAGCTTTCTAGAAGATTTTGAGAGTTTGTCTGTAGGAATTTCTGTCCATTCATCCAGAAGAGCATTTGTGAGGTCAGACACTAATGTTGGTCGAGAGGGCCTGGCTCACAATCTCCGCTCTAGTTCATCCCAAAGGTGTTTGATGGGGTTGAGGTCAGAGCTCTGTGAGGGCCCAGTCAGGCCTTTATGGAGCTGCTTTGTGCACTGGGGCTCAGTCATGCTGGAACAGGAAAGGTTCTTCCCCAAACTGTTCACACAAAGTTGGAAGCATAGAGTTGTCCAAAATGTCTTGGTCTGTTGAAGCATTAAAATCTCCCTTCACTGGAACTAAGGGTTCTAGACCAACCCCTGAAAAACAGCCCCATATCATCATCCCTCCTCCACCAAACTCTACAGCTGGCACAGTGCAGTCAGGCAGGTAACGTTCTCCTGGCATTCGCCAAACCCAGACTCATCCATCAAACTGACAGATAGAGAACCGTGATTCATCACTCCACAGAATAGATTTCCACTGCTCCAGAGTCCAGTGATGATGTGCTTTACACCACTCAGTCTGACGCTTGGCATTGCGCATTCTGACCTTAGGCTTGTGTGCAGCTGCTCAGCCATGGAAACCCATTTTGTGAAGCTCCTAATGCACAATTCTTTTGCTGATGTTGCTTCCATGTGCTTAATTTGATCCACCTGTTAGTAATGAGTGTAGCTGAAACATCTAAACTCAATAATTAGCAGGGGTGTCCCAATACTTTTGACCGTGTAGTGTATCACACAATCCAATTCAATAATAAAACCAATTCTGCTATATGGATGTGTAATATGGAGACCAAAGTTATGTCTGGATTTAAGACACTGGGATAAAAATCCAATTGAAAAAATACAATCAGAATTTGCTAAAAACAATTTACCTTCAATAATGCCTGCAGAGCAGAACTGGGCCTTTACCTCCTCCTCCTCTTCCTCCTCCTCCTCCACCACAAACAGCATCAAACTAATTGGTAAAACTCTCACTCTCAAATACAATGAGATTTAGACAGATGAATAGAATCAGCAAATAAAACTAAAGTGTTTCCGATCCCTAAATCGCACCACCAAACTGGCGCATCATCTAAACATCAAAGTGCAGGAAAGAAAATTCCTCACAAAGTATAGACCAGTGAACCCAGGCTGGAGGTGGAGAGAGGAAGACGCCACAGAACCTGGAAGCCCAGAGAGGAGAGAACCTGCACACACTGCAGTCTGATGCAGAGGACCAAACACATTTTCTAAAGCGCTTATCCTTCTGGGTCAAGGGTGGGTCAGGGGTGCTGGGAGCCTATCCCAGCTGTCATTGAGTGGAAGGCAGGATACACCCTCCACAGGTTGCCAGTCCATCCCAGGGCATTTTCTATTACACTGCCCAAAGTACCACTCAGTCAGAGAAGCGTTCCTTTAACAGGTTGGGAAAATGAATAATGCGTCTCTTCTCTGTCAGACTCTCATAATCTTTATGTTGCTCTTCAAGAAAAAGCTGAGACGGCGATGCTATCAGTCAAATATGTCTCAGCTCTACATCATCTCAGGAAGGATCTTCAGGAACCTCTTTAGAACTCCACTATAACATTATCACTACTTATCCTCTTAAATTTACTATTTATGTACTGTTTATTCACTCATTTGTTTTGTTTATGATCTTTTACCATTATCCATACATATGACTATAGGTAATCTTACGTGTATGTATGTAAGTGTATATATATACATACATATATATATATATGATATAAGCTGGGTTTGAGTGTCTGAGAGTTTGACAGTCTGAGAGTCTGACAATCTGAGAGTCTGAGAATCTGACAGTCTCAGAGTCTGACAATCTGAGAGTCTGAGAATCTGACAGTCTCAGAGTCTGACAATCTGAGAGTCTCACTTTGAGAGTCTGAGAATCTGACAGTCTGAGTGTCTGAGAGTTTGAGAGTCTGAGTGTCTGACAGTCTGACAGTCTGAGAGTCTGACAGTCTGAGAGTCTGACAGTCTGAGAATCTGACAGTCTGACTCTGAGAGTCTGAGTGTCTGAGTGTCTGAGAGTCTGACAGTCTGAGGGAGCTCTTGTAGGACTTTATGGGTTTGGCAAGTCCTACTTTGTAATCCGTATTTTCCAGAGTCCAGATTCTATTTCTGTGTTTTGACTCCAGCTCTGTTCTCCTGGTTTTGATTATGGATGATCTCTGTATGTACCTGTCTGTGACTTGCCGTCTACTTTAATACTGTTAACATGCCCTCGTTTACTTAGGCTCCCCAGTTCCCCTCAGGGGGATCCCTGATGCCACTTTAAAGGTCGTTCCATTACTGTACTAGCAGAGGTGACATCTGTTAGATGAGTCCTCGGAGGGACCAAGCGAACATAAGTGTTAACATCAGCAGCGGATCATACCCAGAAATCAGTGCGATCTGACACAGTGTCCTTTTCAAACTTGAAAAATGGCAGCCAAAGCTGATTATAAGTCCTTTACTACACTTAATAATTCAAAACCATAACATTTGATTTGATATGTTCAGACTGGGCTTTGCTCTTCCTTTGTTATACAAGACTGCTGACACAATTTCATCACTCTGCTCTGCTACACTTAAAAACATGGTTCTTTAAGGGTTACTTAATAAAGAAAATGGTTATATTTAGAACCATAAACACTCAAGAAACCTGTTTTCTTTTATTGTTGCAACATAATTTTACATTATGATATTTTGGTGCTATGTAGAACCCTTTTCAAAAAGCATCTATATAGAACCATCTATGGCACTTTCTCCATCAAACTGAAGAATCCTTTCAAGATGCAAAGAACCCTTAAATTATGCAAAGGGTTCTTTGGGTGTTCATGGTTCTATAGAACCAATTTTTTAGTAAAGAACCCTTAAAGAACCATCTTTTTTAAGTATGTAGCTTGATCTTTCCATGTTTGTACTGTCTGCAGCATGTGGTGGCAGTATGAGGGGATTTTGTGATTGAGGGAGGGGAGAGAATCTGAGAACGTGGGCTGGAGTTCTGTGCAGCTTCTGCTTGGAAATGGGAGGACAGAACCTCTTTTTAAACTGTGGTAGTTTCTGAGGACTGAGGGACCAGGAGGAGACGGGATGGTGGAGATTGCGGAATGTTCATCATGGGAAATGAAAGGTAGAGTTGGGAATTTGTAAGGGTGTTAGACTGGAAGGAGGAGGGGTCTCAGGCATGGTCCATGGGATGCAAGTTCAGACCGTGCCTTCAAAGTAAGGTGGTAGTTTGAGGGGAGACTGATTGAAGGAACTTGGAGAGCTTTGGCCTGGAGGTCTGGATGGCTTCTGCCTGGAGATAGAAGGCCCCCAAGAAGTCCAAGTTAAACTGAAAGCTGTTTAGGTGGACTGTATTCAAGTGTCTGAGGGACCCTCACATGCCGAGAACCACAGTGCTCCAGAAGTCTCTGTCCAGCAGGAGCTCATTCTGAAGCAGTGTTGTGAGAAATTGTGAAAGCTTAGGTAGAGAACTTCATCAGAGTGTATGCCATTGTGATATGGAGGGGCTAGATTTAGAACGAGGTGTGGTGCATTAACGGTTGTTAGATGAGAGGAAAGATGATGGGAGTCGAAGATGAATTTGATTCGGTTCAACAGCTCAATGCTGTTGTGAGCTGCTTAACTTATTTATTGTATTATTTGAATCAACCAAAATAATTGGATGAACTGAACTAAATCATAATGAAATATGAGATTTCATGATGCCATGAGTCACTTTCATTTTCCAAAAAAGAATTGTAAATGAATCGAATTGTTTGACGTTGGTGAATCTGTTAACCCATATGGAAAAAAATAAATAAATATATGGATATCTTATCTATGGATCGTAATATATTTGAAATACATTTCAAATACAGTGCAATCCATGACAAAATAAGCTCCCCAGACAAAAAATTAGTCACCTTGTGAATAAAAATTGCTTCTCTTCCAGGCAAAAGTTGCTTCTAGAAGTCAGTGTAGGTTCTTCACAACCAATTTCTGAAAGAACTCTCCACAGGGAAGCGATTTTTATCCACAAACTGTGAAACACGCTGGCGATTCCTGTCTGTCAGTTTTGTCTTTCTGCGACAATTCTGACAAGAATTTCCTGTAGGCTGGGATTTTTGCCACTGCAGGACAACCCGTATGACCGTACACTTCAATACACCTGCATATTCAGCTACTTCCTTCACACTGTGGCCTTTGGCCGCCCAAAAGTAATCACTCCATTATGCCAATCATTAACATCTGCTTTGCAACCTGTTTACCAAACATCGAACAAGACATTCACTGCACTGTGCCACCTTTTCTCAATCTATGAATCCCGTCACACACCCTGCAGGTATTTATAGCCTGACCATCCTCGTGCAGTGCCATGTGCAGGAGCCGGAAGTTACTACCACCATAAACATGCAAGGTGACTAAGTTTTGTCCGGGGAGCTTACATTCCGAATACTAAATATTACACATATACCATATTGCCTAACTGACATCCATGTCTAAACCCCTGGTCAGTAAGCCAATGGCAACAGAACCCCCCCCTCTATTATACCAAACTAAAGGCTACATGGCAACAGCAAAAAGAAGAAAAGTAACACATCACACTTCTAAACCAAAGCTCATAACCAGGCAAAGCAATTCTTCACAGAATTTATCTACATTATGTTCAGAAGTTTAGCCAGTCAGATCACTGAGGCTGACCTAGAGGAGAGCAAGAGACTTCTATCAACCACCTGGAAGACCTGGTCGACCCCAAAACTGCCCCCATCAGATAAACAGCACTTAAAGCTTTCATCTCTGAGAGAGAGGAGAAAATCAAGCTGCTTCAGATCTGAAAACATCCACAGGTGTTTCTGTCCATCCTTCCACTGTGAGAAGACGACTCAGCGCTGTGGGTCTGAAAGGATGTGTAGCTGATCAAGAAGAACCTCACTGAGAAAAGGAGACGGACACATCAAACAAAGAAGCTGAACGATGGACTGACCACCCCAGAGTCCAGACCTCAACACCACTGAATGAGTTTGATTACTTCAGAAAAAGATTAACCAACTTCTTAGACTGAACTTTTGGAGGTGTGGAACACTTTCCCTGCAGTTTTCTTTGAGACAGAGAGGGAGAGAGAGATATGGGGTTAGAGAGAGGGTGAGAGAGCGTGAAGGAGAAGTGAATTGAGATTGACTGTGAGAGAAAGACAGAGTGTATGAGTCAGTGTGTGTGAGAGAGCAGCTGAACACAATCAAATCAAATCAGACTGAATGGAGACTGACAGCCAGAGAGAAAAAAAACACCTGCCATATAAACACTGCAGTCCAAACACACTCGCTCGCGGCGGGAGATACACTTCAGCTATTGACAGAGTTCATTATAACTGTGTGGAGGACGCTCTTGTTTAATTTATAGAACATTTAGGGGATTAAAATGCACCATGGCGACAATTCAAAAAGCAATGTTAGAGGTGATTATAGTTCATTTTAAAAATAGTCACTAAAGTATTGAGTTTTGGCCAGTATTCCTCAAACTATTTCAGCATGTAAAATGACAATACGCTTGTATTTTGCTGGCTATATTGCAGTACTGTGTAAACAGGCCTTCCAGTTACATTTGTGTATTCAAATGAGACATTATCTGCTCAAACATGCATGTTTGCATATTGTTAGAAACCAAAAAAACTAACCTTTGGATGATGTTAGAATCAAAAGGTTAATTTCATTGTGAATCCAGAAAGACATTTATACAGAGCAGATTATTGAAACCTCTTTGTTTTATTGTTGAATCAAGAAAATACCTTGCGCTGTAATTATAAAACGTCTTTGTCGTATATAATCTCACATAAATCCAGCTATGAGTAATATATTATGAAATCCTCTGTAATATCTGTCAGAATAGGTTTAAAATTTTGGCTCTGAATGTGGGGAAAAGCTGATTTGGTGAAAAGAATGGGCCCCAGTGAGAACTAATGTTGTCATTAGTACAAATTCAAAGACATATTTGGATATTTATTTCGTTTCAACAGGAAATGAGCTTGTTATATGACGTGTGTGGCCGGAGCTAAGTTGCTAAGCTTTGGAAAAATACTGTTAAACATAAATTAACATGAACTGACTAAAAACATGTTGAAATAAACATATTTCTGTTCAGTCCTGACTTTTATTAATGCTTACAGTTTAAGAGAACGTTCTAGACTAAGAAGTCCTCTTTACTGTTCTACCACAGAATGTTCTAGTATGTTGTGTTTATTGTATGTGTGTGACATCACGAATAGGCCTGGGCAAGCTTGGATCCACCTAGACTGATCACAGGCCTACCCAATCAAATTCAGACAGAATATTTATTAGGGTGTGTTTTTCAAGGTAATCAAATTTGATTTGTTTACTGAGGGCTATCATTGTATTACACCGATCAAAATCATTATGCTGACTACATCGTTTGTGAATGTACAGATATAGTTCAATCAACCAATCACAAGCCTTATTTTCTCAACTGTCGCTATCCGCCATTGTCTCAAGCCTTCGTTTCTTTACCAGCATGCTAGTGTTTGAATCTGAATCTCCGGCTGTTGTCGAAAGATGTTCTTTGAGGATCTGTAAAAGTAAGACCCTGTTCCTGACACAGTATGTCATTTCAACCCATTTCCAAAAACAAAAACAAATTTACAAACATCATTCTCAATGGTCTGTGAATTTGGTACTTGGTAAACTTCAATGCACCGAGTCATCAGTGGTAAGATACAAATGGTCCATAAACATTTTCCATGTCTTTTGTGGCAGGATGCTTCAGCCTAAGATGATCTGAAAAAAGATGATTTAATAGTTTATGTGAATCCAGCACTCTAGCTGATGTGCACACAGCCTTGCTATTGTTTTGTATCACTATTGGCTGGAATCGTTGGAATAGGTTGGTTGATGACTGCACTGCTGTCGGGAATAGGCAGTAGTCTGGCCTGTAGGACAAACAGCACATTCGGAAATTGAATCGACCAATTTTGCCCACCCAAAAATGTATTTCAGCCCACACTACTGGTACATGACTATTGCATGACAGACCTGATGTTGTAAGAAAGGAACTAGTTAGGTCCTGTTTTAGCTTCAGGGTGATTACGGCCTACATAACGTGTAGGTCCATCAGCACACACTGGGAGACATGCCAATTGACCTGTAACATCTTCTGCAAGGTCTGAAATCAACCCAATTCTTTCCTCAACTGAGAACGGTGCCTGTCTGGATTAACCTCCAAGCTCATTCCAAGAACTATTCACAACAACAGCCTTTAGATCTGAATTGAATGAGAGACAGAGAGAGAGAGAGAGAGAGAGAGAGAGAAAGAGAGACAATAAAGCGC
Source organism: Colossoma macropomum (assembly GCF_904425465.1). NCBI lineage: Eukaryota > Metazoa > Chordata > Actinopteri > Characiformes > Serrasalmidae > Colossoma > Colossoma macropomum. The sequence continues at coordinate 40,753,900 of NW_023494802.1, forward strand.
CCTGAACTGAACTGAACTGAGCTGAGAGAGATCTCATCTCACACGGATCATTTGAAGATTCTTCTTGTCTGAACGGGAAACAAATGAGCCCAGCATTAAATACAAAATATGAAGGCAGCAGAGGGATGAGTGAAGGAGAGGGACGAGTGAAAGAGAGGGATGAGTGTAATTGGGCTGTGGCTGCTGTGTGAGCTAATGGCCTTCAATTCCTCAGCACTCAGACCATCATCAAACACTGCGGAATTCAACACTGCCGGCCTGAGCTCTACACTACTACTGCCTTAGGAGGAGGATTAGAGACAGAGCGAGGGAGTGGGAGAGAGAGAGAGAGCGAGGGAGAGGGTGCAGGGATGAGATGAGGATTGAGAGAGAAAGAGAGAGAGAGAGAGTGAAAGGGGCAGACAAATGGAGATAAAGTATGTTTTCTTGTAGCAGCGGAGTGGGAGAATGAGTGAGAGCGTAAGTGTGGAAGAAAAGGAGGGAGTGAGAGAAGTGGGGGAGAGAACGAGCCGGAGAGGCAGTGAGCGAGAGAGGGATTGAAGAGGAACGTATTGTATGTCTCTAAGCATTATACTTCTGCAGTGATTTGTCTGTTTTCTGAAGCAGAAATCTCTGAACTTTAGATGAAATATTAATAGAACAGATGAGAGAGAAGCAGCTATAGGAAGAGCCTGACTGAGCTCTTTAACTCAGTGCAGAGCGCTATTTATCATCACAGTAACTACCAGGGCTGTTAGCAACACCATCACCGATAACA